>NC_069385.1:16625000-16960000 GCF_027475565.1 Acinonyx jubatus | reverse complement strand
TGGCAAATGGCAGGTCTAGTTCTCAAACCCAGACGTCTTTAAAACCAAATTCTGGGGCGCCTGGGTGGTTCAGTCAGTCAAGCGTCGGACTCTTGATTTTGGCTCAGGTCATGATCTCACGGTTCATGGGTTCGAGGTCTACATCGGGCTCTGCACTAGTGGTGCAGAGCTTGCTGGGGATTCTCTCTCTCTCTCTCTCCCTCTCTCTTTGCCCCTCCCCTGTGCACTCTCTCTCTTTCCGTCTCAAAAACAAATACACTTTGGGGCGCCTGTGTTGCTCAGTCGGTTAAGTATCCGACTCTTGATTTTGGCTCAGGTCATGATCTCCTGGTTCATGAGTTCGAGCCCCTCATCAGGCTCGGCACTGACAACGTGCAGCCTGCTTGGGATTCTCTCTCTCCCTCTCTTTCTCTCAAAATAAATAAATAAACTTAAAAAAAAAAAGAAACTTATTTTCATTTCTAAATCCAGAGAACCTACTCTCAGCCAGTAGAAGCACCGCTGAGAGGGACCTTCAGAATATGGTGGCGTGATTCTCGCTAAGGGTAGTTGAAGAGAAAGTCTCTGTAGTTCTCCTTCACAGGCTTTACCCTGTGGGATCGGACGCAGACACCTCGACTAGAAGCAGCCTGTCCAGGCTGGCAGGAGTCGGGAAGGGACAGGGTGTGCCCCAGATCAGTCTTTCTTATCAAGCTCAGCAGCTCTATTCTTAGACCCGTCTACTCTGGAGTCCGGCCAGGCTTGGAGATGATATGGTGGAACCATTTTTAGCTGCAGGGGCCTTGCCAACTGGTGGAATTAGAGGAGTGAAAATGTCCATTGCAGAAGCTGATTCGGTAACGCTTCATTTCATTCACTTCTTCATTCGCTCAGTGTTAATTGGGAGCCATGCGCCTGACCCTGATCCAAGTGTGGGCGGCCAAAGACAATAAGCCAGTGCTGCAAAGTGCCAGCACCGCACTAGGTGCTTGGTGGTTTAAATCTAAACCTCACAACCGCCACGAGTTGGTACTATTAGTATACCCATTTTACCAATGAAGGAACTAAGACAGCAAGAATTAAGTGACTAACAGATGTTGGCAAGGATGCACGGCATCCTTTTGCTCTGCTGGTGGGAATGCAAACTGGAGCAGCCACTCCGGAAAACAGTATGGAGGGTGCTCAAAAAGCTAAAAATAGAGCTACCCTACGACCCAGCAATTGCACTACTAGGGATTTATCCACAGGATACAGGTGTGCTGTTTCGAAGGGACACATGCACCCTAATGTCTGTAGCAGCGCCATTGACAATAGCCAAGGTATGGCAAGGGCCCAAATGTCCATCAACAGATGAATAAAAAAGATGTGGTATATATACACAATGGAGCATTACGCGGCAATCAAAAAGAATGAAAATCTTTCATTCTGTGGGTGGAACTAGAGGGTATTATGTTAAATGAAATTAGTCAGAGAAAGACAAACATCATGGGACTTCCTTAATATGGAATTGAAGATACAAAACAGATGAACATAGGGGAAGGGAAGCAAAAATAATATAAAAAGAGGGAGGGGGACAAAACATAAAAGACTTAAATATAGAGAACAAACTGAGGGTTGCTGGAGGGGTTGTGGGTGGGGGGATGGGCTAAATGGGGAAGGGGCATTGAGGGAGACACTTGTTGGGATGAGCACTGGGTGTTCTACGTAGGGGATGAATCCCTAGAATCTACTCCTGAAATCATTATTGCACTATATGCTAACTAACTGGGAGATAAATTAAAAAATAAAAATAAATAATAAAAAAATAAACACAAAAATAAAAAGAATTAAGTGACTAGTCTAAGTCTGTACGGCCAGGGGTGGAGCTAGGATAGGGCCCCAGACAGCACAGCTCCAGAACCACCGTGGTACAGTGCTTCCCCAAAAGGGAAATGAGAGCATTATTATTCATGACTTCTGGTCTGGGTGGACAAACATTTAAATGAAAAAATACAATTAAGTGTAATTATTATGATGGAATTATATAGGAAGTGCACATGTGAAAGATGTAGTTCGTGCTTCTGGTCCATAAGCGTTTTGCCTGCGTGTTTAAATGAATAATGGAGCTTGTTTGGGGTGGGTGGGGAGATACGTTTATTTTCTGACATTTTCAGATTGAGATGCCTATAGATGATCCAGGTCGAAATTTCTATTAGGTTTCTGGATTATTTGGCCTAAATATGTGAGTCTGTAGCGTCAAGGTGGTGACCGCAGCCACAGAAGTGAATGAGATCGCCAGAGAGAAAGGGAGAAGAAGGAGCGCGAGGAGCGAGTCGGGGAGGAAGCACCGGCATTTAAGAGGGCAGACAAAAGAAGAGAAGCTAAGAGAACAGGAGACGCATCAGACAGGTGGCAGGACAGCCAGCGGACAGGGGAGTCTTGGAAGCACAGGGAAGAGATTACTTCAAGGAAGCACTTGGCCGAACCAAATGCTAAGCAGAGGTCAAGTGGGGTGGAGCCCAGAGAGGCCAGCGGACTTGGCAATCGGGAATTCATTTACGCGGAGACTGAAGATGGAAGGGTGCTGTTTCGTTTTTGTGTGTTGGGAGAGATCTGAAGGTGTCTGTTGGGGCAACGAGCCAGTAGAGAAACAGATGAAAAACATCAGAGAGTTAATCGATGATGGGGATAAGGGGCTGCCTCAAGACCAGGGGGAGACTGACCGTGGAAAGAGGGGACACTCCTTCGCTTAGTACTGAAGGAAAGGAAGGGTATGGGTGCAAACGGGCGACTACTCACGTTCGGGGAGGGGTGGTGGAGGAGGACCTCTGTGCTCGTTCAGGGCAGGGAAAGCATCAGAGGCTGCCCTTCTAAAGGTGTGTGATTCGTGTGAAGATGAACACCAGCGCTGAGGCCGCAGGGGGAGGGGGCTGTGGTTGGCGATGCCAGCCCCAGGGCCACAGTGCAGATGCCGCTGTGGTAACAACAGAGCAGACATACAATCTAGGGGAAACTTCTACTTGCCAAGTCAGATGTGTGGTGGCTGAACGTCGAATTGATTCCTGTTTAATGCTTTGACGACAAGGAAAATGAAATCTCCCATCACAAAAAACTTGCTACAATACTGAAAATTATTCTGGACTTTTCAATGCTTACTCGGCATGGTTTCTTCATTGTCTTTATCGTGGGTAATTTGAGATTTAAAATTTTCTAACCCCTAATAAAACACATCATTATATAATTTTCTCAGGAACCAGCGAAGGAGATGAATTGTTCATATGAGCTGGAGTGATGTTCATAACATATAACAACTGGAATGGGCAGTGACCAGTTAGAATGGAGGCTTTCTACACACATCTAGGCATGGGGCAGGGGCAGGGGCAGGCCTGGCTTCCCTTTATATGTCGATGGGGCACAGGGCGCTTTTTATTGAGTTATGTGGGGACAGGGGCAAGGCCAGTAGTCCAGCAGACGGAACAGCCTCTAGGCACTTGACGTCTGGATTATTTTGGCCACTTGTTGGTTAGTGGTTACACGATAATGTGGTCCAGATTTTACAAAGAACACTCTAGGGTAAAAAAGTCTTCTCCATGTTCAGGTCTATAATTTAAGAATCATATTTTATTCTCCTAAATCTTCTTTTACTAATTAGTTTGTGGGATTTAGGATTAAAACCTGCCTTTCTGAAGAACTCAGTCAAAAGTGTTCTCTTTCTAGTTAAAAGTGACCATAATTATGGAATTGTGGTATTCTTCTTTCACTCACTAAATATTCCCTCGACCTCCTACACTCTTTCCTCATTGTCTTTGGTCTTCATCCATCACTAGAGCAGCTGGAGAGAACTAGGTACTCTAGGATCTTTTTTTTTTTTAATTTTTATTTAATTTATTTTTTTAATTTACATCCAAGTTAGTTAGCATATAGTGCAACAATGATTTCAGGAGTACATTCCTTAATGCCCCTTTCCCATTTAGCCACTCCAATAATCCTGTTTGTTCTCCATGTTTAAGAGTCTCATGTTTTTGTCCCCCTCCCTGTTTTTATATTATTTTTTGCTTCCCTTCCCTTATGTTCATCTGTTTTGTCTCTTAAAGTCCTCATATGAGTGAAGTCATAATACCCTCTAGTTCCATCCACGTAGTTGCAAATGGCAAGATTTCATCCTTTTTGATTGCCGAGTAATAACTCCATTGTATATATGTACCACATCTTCTTGATCCATTCATCCATCAATGGACATTTGGACCCTTCCATACTTTGGCTATTGTCGATAGTGCTGTTATAAACATTGGGGTGCATGTGCCCCTTCAAAACACACACCTGTATCCCTTGGATAAATACCTAGTAGTGCAATTGCTGGGTCGTAGGGTAGTTCTATAAGATCTTTATAACTAACTCAAGCATAATAGCCATCATTTACTTATTTATTATTTATTAGCCGAACCAGTGTGGCTATTTATTATCATTTATTTATGTATGAGTCACACACGTGTGCTAAACGGTTTATGTTAATTGTCCCATTTCTCCCCCAACAAGTATGAGGCAGTGATAGTTGCCATTTCCATCTTACGACTGAGGAGAACTGGGATCCGGAGAGAGAAAATCGCCTGCCAAAGGTCATGGAGTTTAGTGACGGAGCAAGGGTCTGAACCTCGGCCTCAGATTCTAGGGCCATGAATATCTAGTTCTTAACTTCTAGGCTGTGAATATTACTTTTTCCATAGCATGTTACACCTGGAAAGAAATAGAGTCATCCTCTAGTCCAATCAACTGAGAAAAGAGGAAGCCTAGGTCCAAGGATGTGAGGTTACTAGTTCAAGAGCCCATAGATGCAGCCTGATAGAGGGAGAATACAACAGCTCTTCCGATCCACGGATCGGTCACTGCTCTTGTCCTAGACTCTTGCAGCTTCATCTGGTACCTTCCACTGGAGGATATGTGGTTCTACAAATGTCTGTACTCTGCAATGAATTTCCAAATTCCAGATTTACCTGTTTCTGGGGCTGGGTGTTCCCCTCCTCCTCGATCGCTCTTTGATTCAAAAATATAATTTTTTTCTTTTCTGTTCTTCCCTGAGGAACCACTATCTACAGAAAACAGAGAGAACATATGTCAAAGGTACATCAGAAACTTTAGGAAACAGACATGAAAATATAGCCTCATCTATTTTTCTTAGGATGGATTTAAAGAACTTGTAAAATTTATTACTCTTGTAAATGTAGGTCTGTGTTTGATATTAAAACACTAGGTAACTAACATGACCAGAGTATGGGACGAGAACAAAACCGCTGGACAGAGAAAGGGGAAAAGGCACCCAGCACTCTGGAGAAGGAAAGAAAGACGTCAGCTAGAAAAGTCACGGGTGATCTCTGCAATCTATACCATGAAAAGCAGAAACGTCCACAAAAGTTTTTCTTTAAAAAATGAAGAGTGAGCTTGCATAAGCCACTCAGACAAGTCGTTTGACTTTCTCACCTCAGCCCTACTTGGCGGGTATTCATTGCTCTTTGTTTTCCGCTTGGGTCAGAGAGGTTTGGTACTTGCCCGGGTTCTTTTTGAGTAGTAAGCGGGTCACAGGGCTGGGATTTAAACTCAGGCATGTCTAACTGCTTGTTGGTGGAAAACAGCATTTCTGGTGTAATGATATGTTGTTAATTATTTACTCTATCCAGTTGTATTACACTACTGAGAGTGACTAGTAAGAAAGATCAAACCTTAGGACTTTCATCCCAGGTCTGATAAGCCATGGCCGTACCACCGAATCATTTCCCATCCGGGAATTTACAGCATTTGTGTGCTTATTACATTGACAAGATGATGATTAAGCTAATGGAGTTGCCCTCGTGCTATGGTGTGATCTCAAATGAGCTTGGGGATAATATAATCCTCAGTGACAGTAAATAGAAAGGATGAGCTGACATGAGGAATTCTACTGAGAAGCAAAAGCTTAAAGCTTCTTTACTCCTATGTCATCTACAGATCTGTTCGCAACACCTGCAACTGAAATAAGGCTACTTAAAGGTAGTATTTATAAAACGCTTCGGAATCTGTACTAAGTGATATGCCTGGATTTACTAAGGATCACAAAACTCAACAGGATGATGGAAAATTATAAAGTTATTGCAGGTACCTACTAGGGCCAGAAAGCCAGGACTTGAAGAGATGGTTGCAGTCACGTGCTTGTGCTGTTAAAGAGAAGGGACTGCAAATGTGTGTGTTTCATTAAGGCATCCTTCAGGTTCCTTTTCACTCAGCCCTGCAAGCCATCAGTAGCTGAATCACACAGGCCATGTCCATGACACTCTGAAATATCCTCGACTACGGTCCCTCTCCTCTGTCCTCAACTGCCACAGCCTTAGGTCCGTGTCACCTTTCACTCAAGCACTCTGCGTGCAGACATTGCTACTGGAACACGTCTGCAAAGGCCCCTCATCCCCACTCGCTCAGCATATCAGTGCGAGGAGGTTAACCCACATTTGCTTCTCACGGCCAAGGCCACGGCAGGCTCCCTACCTTCTGCCGTGCTTTGTCACGTTACTCTAAAAGGCACCATACACGCCGCCTGCAGATAGCCAGTAACCTGGGCTGTCCTCCATAAACCGCGGGCCCGAAGAGAATGAGAGATGCGAGTAAGGCAGGAGCAATTTCTTGTGGGCCAGAGAATCAGAGTTACCTTGCAGGCTGATTGCTATCACTGTCCACTGGACTGTAGTGCTGGAAGCCCCCTCCCAACCAGAACGGCGAGGGGAGGGAACGGAAGAAGAGCAGGCAGTGGGAGACTGTAAGAGAGTGACCCCGGGGAGGCACCGGGCAGAGCCAGCCAGGGAACGGCTCTTACTGTGGCGGGGCCACCAGGTGCTGGGACTGCTCGGCTCATGGCTCACGGACAAAGGGATTGCTGCCTGGAGCTGGAGACCGTTCCCAGCAGGATGGGGACAGGGATACTGCATTGAAGCCATGGGGCTGCTGGGGCCCTGGGGCCATCGAGAGCCTGGGCTGTCCTCCACCTGGCAAGCTGATTTCAACACCTTTGGATTTTGTGGATCAATCCAAAATTCAAAATGATTCTTGGGGCCAAGTTAGGGTCAATTTTTTATTTTGCCAAATAAAGACAGTAAAAGAAATGGCCATTTAAGAAGGCCATTGCTGGGGGCGCCTGGGTGGCTCAGTCGGTTGAGCGTCCGACTTCGGCTCAGGTCATGATCTCATAGCTCGTGGGTTCGAGCCCCGCGTCGGGCTCTGTGCTGACAGCTCGGAGGCTGGAGCCTGCTTCGGATTCTGTGTCTCCCTCTCTCTTGGCCCCTAACCTACTTGCATTCTGTCTCTGTCTCTCTCAAAAATAAACATTAAAAAAATTTTTTTTAAAAAAGGCCATTGCCTTCACCTCATTATAAAGTAAGGAAATGTGTAACCCACAAAACATGAAGAGTTTAATACATAAAAAGGATAGCTCTTTGAATTGAATGAATGTAGTCTTATAAAAAAAACTCCCTGCATTGTCCTTATTTTTCTCATTTTGCCATGAATGGATGAAAGCTTTATTATGGATGGATATTGATCCTTCTTCGACTGGCTTTGGAGACCAAATTCTCTTACTCTCCTTTTTTTTAAAAATTTTTTCTTATGTTTATTTTTGAGAGAGAGAGAGAGAGAGAGAGAGAGAGAGAGAGACAGCACATGCATGAGTGGGAGAGTGTCAGAAAGAGAGGGAGATAGAGAATCAGAAGCAGGCTCTGTGCTGTCAGCACAAAGTTCCACACGGGGCTCAAACCCACAAACCACGAGATCATGACCTGAGCCGAAGCTGGACACTCAACCGACTGAGCCACCCAGGTGCCCTGTTCCTCTCCTTCTTGATTCCACCTGTCCAGATGCTTCAGCAGGGCTTTCAAGGTTCTCCATATTGCCCTCTATTCCCGGCAAACTCCCTTCACTTTGGGTAGCTGAGATCTCCTGCTTCAGTAATTATCACTCTCAAACCCATTTTCTCAGGCTATTAATTAGAGCCCTTGTTTTCCATGTATTCAAACTCTTTCTGCCCATTCTTCACAGCATAGCAGAATGTCCATGCCTAGCACAGGTGGGGACCACCTGTCCACCAGGCAAAATGGGCATCGAACCTGGGGCTTGCAAAAATGTTTCAGTTTAATTTCTCTTAAAATCACAAGAAAACAGGGGTGCCTGGGTGGCTCAGTTGGTTAAGTGTCCAATTTTGGCTCGGGTCATGGTCACATGGTTCGTGAGTTCAAGCCCCGCGTTGGACTCTGTGCTGATAGCTTGGAGCCTGGAGCCTGCTTTCGATTCTGTGTTTCCCTCTCTCTCTCTCTACCCCTCCCCTGCTCGTACTCTTTCTCTCTCTCTCTCAAAATTAAATAAACATTCAAAAAAATCACAAGAGAACAATGGATATAATAATAATAACAATAATAATAATAATGCATATATGATAGTGAATGTAGCCTGTGTTATATTAATCTCTACACCAACACAGTCCTAAAGTTTAATATTTCGGGATTTTCTTTAACAGGCCCATGAAAGTCATAACGCAGATCTACAAGTAGCCAATCCTGACTACTCTAGTACTCACAGATGTCTTCCCTTTTTTTAAAGCTTATTTATTTATTTTGAGAGAGAGAGAGAGTGAGAGTGTGCACGCGAAGGGCACAGAGAGAGGGAGAGAGACTCCCAGTCAGGCCCTGCACTGACGTGGGGCTCAATCTCTTGAACTGTGAGATCACGACCTGAGCTGAAATACAGAGCTCGCTGCTCAACCGACTGAACCACCCAGGTGCCCCCAGATTCTCGTCCTTTTGCGCTTCTAATGCCCTAACATAAAATACCATACAAGCAGGTCTTAAGGGAACTGTAGCTGCTTCCTGTCTCTGTAGCTAAGAGAAAAGATCCTTGAACACTGTGAGGCTTGCTGCCGAAGCCATCATCCCCTTGGGGCTGGGGTTAGACCGCTGAGTTAAATTCTGGCTTTATCACTTCCTAGCTGTGTGACCCAGTCTGAGTTCTTCACTTCTCTGTGACTCAGTGTCTTCATCCATAAAATGCTGCTAATGATTTCTGCATATCGCCAGGTTGCTATTAAGACCAAAGAAGCAGGGGCGCCTGGGTAGCTCAGTTGGTTGAGCATCGGCTCTTGGTTTCGGCTCAAGTCCTGATCTCACAGTTTGTGAGTTCAAGCCCTGTGTTGAGCTCTGGGCTGGCAGTGCAGAACCTGCTTGGGATTCTCTCTCCCTGCCTCTCTCTCTCTCTCTCTCTCTGCCCCTACTGTGCTTTCTTTCTCTCTCAAAATAAATAAATAAACTAGGGGGGAAAAAAAAGACCAAAGAAGTCCACAGTGACAGGCACTCAGTAAGTACTATTTCCAATAATAAATCTGGAAGTGGGAAGATCACATGGCTGGGAATTCATGTCCTACTTTTTAAAAATAATGAGCCAGGAATAAAAACACTGAAATTTACCAACGTCCAATTCTTTTCAGAGGATTAACTCGTTTGTCTTCTATCCAATGTAAAAATACGAAATAACCACATTCACAATCCCCTCCCCCACCCCATCTTTCCACCAAAGATGAGAGATTCTTCACCTTAATTCTGAAGAGAAACTCAGTACTGGGACCACCACTGCGCTGTTTCTATTTTTTATTAGAATTAACTATCTCGTAAGCTTGTAGCTCTCTTACCTGAGTTTCCTAGTGAGTGCTCCAGCGAAAATTCATCTAGCACTAACAGTTACTGAGAGACATAAATTATATTTACATACGATATCTCACGCACTACGTATAGCAACACTGTGAGAAGATATGATTATCCTCTTTCAAGCAAGGAAACACAGTTCGGAGAAGTTAATTACCTGGACACTAGTACCAGGTGGTGCTGGGATTAGAACCCAGGACCGATCCACAGCAGGAGCTTGTCTTTCTTTTTTAAAAAATATTTTCTTTAATGTTTATTTATTTTTGAGAGAGAGACAGAGACAGCATGAGAGGGGAGGGCAGAGAGAGAGGGAGACACAGAATCCAAAGCAGGCCCCAGGCTCTGAGCTGTCAGCACAGAGCCCAGCATGGGGCTTAAACTCACAAACAGCGAGATCATGACCTGAGCTGAAGTCAGATGCTCAACCGACTGAGACACCCGGGCACCCAGAGCAGGAATTTTCTACTGAACCAAACTGCTCTCAAAGTCACAGATCCAAGAACTTAGAGTTTATACTGTATCCATTTACTCATATCCAGGCAAATCAAAAATAACTAGGCAAAATCACAAATTGAAATATTTCCTTAGGAAGTCTGAGATAAAGCTCTCTATTAAGGATGCAGCAGAGAAATAGGTTAATTGTAGTTAGAAAGGGGATCTTGCCTTGGAGATGGGTTCATTTGAAAGTAAACATATTCATTCTGGATCTTCAGTTGTCAAATTTGAAGAGTATTTTCTTAAATGCCCTCACTCCTGGGGAGAGGAAGCCAGTGCTGTGGGAGGTGGGCGAGCTCAGGCATTAGGGAGAGGACAGTACACACAGGAGACTTAAGAAGCCACAGTTGCCACAGACTCTAGAATTTCCAGGGGACGTGCCCTGCCCGAGTTGGTATTTGAAATGTGAATTTTTGTTTTCTACATTTCAGGGAGGAATTCACTGTCATTTCCAGACTGCCTGATTCACTTTTCCTGGACACCAACGTATGGAACACCATAGAGAAATGCTTCATTCCACACGTGCTATCATAGGCTCTCCCCAGAGTGGCAAGTCAGAACAAACGAGACAAAGATGGAATTTGCTTCTGCAAATAACTCATTTTGGTAATGATCCTTTTAGAAAAGTTAATGTCTTGGGAAATTATTTTTCCCCTCTTCTGAATGACCTATTGTGTTAACGTGTACCATGCATAGCCATGCACTCACAGAAGGAGTTGGAAGCTGCACAGAAGTTGCTTTAAATTTATTTTCAGTCACCACTGCACATGCAAGCATGTTCTGGAAGGAAGGTGGAAATACTAGCTAGAAAAGTGATTACAATACGGGCCTGCCTTCCAGAATGTACTATGGCTTCCTGTGACCACCTGCCAACTAACACAGACAACAGAATCGTTCTTTCTCACTATTCACTGGTAGACCACACCGCATGTCAACAGAGTAGGTAAGAAGGAGCTCTCTTCAGGAAATGTTCTGGATCATACTAGGACAAGATCCATTCATCTGAGGAAACAGTTGACTCCTGCCATCATGTGGGAGCATAATGTTATTCATCAGGCTTCAACAAATTCAAACTACCTTCCCAGACGTGTTATTTCATAAGTTCAGAATGGCTTCTCAATAAGAGGAGACAGTCCAGCAGAACGAAAAAATGAAATAGCCATGAAAAATACAGGGCACATGAAAAAACTCTTTTGAGTATCCTTTATAAGGATAGCCTCTCTGGATAAAACACCTCCCATAACGATGCGAAGGTCGCAGGTGCTCACTCTGGCTACCTCCGGAGAGAAGTGAAACAGTGAGGCTTTGGCATGTTTAGCAGGGACATCGGAGACAGTGCAGGCAGAACCCCATGTGTCCATACAGAGACCAGGCATTCTCCCAAGTCCATGCTTCAGTTTGGATCCTTAAAGAACTTGGTTGACCTGCCGGGCTGGACGTGAATTCTCAACTTCCAAAAAAATGGATTCAAGGGGTGCCTGGGTGGCTTGGTTAAGCGGCCTACTCTTGATTTCAGCTCAGGTCCTGATCTCACAATTCGTGAATTCGAGCCCCCACTTCAGGCTCCTCGCTCACGAGCCTGCCTTGGACCCTCTGTCTCCCTCTCTCCGCCCCTCCCTCACTTGTGTGTGCACGCATGAGCGTGCACTCTCTCTCTCTCAAAAATAAATAAACGTTAAAAAAATTTTTTTTAATAATAAAAACAAAAAGGATTCACTGTGAACGTGGATACACCACTTTTCGAGCACTCTGCAGTGCTGGACATCTGATTTCTTTCCTCCGGCCAGCTCCGATAGAAAGAGGACAGCCTTGTTAATAAATGACTTGGGCCACACAGGGAACAGGCCCTACAGATGCAGCCACATCTCACAACAGTTCAGCCATCGAGTCACTGCGTGCTGAACAAACACAGGCACCACCGCAGCTCTGAGCGGGCGAGCGGACATTCACTGTGTGACTGGATATTGGCACAAGTCCTTATTTTATCCTTAGTAACACGCTTGGGATGAATTCCCAAGTGTGGGATAACTGAATCAGGGCACATACAGATTCAATGCTTCAGAAACTGCCTTCTAGAAGATTGTACTGGGTTCAGTCCCACCAAGAGCGCCTGAGTCTTGTTTCTCTGTGCTCCATACTATTGGCTCCATATTATTGGCAAGGTAATAATAGTTTTTCACCTGTGCCAAGGTGAAAAACCGCATCTCATTACTTTCTGTACTATATTATCAGTATTAATGATAGTATCTCTTTAACATATCTTCAGTGAGTTAAGTTTTTTATCCTTACGAGATGCCTGTAGGGGAAGGAAGTGGCAGAAAATTCAACTTGTCCTTATTATATTAGCTGATGATCCTTGTAAAATCCAGGCACAGGTCACAAATAGGAGTGCATTTTTATTTATTTATTTATTTTATTAGTTTTTTAAATGTTTGTTTATTTTGAGAGAGAGCAGAGGAGGGGCAGAGAGAGAGGGGGAGAGAGAATCTCAAGCAGGCTCCACGCTGTCAGCACAGAGTCTGACCCGGGGTTCAAACTCACAAACCATGAGATCATGACCTGGGCCGAAATCAAGAGACGGAGGCCCAAATGACTGAGCCACCCAGGCGCTCTGGTGATGCATTTAAAAAAAAATTTTTTTTTAACATTTTTATTTATTTTTAAGAGAGAGAGAGAGACAGAGAGACAGAGAGAGGCAGAGAGTCAGAGTGCAAGCGGGAGAGGGGCAGAGAGAGAGGGAGACACAGAATCAGAAGCAGCCTCCAGGCTTTTATTTCTTTTTCCATCTATTTCCCCAACCACCTCCCTTCTAGCACCTATCAGCGTGTTCTCTGTATTTAGGAGTCCTTTTGTTTGTTTCCTTTTTTGTTTGTTTGCTTTGTTTCTTAAAAATGTTTTTGTTTTTGGGGCACCTGCCGTGGCTCAGTCTGTTGAGCGTCCAACTTCGGCTCAGATCATGACCTCACAGTTCATGAGTTCGAGCCGCATGTCGGGCTCTGTGCTGACAGCTCTGAACCCGGAATCTGTTTCAGATGCTGTGTCTCCCTCTCTCTCTGCCCCTCCCTCACTCACACTCTGTCTCTGTCTCTCTCTCAAAAATAAATAAACATTAAAAAAAAAATTTTTTTTTAAGTTTTTGTTTTGGGGGTTCCTGGGTGGTTGAGCATCCAACTTTGGCTCACGGTCTTTGTATTTGTGAGTTCAAGCCCCACATGGAGTTTGCTGCTATCAGTGAGGTGCCTGCTTTGGATCCTGCCATCCCCCTCTCTCTGCCCCTCCCCCCCTCAAAGAAATAAACACTGAGAAAGAAGTTTTGGTCTTTGATGGGCATGTAATAACACACATAAATACTCCTGAGAAAAAGAAAAGTTTCATAAACATAATGTGTTCCTATTTTGTTAAAAGTGAATAAATGTCCAAAAAACTATTAGAACTGATAAATGAATTCAGTAGAGTTGCAGGAGACAAAATTAATATACAAAAATCTGTTGCATTTATAAATACTAATAATGAAGTAGTAGAAAGAGAAATTAAGGAAAAAAATCCCATTTACAATTGCACCAAAAAGAATAAAATACTTAGGAATAAACTTAATCAGGGAGGTAAAAGACTTAAACTCCAATAACTATAAAACACTGAAGAAAGAAACTGAAACTGACACAAACAAATGGAAAGATACACCACGCTCATGGACTGGAAGAACAAATATTGTTAAAATGTCTATACTACCCAAAGCAATCTACAGATTTAATGCAATCCTCTCAAAATACCAATAACATTTTCCACAAAACTATAACAAATAATCCTAAAATTTATATAAAATCAAAGAAGATCCCAAATAACCAAAGCAAACGTGAGAAAGAAGAACAAAGCTGGAGGTATCATAATCCCAGATTTCAAGATATACTACAACGCTTCAGTAATCCAAACAGTATGGTACGAACACAAAAATAGACACATCGATCAATGGAACAGGATAGAAAATCCAAAAATAAACCTACAACTATATGGTCAAAGGAAGCAAGAATATACAATGGGGAAAAGGCAGTCTTTTCAATTAATGGTGTTGGGAAAACTGGACAGCCACATGCAAAAGAATGAAACTGGACCACTTTCTTACACCATACACAAAAATGAACTCAAAATGGATTAAGGACCTAAATGTGAGACCCGAAACCATAAAACTTCTAGAAGAAAACATAGGCAGTAATATCTTTAATGCTAGCTATAGAAACATTTTACTAGATGTGTTTCCTTAGGCAAGAGGAAAAACAAACAAACAAATAAAAGTATTAGGACTACACCAAAGTAAAAAGCTTTTCATGGCAAATGAAGCCATCAACAAAATGATAAGGCAACTTACTGAATGGGAGAAGGTATTTGTGAATGACATATCAAGTAATGGGTTAAAATCCAAAATATATAAAGAACCTAATAAGCCTAACACCCTCCCCCAAAAGCCCACAAAGAATCTGATTAAAAATGGGCAGAATAGACATATTCCCATAGAAGGCATACAAGTGAACCCACAGACCCATGGAAAGATGTTCAACATAGCTAATCATCAGGAAAACGTAAATCAAAATCACAATGTCAGAATGGCTAAAAACAAAAAAGATAAGTAATAACAAGTGTTGATGAGGACACGTTAAAAAAGGAATCTTCGTATTCCGTTGGTGGGAACATGAACTGGTAAAGTCACTGTGGAAAACAATATGGAAGTTCCTCAAAAAATTAAAAATAGATTACCATATGATCCAGTAATTCCATTACTGGGTATTTACCCAAAGAAAATAAAACACTAATTTGAAAAGATACATGTGTCCCTGTTTACTGCGGCATTATTTACAATAGCCAAGATATGGAAGGAACACAAGTGCCCCTCCATAGATGAATGGATAAAGATGTGTGTGTGTGTGTGTGTGTGTGTGTGTGTGTGTATGTAATGGAATATTACTCAGCCATAAAAAGGACAAAATCTTGCCATTTGCAACAACATGGATGAACCCAGAGAGTATAATGCTAAGTGAAATAAGACAGCGAAAGACAAATACCATACAATTTCACTCATATGTGGAAATTAAGAAACAAAACAAGTGAACAAAGAAAAAAAGAAACAAAAACAAAAACAGACTTAAACACAGAGAACAAACTGGTGGTTGAAGGAGGGGAACTGGCTGGGGGGATGGGTGAAGTTGGTGAAGGGGATTAAGAGTAAACTTATCATGATGAGCAGGGAGCAATGCATAGAATTGTTAAATCATTATATTGTATGCCTGAAACTATAACACTGTATATTAATTATGCTAAGATAAAACAGTGAATAAATGTGTGCATGTATGTGTATAAATGAAAGTGACCAGAAAAAATGCAACAGAATATTAATGGTGAGTTTTGCTACATGGGCTGATTTACCCATTAGGTGGCAGTACTAACAAAGGTATAGACCCAGCTTAGGCATTTGAAAGCACCTAGTCTAAACTCTCCAAAAGAAAACCCTTCATGGAATATTTCTGTGGACATATCTGTACAGATACACTTAAAATCTAAACAGTAGATGGGGTGCCTGGGTGGCTCAGTCAGTTAAGCATCTGACTTCGGCTCAGGTCATGATGTCATAGTTCATGGGTTTGAGCCCCGCATGGGGCTCTGCTGAGAGCTCAGAACCTGGAGCCAACTTCAGATTCTGTGTCTCCCTTTCTCTGCCCCTCCGTGACTCGTGCTCTTACCCGCGCGTGCACGCTTACATTCTCTCTCTCCCTCAAAAATAAATAAACATTAAAAAAAAGAATATATGAAAAAAACTAAACATTAGATAAACAAGACTAGAAAAAAATATACCAAAATACCAAAAGTTGTTTTCAGTAAAGAGTGGTATTTTAAATTATTTTCCTTTTTTTATTATTTGCATCTTCTGCATAGAACAAAAGAATTTCATAAAGAAGTTATTAAAGTAGCGACAGATTATTTCTGTATAAGGTATGCAGAGTTTGAGTACTGAAAAGACATTTACAAAGGCGTACAGAAATGTGATATTCTATATTTCTGTCTCTTGTCACAAACAATACAAATGTGCAAAAACAAATTTAAGATGACAGAATGTTAATGTTTCAGCAGTGTGAACGTAGACAAGATTCTTATTAGCCTTATTAGTGAAAACAAAAAAGTTACAGATTTTGTTAATTGGGAGCATAGGACTGAAGTGCTTGCACAAGCAACCATTTCAATATGATGTAGATTCTCTTTACTCACATTCACTAGCTTAGTGCAAAGAGGGTTATGCTGCTTCATCTCAAAATAACCTAAAATTTCATACGTAGGGCATTTGTTTTCTTAACACAGGTGTTGAAATTTCCTAATTCGAACGTACTTACTAATAAATGTACAGGTAGCCCTGGAGTATATATGAATGTATGAATGTATTTAGTAGGTGTTCCTTAGTATAAATAATCAGTGCAAATGTCAGATGGGGTGGGTTTTTTTTTTTTTCCTTTTTGGCCACAGTTTTCATTTTAACTCTCTTCTTTGTTTTATTTCCATAACACTCTTCAAATATAACCTTCATTTTGAGCCCAGCGTCACTGGAGAAAATGAGGCTGTTTCCGGAGAAGCTGTTGAGGTCCTTACCTGGCATCACAGGATCAGTCTGACTCTCTGGTCCCCAAAAAGTGGAATGATTCCTCTTCTCTGTGTTTGATACCACCAGTGGCTGGTTTGGGACAGTCACTTTCTGGGACTTTTCCAAGAAGGAGCCTCCTGCTACATCTTTGATTGGTCCTGTGATTCTAGGCTGGGCAGTTGCTGTGTGGGTCACCGTCTTCCGGTCAAGGCTCACTGAAGGATACAGGAGCTATCGTTAGCTGCTGGGTTTCTTTTCTGAACTGTAATTAAAAGCACTAAATTTGCAGTAGATTTGAAGCCATGGATACTTGGGAATAATAACCATCTAAGCCATGTTAGAGCCCCATAAAAATTACTCTCTTCTTTTCGAATGGGTAAACTGTTTTCTCTTCTTCCAATAACTGGCTTTCTAAATGTCACAAATAAATTGACAAAAACAAAGCTTAAGGGGCGCCTGGGTGGCTCAGGTGGTTAAGCGTCCGATTTTGGCTCAGGCCATGATCTCATGGTTTGTGCGTTTGAGCCCTGCATCGGGCTCTGCTCTGACAGCTCAGAGCCTGGAGCCTGCTTCAGATTCTGTGTCTCCCTCTCTCTCTGCCCCTCCTAGCTTGTGCTCTGTGTGTCTCTCTCTCAAAAATAGATATTGAAAAAAATTTTTTTTCTAAAAAATTTATCAAAACAAAATCTTAACTCGCTTTAGTTTTTTTTTTTTTTTAACATTTATTTATTTTTGAGACAGAGAGAGACAGAGCATGAACGGGGGAGGGTCAGAGAGAGGGAGACACAGAATCTGAAACAGGCTCCAGGCTCTGAGCTGTCAGCACAGAGCCCGACGTGGGGCTCGAACTCACGGACCGCGAGATCATGACCTGAGCCGAAGTCGGCCGCTTAACCAACTGAACCACCCGGGCGCCCCTCACTTCAGTTTTTTTTTAAAGCATATCCCTCACAGCATTTTTAGGATGGGGAAGAGTCTTTTAGAAAACAAAGCAAATTGTGAAGAAGGTAAGCAATATAAAACATTTGACATTTGCAACTCAGATTACAGACTTATAGTTAATGGTCATTTAATTTAAGGCATAGCTTATTCACATGAAGTTATACCTAAAACTGGGCAGAAAAAGAACAATACTGAATTTGCATTTTATTATGAGAATAAAGATATCCCGTCTCCCCGCCTTGCCCGAAAAGGCCATGCAGCTGACTCACAATTATGACAGAAAGCCTCATCGGACCCATCAGGACACTGCTCCACTCCATCGCAAGCCAGCATGATGTCAATGCAGCAGCCGTCATCACAAGAGAAGTGGTGGCGTGAGCAAACGTTCGAGCATCCTGTTTGCGAACAAGTCTCAAGTCACAGGAGTGCCGTATCGTCAACACTTCGCTGTGTCATGATTAAGTAAGACTAAATGTACATGGAACATTTTGGGGGAGAGAGATGCACATAATGGGGCAGACACCAACAGTCTGAGCTGGAGCAAAAGGTTGCGAGAAAGGGGTGCCTCCTTGACTCCCTGACTTAACTCTGAGGCATCACATGGGCTCTTGGTCGCAGGGCCATTCTCCAGGCCAGCGCTGCCTACCAGGTGGGAACAGATGAGCCGCAGCTCTGGTCTTCCCCAGCCAGCCCCGGGTTTGCTCCCTCACATCTCACTCTGCGTTCCTCTGTTCATCCCGTCAACTCTGTGGGCCCCCTAACACTGCCCCCCACCCCGCATGGCATTTGGCTGGCTAAATGTGTTTTATTAGAGACACCATTTTATACATGCTATGTCTTTAGACATGCTATGTCTTGCATTCTTGTTTTCTAAGTGATCATTTTTACTGAGATTAACTTTCGACTATTGAACCCTATTTGTTGACTACCATACATCCCTACCGCCATAAAGAATAAACACAATCTCTAGCTACTGGCTGGTATGAATTTATTTTCTTCAAATAATGAAATTGTCTCCCTTTTGGAGCTCTGTTAGTTTTTTTTTTAATGTTTATTTATTTTTGAGATAAACATTTATAATGTTTATTTTTATTTTGCACACACACACACACACACACGCGCGCGTGAGCAGGGGAGGGGCAGACAGAGAGGGAGACACAGAATCTGAAGCAGGCTCCAGGCTCTGAGCTGTCAGCACAGAGCCTGACACAGGGCTCGAATTCACGAACTGTGAGACCATGACCTGAGCCAAAGTCGGATGCTTAACCTACTGAGCCACCAGGCACCCCAGGGGTTTGGTTTTTTTTTTTTTTTTAAGTTTATTTACTTATTTTGAGAGACAGAGAGCAAGCATGCATACAAGTGGGAGAAGGGCGGAGAGAGAATCCCAAACAGGCTCCGCACTGTTAGCATGTAGCCCAATGGGGGGACTGAACCCACAAACCGCTATATCATGACCTGAGCCAAAGACACACACTCAACCAACCAAGCCACCCAGGCGCCCCTGAAGTGGCTTCAGGCGGCCCTGAAGCTGTTAGGAGTTTTTAATTTACAGTGTAAAGGAGCTACGTGTATTTTCTTGAAAGGCATTCCCCTCCTCCAGATTAAGCCAACTTTACTAGACTTAGCTACACAACAACTGGGTGACTTTGACACTGGTTGATGCAGAGTAAAGGTATCAGGCTAGACGTAGGTCGTGAGGAACTTCCTAATTTCCCAGGGACACAAGGAACTAGACAATTCTCTCAGGACATGGGAGAATGGTAGATTATGATAATCCACCGAGGCAAATGGTTGAGCATAGTATATAAGTCCAAGTGAAATCTTGGATACATATTCCATTGCATGCAGTTAAACAAGGGCCTGGGAAAGGAGTCTATCTGGGTACAAGGCAATTTGAAGATACCTTGATCCAGGAAAAAGAGAAGAAATGGTGGGAGAAGCTCCTGAGAAAGAAGAGGAAGCAAAGGGCCTCAGTTATGACTGAAAATTTGGTCCTGGAAAGGAGAATCTGCTTCGGTTCCAGGAAAGGAACTCGGAGGAAAAGTGAAGGAAAACTGTGTTACCCTGAATACCAAGCGGGATACAGTTACTGCTCACATTTTTCAGTTCATGACATGGAAATCCTAAATATGTCAAGGTTTTACTTACTACTTGGTAGCTTTTGGAGATAGATTGATATCTGTAACGTATCCATTTATTACTGGATCAGTGGTCTCTAAACTTTTTTGACCATACATCTGATCAATACATATAGTGTTGTATACTATGCATATAGTGTAATAAACACACATCTCCATCTAAAAATAATATGCATGTACCAGCATACTAACATATTAAACATGATATAAAATATACTAAAAATTCAAGGAGGAGATTAAAAATTACTAAAAATATAAGTTCAGGTGTCTTCTTTTCCATCCTACAAATGCCTTTATCTGTGTGTGGGGGGGTTCCTCTTTGGAGACCACTGATCTAGATCATATTGGAAGTGTTTGGTGGCTTGGCATTTGAATAGATTATTTTTCTCAAAGCTTGAAAACATGCAGCCTCTATATCCAAAGATCACCCAAATTATCACATCAGCAGGGGTACTATGCTTGCCTATGTCCCCCAGATGGTGCCACCCCTGGTTACCATTACAGCTGGGTTATTAACTGCAAGACCAATATATATTTATAATAGAAGGGAGAGAACCACCTCTGTGTCCCCATTTCTGGTTTTCAATGTCTCTATGTGATGTTTTATTACTTTAATTCATAGTATGTTATTCCAATCTAGCCAGAGAGTGATTCCAGATAGCAGTTAATAACACAGCCATTCTTTTAAATTCTTTCTTTCTTTCTTTCTTTCTTTCTTTCTTTCTTTCTTTCTTTCTTTCTTTCTTTCTTTTGAGAGAGAGACAGAGTGTGAGTGGGGGAAGGACAGAGAGAGAGAGGGAGACAGAATCTGAAGCAGGCTCTAGGCTCTGAGCTATCAGCACAGAACCCGACGTGGGGCTCAAACTCACAGACCGAGAAATCATGACCTGAGCCGAAGTCGGATGCCCAACCAACTGAGCCACCCAGGTGCCCCTTAATTTTCTATAAAAAGTTACATATATAAGATCTATACTCCAGTGGCCTTTCAGTAATCAAAAGTGATGCACATGACTTTCTGCCACTTCAGATACATTTTGTCATCTTGGAGAAAGGCCGGAAGTGTGCAACTGGCAATTTATCTTTGGAGCCCTGGAAAACTGGCCCAAGTCAAGAAACCAGGCAAACACTGGGCTGGTGCAATGTTAGCTCTCTGCTTGTACTCACACTTCTATCCCTCTCTACCGCCCAGGCACCTTGGTTGTACAAACCAAAATCCCTTTCAAACTTCTATAGGGATAACGGGATATCCATGCCTTCTTCCTATGAGCTCTTTCTTCCAATAATCGGCACCTGACTTGGTTCCTGCCCAGGCGAGCACTCGATCCCAGGACAGCCTGCTGGGTTCAGCGGTCCTCCGTAGGGAGGGAGTGGCTGGGGCCGATGCCATGTTTCCCATGGCCCTGGTGCATGCCCAGTACACCGAGGTACTAAAAACATGTTTTTAAGTTTATTTTTTAGTAACCTCTACGCCCAATGTGGGGCTCGAACCCAGAGATCAAGAGTCACACGTTTTTCTGGCTGAGCCAGACAGGCACCCCTCAAAAATGTGTTGAGTAGCTGTCTGGCTCTACTTTGCAGCTGCCATAAATCAACGGCCCTGCTGGAATCTGGGCGGGATCAGACTCCTGACCCGGACGGCTCCTCTCACTTGCCATCACTGCTTCAGAGGGCAACAGCGGGCAGGAAATTGGTGTCACACCAGGCCACAGGCAGCAGCCTCCTTCCTCATAGGAGGCTGGAACCTCGGCCGGATGGGGAGTCAGCCAGTCACATTCCGAACACCGATTGTGCTCTGTGTCCCTGTGGAAGGCAAATTATCAGGGGTGCCGAGTCCTTAGGATTCTCAAGTCTTGCTTCATTTTCAATATGCATCCCGACCTATGTTGGATGGAAGACAAGATCAGCCATATGCAGTCATTCTCTGATCTTTTCACCCTTATTCTCCCACTGACTGAGTTATCAGGGATGGCGAAAACATGCGAAGGATGGGTTTTCTGGAGCCATGGTTAGTGACTGTGAAGGCTCACCACGTGGGCGCGGGTGAGCACCTCTGTATGCCCAGTGCCTCACACAGCTCCTGTGCACCCTGTGGTCCCGCACACACTGACAGAGTCCGCGGACTGAACGACAAGACCCTCAAATACACAGCATCTCTGTACCTTTCCTTGGAGTCGACTGTGGGGGGTTTCCCCCTGCAATACCTCTATGTCTTTTGTGCTCTCAAGTTCCATATACATATATGTATATATATTTTTTTTAACTTGATGAGCTAATCTTAGAAATGCAGATGTTTGGGAAGGTAAGAAACATAGATAAATGAGAAGAATGAGTTTACCTTGTGCAACTGAAAGCGAGAACCATCACATGTATGTAAAGCTATATTATTAGTATTTGTGTTAACGTGTCCATGAAAAATTTTAGCCCTTTTTTTTTTTTTTTGGCCCAATAGTGTTTTTAAATTTTTTTTTAATGTTTTCATTTATTTTTGAGACAGAGACAGATAGAGCATGAACAGGGGAGGGGCAGAGAGAGAGGGGAGACACAGAATCTGAAGCAGGTTCCAGGCTCTGAGCTGTCAGCACAGAGCCCAACGTGGGGCTCGAACACACGGACTGTGAGATCATGACCTGAGCCGAAGTCAGATGCTTAACCGACTGAGCCACCCAGGCGCCCCAATAGTGTTTTTATTAAAGCATGGGGACAGGACCTGTGGGCAGAAAGAGCTAAATAGTCCTTTTATGGTTTTTTTTTTTAATTTTATTTTTTTTAATGTTTATTTTTGAGAGGGGCAGAGAGAGCAGGCTCCAGTCTCTGAGCTGTCAGCACAGAGCCCGACGTAGGGATCGAACTCACAAACTGTGAGATCGTGACCTCAGCCAAAGTCGAACACTTAACCGACGGAGCCATCCAGGCGACCCTAAATAGTCCTTTTAAATTGACACATGCACTTTATAAATTTTAATTTGTTTTAAATTGTCATATGTTTAGAAAAGACTCTTAATTCAACAACAACCAAAAATGGAATGGAAGAGCCCATGGAATGAAGTCAGAATATAAACTGCTGGGGCATCTGGGTGGCTCAGTTGGTTGGGCATCCGACTTTGGCTCAGGACATGATCTCATGGTCCGTGAGTTTGAGCCCTGCATCGGGCTCTGTGCTGATAGCTCAGAGCCTGGAGCCTGCTTCAGATTCTGTGTCTCCCTCTCTCTGCCCCTCCCCCACTCACGCTCTGTCTCTCTGTCTCAGAAATAAACATTAAAAAAAGTTTTTTTTTTTTAATAAACGTATTTTAAACTATTTAACATTATTAAGCTTTATATTAGAATTCTTAACCCTTAAAAACCTTAATTTCTGGTTAAAATTAAGAAGTAAACAGTTGTGGGGGCCCCTGGGTGACTCAGTCGGTTAGGCGTCTGACTTCGGCTCAGGTCATGATCTCACGGTCTGTGAGTTCGAGCCCCACATCGGGCTCTGTGCTGACAGCTCAGAGCCTGGAACCTGCTTCGGATTCTGTGTCTCCCTCTCTCTCTGCCCCCCCCCCCCCCCACTCACACTCTGTCTCTATCAAAAAATGAATAAACGTTAAAAAAAATTTAAGAATATAAAATGCTAATCCAATACCATCTTTCTGTAAGTAGCTGGTTTCTGTCGACCGTTGTGAATGCAAAGGAAGGACTTTCCTCTCACCTCCTGTGGAGAAGGTCATGGGCAGCACTGTCACTGAGACGTTGTCAGAGCTTCTCTGTCCAGCAGTGTCCATCACAGTGAGCTGAAAGGTATATGTTCCTTCCCGTAAGTGGGACAGCTTCAGGGTTCCTGACTGAGGTACCTGACACCCAAATAGGAAACAGCACATGTAGTTAGGAGATCTGAGGCACAGAGTCCAGTATCATCCTGAACTGGAAATCAGCATTACCCCTGGAACAGTCCCATGTCCCACCTGTCCACTCCTGGCCAAGGAAGGGAAATCCTAAAGCATGCACCATTTGGGCAGGTTGCCCTACTCTGAACTCACAATTCTCAATTTTATATGGGCTGACAATCTCCTTGACTAACAATAGTCTTTCACTTGCCCTTAGCAGTTGATGTTCCAAACCTGTAACTCTCCAAGCTCCACACCCAGTATCTAGTCCCTTCCTTCTCAGCAGGTGACCTCATCTACTTTGAGAAGAAAATTAAGACATAATTATGGCCATGATTATGTTTCTACCACTCATTCCTATGCTGGGAACGCACCTGTATCTGTATCTGCTGTCAGCTCCTTTCCCCCAGCCATAATAAGATGAGCTGTCCCTCCTGCACTCCAGGCCAACTCCCCCATCTAGGCCTTGACCCCTTCCCTCTATGACCTTTTTTTTTTTAAATTTTTCAATGTTTATTTATTTTTGACAGAGAGAGAGACAGAGCATGAGCGGGGGAGGGGCAGAGAGAGAGAGAGAGACATAGAATCCGAAGCAGGCTCCAGGCTCCAAGCTGACAGCACAGAGCCCGACGCGGGGCCCGAACCCGCGGACCGTAAGATCGTGACCTGAGCCGAAGTCGGACGCTCAACCAACTGAGCCACCTAGGCGCCCCTATGACCTTTGGAACACTGACCATCAAGTAATTTCTCTTTCAAATGCCTCTGCTATCACTATGCTCAAGTTTCTCTCTACCCAAAAAAACCAAACCAAACAACAGCAAATAAAAAACCCTACAGTCCAAGATCATCCCAGCCATACAATCTTCTCTCCTTCCCATTTCAACTTACCTTTCAAAGCCTTGTTCATGCTGCACTTGCTGCTTCCATTTGCTCATTTCCCATTTATTCTTTATCCCACCCATCTGATTTCTTTCCTCACCATTCCCCTGAAACTGCTGGAAAAACTCATTAGCTGATCTAGCAAAGATCACCAAGTTGTCAAGGTCAATGAGACTTGTTAGCCTTGCCTCCTCCCACTCCCCCTCCACTGGCTGTCTTACTGTATTTTACAAAGTTAGCCACTCCTGGCTTCTGGAACTCTCGACTTCCCTGGCTTCTGTTTCTGTGCCTGAATTCCCTGGCTATTCCTTGATGATCACCATGATGGACTTTACTTCTGCTTACTCCCTAAACCCAGGGTCCCATCTTGACCCCCCATTCTCCTCTGCCATTTTTCAGGCAGTCTCCCAATCATGGCAAGAGTGATAGCTTCTGGGGTCAGTACTACGTTGTCATCTTGGGAGTCATTTTTGGATGCTCAATCCAACTACTATATTTTTCAGCTCTCTCAAAGATACTATAATGACTGAATGTCCTATTTTCTAGGAAAAAATCCCTTTTTGCTTAAATGAACTAGTCTGGATATTCGCTACAAATGAATTCTGACCATTACATGGTTCATTACATTGATGCATTACCAGACTTAAGAGTACAGAGAGTTGCCCTATTAGAACTATCAGCTGCTGGGAATGCAAGCTGGTGTAGCCACTCTGGAAAACAGTATGGAGGTTCCTCAAAAAACTAAATATAGAACTACCCTACAACCCAGCAATTACACTACTAGGCATTTATCCGTGGGATTACAGGTGTGCTGTTTCGAAGGGACACATGCACCCCCATGTTTATAGCAACACCATCAACAATAGCCAAAGTATGGAAAGAGCCCAAATGTCCATCGATGGATGAACGGATAAAGAAGATGTGGTATATATATATATATACACACACACACACACACACACACACACACACGCACACGCACACACAATGGAGTATTACTCAGCAATCAAAAAGAATGAAACCTTGCCATTTGCAACTATGTGGATGGAACTGGATGGTATTATGCTAAGTGAAATTAATCAGAGAAAGACAAAAATCATATGACTTCACTCATATGAGGACTTTAAGAGACAAAACAGAGGAACATAAGGGAAGGGAAACAAAAATAATATAAAAACAGGGAGGGGGACAAAACATAAGAGAGTCACAAATATGGAGAACAAACTGAGGGTTGCTGGAGGGGTTGTGGGAGGGGGGATGGGCTAAATGGGTAAGGGGCACTAAGGAACCTACTCCTGGAATCATTGTTGCACTATATGCTAACTAATTTGGATGTAAATCTTAAAAAATAAAAAATAAAATTAAAAAATAAAAAAAAAAGAACTATTAGCTGCTTGTTTGTATTTATGAAATCCTAGAATTTAGATCCCTGCACATAATTTTGGCTTGGAGGCTTTGTCAGAACTATATATGCACAAGAACAGAATGCTTTACGATCACTTTAGGGGGCAATGCAAGGAGATACAGTTGTATCAATAATCAATCACCCAGAGCTCCTGTTAAGTACAGGTTTCTCAGCCCAGCCTTAGAGTCTGAGTCAGTGGGTCTGAGAGTGGGATCTGGGAATTTGCACACAACAGGCACATCCAGATGATTCACCAATGACACTGCAAGAAACGTGGGTGAAGTGGTTAAGAGCACGGAGTCTGGCATCCAACAGAGCTGAATGCCAGCTCTACTGTGTGCCAGCTCTGTGACCTTGTACAAGCCACTTAACCTATTTAAGCCTCAGTTTCTTCATCTGTAAAGTGGAAATAATAATGGCACTTACCTTGTAAGCATCAAATGAGATAACTATGTAAAGAGAGCTTAATGTGGGGCTTACATATAAGTTTTAAATATAAAATACAAGTTTAGTTTTTTAAATACCGAAAGAGCATAACGTAGTAAATGCTTAAATGTAACTAACTGTCTCCTTGGTTAGTTCTCATCTCAAGCTGAATAACCCTGTTTTTACAGACAGGAAAATGAAATCTCAATAACGTGACTCTCACTCACTGAGACAGAGACAGAATCGAGATGTCCAGGTGTAAAACCGTCAATAAGTGGTCCCATCACTCTCCTTGCAAAAGCTGTAAGCTGGAGAGCTGGCAAAGAAGCAAGCCAGTCCTTCGTTGTGTATTTCAAAGAGATGTTAAGCAGTTTTCACCGCCACACTGTTACATGATCTTCAGGCCCAACTACAACAAGAGAATATCAAACTTATTCTTACTAAGTGGGGTCCACTTATGTGAGAACTACAACACTACCTAAAGGCCATGCAGAGAGAAAACTGAAGATGACACGAGAATGTGAGAGTCTGGAGCAGGCAACTGATCCTCAGAAACAAGAGGGTTCTCGATGTCTGAGAACAAGGAGAGAACATCAGAGATTCAGACGAGTGAGATTTAAAATGAGACAAAAACTGTGGCTTGGGACTCAGGATCATACCAAACCCCCCTTTTCTTTCACATTCCATATCCAAACGCATCTCGAATTTAAGCGCTTCTCATCAGGTCCATTGTCACCATCCTGGTCTGAGCCCACCCTGTCTCTAGCCTGAGTCACTGCAGGGGTCAAGAGACCTGCACTCCAGTGGGACTGGGACTGGTATCCCTTTATTCTGGAAACTTTCGCTTCCACCCCTGTCCACATGATTGCAAGGGAAGGGTGAGTTATAACCTCTCCCTATGGCCGGAGGAGTGTGAGGCTGAACCAAGGGGCGCCAATGACTGCAAGGGGCAAGAGGCCGTAAGGTTGCCGCTGGTGACAGACTCTCACTCTCTCCAACTCTGGCTCAGCATCAGGCAGGCCTTCCTAGGTCGCAGTGGTGTAATAGATAAGACCACTAGTTCCGGGACTTAGAACACATGGGTACATGGTGGCAGCTGATGGCCATGCTGAATGTGTTGACTGAGCCTTGCAGCCTTGAGTAAGGGAGTAAGGTGCTATGAGGGGAGAAGCTTTGTCACAGCGGGTCTGCCTGCAGACTTAAGACTGCAGAAAGCCGGCAGCTGAGAGGTTTGCTGCCCAGGTACATGAGAGGAGAGAGAATCCCAAGCAGGTTCTGCACACTCACCTCAGAGCCCGATGTGGGGCTCAATCTCACAATCCATGAGATCATGACCTGAGCTGAAATCAAGACTCAGACACTTACCCGACTGAGCCACCCAGGGACCACGGGAAGTTTCTTTTCAATGCTGGGCTGGAAGGACAGGCATCCACTATCTAAGAGGGCAATTGTCCACCTGGGCTGTGGATGCCTCTCTCTGCCTTCCTAGGCACCTCCTCTCTGATGCAGGGAACACTGATCCAGATCAAGGTCATGGTAATAACCTTCAAAGTCCTGGATGAGCTTAAATTTAGATCTATTCACGTTAATATCCTCTCCTTGGCCTTTTTATTCATTTAGTTAACAAAAGGTGTCTTTCCTTGAAATCAGGTATTTAGAATATTTAGAATGGTTTCCGAACTTCAAGCATCCAGGTGATCCTTCCATATCTCATGTTTATTTGACATTGGAAAGGATTTTACAAACATTTCCTAAGTGTCAGGATAAAAAATATATATGGCAGAGGAGAAAGAGAATAAGACAAAAGTTCTCATTGTTCCCACCAAGAGTAGGACAACATTCCCTGAGCACATGAGTCAATTTTCTTGACATCTGGCCATAATGCAGAGTTTCTACAGACAAAAGATTAGTACTGCTTCCCTGTTGTTTCTTCTCTTACTGCCCTTCTCTCCTTTCGAGTCTAGGGAAGATCAATACGGTATCTTGGTGTGGCAAGATGTGGGTAAAGTGTAGACAAGATCTCTCTGAATCCTTCTTTCCTTCTTTTCTTTTCTTTGCTTTTCTTCTCTTCTTTCTCTCTTCTCTTCTCTTCTCTTCTCTTCTCTTCTCTTCTCTTCTCTTCTCTTCTCTTCTCTTTCCTTTTTTCTCTAATGTAATCTCTACACCCAACATGGGGCTTGAATTTACAACCCCTAGATCAAGAGATTCATGCTCTACTGACTAAGCCACCCAGGCACTCTACTCTGTACTGTTTTTTAGAAAGAAAAGTAAAAGTATGTTATTGTACAGACCAGTGGGCAAATGGCCAACTATCTATCCTCTGGGTAAAAAATCCTTGCTAAATTTTTATAAAATCTTTCAATAGGCTTTTAAGTCATCTCCTTAACACGTAATGATTCATTCCTTTTGTGAGCATTTTCAGTACTGACCCAAATCATATCTCAGGAAATCTGACTGAGGAGGAGTAAGTGACAAAACGGTTCCTATACAAGGAGACAGAATGCAATTTGAAATTCAACAATTATTTTGTGCTCTCTTGCCCTATGACCAAAAAGTCAAGTCTTGTTTCTATTTATATTATATTCATATTCTTGGAAACCTTTACTCTAAGGTTGAGTTATAAAATACCATTTTTATCTGTTGGGGGTGGTTTAAAAATGAGTCTAATTGGGAGATCCCATATAGACCATCCCGTCTCAAGAAACTTGGATTTTATCAAGAAGGACCCATATTCCAATTTTCCTCTGTGGTCCTGGTGTAATTAGGAATACCACCTCCCTTGAGCATCCGACTTCAGCTCAGGTCATGATATCATGGTTCGTGAGTTCAAGCCCCATGTCAGGCCTGCTGCTGTCAGCACAGAGCCCGCTTCAGATCCTCTGTTCTCCTCTCTTTACTCCTCCCCCACTTCTGCTCTCGCAAAAAGAAAGAAAGAAAGAAAGAAAGAAAGAAAGAAAGAAAGAAAGAAAGAAAGAAAATAAATAAAGAAAAAAAAAATAAAGATTTGGGAATACCACCTCCTTTCCCCCTCCCCTCAATAAGTCCCAATTTAGATGATAATCTATTTTCAAAAATTAATTATATGCAGCAGGCAAGCCAGTGTGCAAATGGTTTTAATTTCATAATGAAGTTATTGATGTAAGCGATATTCATTCTTTTTTTTTTTTTAAGTTTATTCATTTATTTTGAGAGAGTATGTGTGCAAGCAGGGGAGGGACACAAAGAGAGGGAGAGAGAGGACCCCAAGCAGGCACTGTGCTGTCAGCACACAGCCTGACATGGGGCTCAATCCCACAAACTGTGAGATCATGACTTGAGCAGAAATCAAGAGTTGGATGCTCAACTGACTGAGCCACCCAGAAGTCCCCAAACCGTATCCATTCTTTAGTAAACTTCCGTTACATGTGATATTCTAAGATCATTTAGTTATTCTAAAATCATTTGAACATCCTTGTACTCTGTATCCTGTTCCTAAATGTCATATTTTACTTTTGACTTCAGATTTAAATGTCTTATGTTGAAAAAAAATGTATTACACTGAATAATCGTGAACTCAGTGTCATCTAATGGGCTGCCTAAAAAAATGTGTCCTTTTGCATTTAAGAAAATGCGTCCTTTTGTATGTGCATTTTGTATTACAGATTAATATTCAGTTAAGCAGATATAGAATATCCTGTTCAAGGGCAGAAAACATGTAACTTTATTTTATTTTATTTTATTTATTTATTTATTTATTTTAACGTTTATTTATTTTTGAGACAGAGAGAGAGCATGAACGGTGAAGGGTCAGAGAGAGAGGAAGACACAGAATCCGAAACAGGCTCCAGGCTCTGAGCTGTCAGCACAAAGCCCAACGCGGGGCTCGAACCCACGGACCGCGAGATCATGACCTGAGCGAAGTCGGACACTTAACCGACTGAGCCACCCAGGCGCCCCAAAACATGTAACTTTAAAGTCCAGCGGGTAGACTCTTCGTTCTGACCAATCATCTTTCCTATTCTTTTTTCATAAATGAAGAAACCAAGCCAGGAACATAAGCTTTCCCATATGTTTAGTCAAAGTAAACTGCTTAGTATAGCACTGAATACACACGCTAAGTACTAAAAATACTTAGACTAAGTTTTTTTATTATTAAGTTGGCAGAAATAATTCCTCTCTTACAATAAGGACCTAGTTGGTTTTTGTTGTTTTGTGAATACCTGAATGAGTCTTTTGGACGTGAAAAGATAGTCCTACAACCTAGTGTTAAGGTATTTCAAGACAGAGGGAGGGCTGACACTTCTACCCACCCCCCCCCCCCCCCCACCAGGCCTTTACTCAAAGCTTCTCTCTAATGAGAGAAGGAGTTAAGGAGCCTGTGCAGATGGAGAACAGGGAAGACGCAAGGAGAGAGGAGGAGTCCAGAAGAGGCACCCAGTGGAAAGCCTGGCCAGTGAGGGCCCTAGAGGGGTAAGAATGGTCAAGGGCATAAGAACAAGTGTATCCCACATTGGGTTTTAACTTAATTGTTTTACTATGCTAGCCTTCCAAGTGAGCCCCATTTTGCAGCTTGAAGGAGGATTGCATTAACATTCCAGTCAGCTGGATCCCATTCTCAGAAAAAAGAATTTGACTTGAGAGTCCCAATTTTTCTGCCAGAAGTTTTGGGGTATAGGGGTGCCTGGCTGGCTCAGTCGGAAGAGCACTGACTCTTGATCTCGGGGTCGTGAGTTTGGGCCCCACACCTGTGTAGAGACTAATAGATAAAATAAACTTAAGAAAAGAAATTGTGGGGTGTAAAATCAGGCTGCCCAAGTGAAAGGGATCCGTGGGATGGCCCCTGAAGGATGTTCATTACTGTTAAAGGAAAATTCTCAAAATGTTTAAACTATGACTCTCACACAAATCTTCATTGTTGTTGTTCTTATGTACATATTTAATTTTGGAAGGAAATGAATCACTCTGAAATCAGAGACTTTTAAAAACCTCTCACTTGGGTGCATTGTAAGCAAAGTATAATTCCACAATGGCTTGAAAATACCTGTGTATCTTATTCTCGGGTATGAATATGTGTTAAGATCTCACACAAATCTAATATGAACCTGCATCAAAGATTTTATTTAGCTCTCTCTAATTAAAGAGAAAACCAATAAAGCATCCCACAGATTCAAAGGCGAATCTGAAGAATAGGAAGATACAAGGAGTCATGAATGCTTAAGTGAAGTTGCCAGGAGATGCAAAGCTGAAACAAGTTTGCTGTTAGTAACTATTAGTCACCAAAATGAATGTCTTAACAGATTAATACCTTCGGGTGTTAAAATGTCATGCTTGAAATCCACTTTTCCACAGGGCAGAAATCAATTTTATCTCTATATGAAAAATTTATTTGCATTTTAATGGACAAGAATAATTTGCATTCCCACCTCTTTTCTTTCTTTAATGTTTGAGAGGTTGGGAGGGAGGGAGGGAGGGGGGGAGAGAGAGAGAGAGAGAGAGAGAGAGAGAGAGAGAGAGAGAGAGAGAATCCCAGGGAGGGTCTGCACTGTCAGCAGGGGTCGATCTCACAAACCGTGAGGTCATGACCTGAGAGCCCCACCCTCTGTTTTCTACAATGTACCAATGGCGACCCTGAAGGATCTGCTCCGCAGCCCCCATCACTCCACTGAAAGGCGCTAAGTCATCTCTTGCCATTTCAGTCTTTCACCATATTTTATTACAATTTTCACCCACAAGGTGGGGATGTGCCTTCTTGTGAGGTTATTCTGAGGATTACAGATAGGTCTACACTGCCTGGCACTGAGTGGGGGGCTCAATTAATGGCGCCTTTATTATGATGAAGTCATAGTAGGGTAAGAATTTACTTTTGAGAGCATTCATCCATGTACACCATTATAAGATAGTCAGTTTGGTAGCAAATAGCTCTTTTCTTTGTCACTTTTGGGTTATGGTTTTATAACTTTAGATCCATCTGCCAATACATTATACACTTGGCTGGGGAATTGGTCCACATTTTCCTCTTGATGGCAGAGCAGTCAGCCCTAAAAGTCCACAAGGAGTGCCTAATTTTGTTACTTCTTCATAAATATCTTCAGTAAATTAATACTGAATCATCAGCAGTATTTTTATTCAGCACTCATCTATGCAATTCATTGCTTACAGAATAAAGCTTTTAATAGCAAAGACACAAAGCTAGATGATAATGGAGGAAGATTTATAGCTGCTGGAACAGATATGTCCTAGAAGTGCCAATTAACAGTCAGTGTCCATCTCAAGGGAGCTCTCTAGTGGTATAATCAATGGCTTGTCCATGTACCTTTTCTGATCAAAGCAATAAAGATATTAATTTTGCAGCTGACACAATGCATTGGAGGATAATAAATATGCTGGATGACACTTAAAGTTCAAAATTATTTCTGTTGTAGATGAAAACCAAAAGACTCGGATGTAAAAGGATAAACATAAGGTCCTGTACTCAGGTTCAGTAAATCAATTACACAAACACGGGATGGGGAGGCTATCAGGACAGCAGTTCATGCGGAAAGATGAAGCAGGTTTTAAGTAATCCTGCTAATGGAAAACTCAACATGAATCTATTGTGTGAAGCAGCCACTAAAATAGCTTATATAATTTAAGCTTCATCAATACAAGTAGAGACAATGCCTGAATCACAGGAGGTGATAGTCTGTGTCAGGAAGAACCACAGTTTACATATGGAATTCATAGGGGTGTCAGATTTTAAGAAGGGCATGGTACAGTCTTGAGAAAATCCAGAAGATGCTGAATGGTAAATGTGAAATCTGAAAAATCAACTTATGAGGAACAATCTGAAAGACTGAGAGTGTTGAATTCTGAGAAGAGCATTCCAAGTGGTCGACGTTCATTTTTCTCAAAATTGTAAGTGGCTGATACACAGAATAAAAAGAAGATGCGTTCAGTGCTTTTCCAAAGAGAAGATCCAGCACCAGGGCACAGATGTAAGAGGAGGCACATCCCACTTCCCTAATAACTAGAGCTGATGGAAGATGTCACAGGACATGATGTGAACTAGTAAGCTTTCACCTCGGGAAAAATCAGGCAGAGTGGATGACCACTGGAAGGGATGTGATGGAGGGGGCTCCTCTATGGGTGGGAAGCGGGGTAAGATGCTGACCAAGGGTCCGGGCAAGTCTAAGACTATATAATTGTTGACTAAATAATGGACTTAAATCAGTCTTGAAGGACTAGCTGATTATCGTTTTTGGTTTTGTTCCAACAGAATAAAATCAGTGCTTCCCCACAGAGGGAAGACCCTGGAAGACAGAGGAAGCAGTTGACAGCTAACTGCAGGTCAAGGAGAGAGGCCTTCGAAGAAGCCAGCCCTGCTGACACTTTGATCTCGGACTTCTAGCCTCCAGGACTGGGCGAAATTTCTGTTGGTTAAGCCACCTAGGCTGTGGTATTTTGTTACGGCAGCTCTAGCAAACCAATATTGACTTTTTTGTGCCTCCTCTAACTAAAGTGGTTTGGACAAAGTTTATTTGACTAAGCCAGGAAATATTGCTATCTAGGAAGGGTCTTGAAAGAGTTAATAAAAAGCGACTAGTCTCACAACTCAGGATACCTTTTATGGACCCAGCAATTCCATTTCTGAGTATTAATTTGAAGGAAGCAAGAACACTAACTTGAAAAGACATATGCGCCCCCGTGTTCACTGCAGCATTATTTACAATAGCCAAGATAAAGAAATAACCTAAACGTCCATTGACAGATGAATGGATAAAAAAACAGTGGTATACAAATATTCTGCCATAAAAAAGAATTTTGCCATTTGTGACAACATGGATAGACCTGGAAGTTATTATTCTGAGTGAAATAAGTCAGAGAAAGACAAATACCTTACAACCTCACATACGTAGAATCTAAACAAAAAACTGAACTCCAGGACACCTGGGTAGCTTAGTTGGTTCAGCATCCAAATTCGGATCAGGTCATGCACGATCTTGTGGTTAGTGAGTTCGAGCCCCACACCCAGCTCACTGCTGTCAGAGCTGAGCCTGCTTCAGATCCTCTGTCTCCCTCTCTCTCTGCCTCTCCCTCGCATTCTCTCTCTCTCAAAAAAAAAAAATATATATATATATGTATATATATATATATAAATAAAATAAACATGAAAAAAATGAGTTTGGGGCACCTTGGTGGCGCAGTCAGTTAAACATCCTACTCTTGATCTTGGCTCAGGTCATGATCTTGCAGTTCCTGAGTTCGAGCCCCGCATGGGGCTGGGCACTGACAGCACAGAACCTGCCTGGGATTCTGTTCCTCATTCTCTCTGCCCCTCCCCTACTTGTGCTCTTGCTCTCTCCCGCTCAAAATAAATGAATAAACTTAAAGAAAAATTAAAAGAAAAAACTGAGTTTATATATACAGAGAATAGATGGGTAGTTGCAAGAGGCAAGATGTGAAGGTTGGGCAAAATGAGTAAAGTGATGAAATGAATAAGTCATGGGAGGTAATTACAACATGGTGGCTATAGTGAATAATACGGTACTGTATATTTGAAAGTCGCTGAGAGTAGGGGCGCCTAGGTGGCTCAGTCAGTTAAGCATCCAACTCTTGATTTCGACTTGAGTTATGATCTCACAGTTTCATGAGTTGAAGCCTCACCTCAGGCTCTGTGCTACAGTGCAGAGCCTGCTTGGGATTCTCTCCCTCCCTCTCTCTCTACCCCTCTGCCACTCACTGTGTCTCTGACTCTATCAAAATAAATAAATAAACTTAAAAAAATTCTTTTAAAAAAAGGAAAGTTGCTGAGAGTAAATTTTTTTTAATGTTTACTTATTTTTGAGAGACACAGAGACAGAACACGAGTGGGGGAGGGGCATAGAGAGGGAGACACAGAATCCAAAGCAGGCTCCAGGCTCTGAGCTGTTAGCACAGAGCCTGATATGGGGCTCAAACCCACGAACTGTGAGATCGTGACCTGATCACAAAAAACAAATGTGTTACCATGAGATGTTAACTAGAATTATTGTTGTGATCATTTCACAATATCCAGTCATTATGTTGTTCTTCTTAGACTAATGTTATCCACAGCTCAAACAAGGCAAAACAAAACAAAACACAACACAACAGAAGGACTCTTGTGTTTAGACCGTCACTGAGCCAGTGACTCACTCCCATCTGTAGTAATTCCTGCTCAGCCCAATAAGTCTGGGGGAAAACCAGTGCTGCGTGTGCCCAAACCCGAATGTCTGAGGTCACTCTTCACCTCACTTACAAACTCAGTTATCTCAAGCAGGCCTCGTTGCTAGGTGAGATAGCTGCTTTCTGGATCATGTGACGAATTCATGTATTCTATTGTTATTTTCCTCTTTATATTGTTTTATATTTTTCAAATTTTCTGCCTGAACCTTGAACTAAGGAAAGAAGAAATAAAAAATGTAAAAAAAAAAAATGTTGAAAATGTAATGAAATAAAAAATAAAAAAAGGAAAAAGTAACCTGAGTCATTAAAACAAAGCATGAGTCTTTTCCCTTCAAATGTTTTGCCAAAAATTAGCAAAAAAAGAGAAAGCTTCGGGGAGCCGGGGTGGCTCATTCAGTTAAGCATCTGACTCTTGATTTCAGCTCAGTCGTAATCCCAGGGTCATGGGATCGAGCACTGTGTCAGGCTCCACACTAAGCATGGGGTCTGCTTAAGATTCTCTCTCTCTCTCTCTCTCTCTCTCTCTCTCTGCCCCTCTCCTCTGCTCACGCCCAACCTCTCACTCTCAAAAAGGAAGAAAGAAAGAAAGAAAGAAAGAAAGAAAGAAAGAAAGAAAGAAAGAAAGAAAGAAAGAAAGAAAGAAAAGAAGAAAAGGAATGAGAATAAGTTTCAAAACAAATTATCAGGATCACTGTTTACTCAGTAGAAGGTAAGTTCATATTAATAAACCAACTTTTTCAACAATCACTTTTTAAAAAAATTTTTTAAAAACGTTTTTATTTATTTTTGAGAGAGAGAGAGAGAGAGAGACAGAGCACAAGCCTGGGAGGAGCAGAGAGAGAGGGAGACACACAATCCAAAACAGGCTCCAGGCTCTGAGCTGTCAGCACAGAGCCCGACGTGAGGCTCGAACCCACAAACTGTGAGATCGTGACCTGAGCCGAAGTCAGACGCTCAACCGACTGAGTTACCCAGGTGCCCCTCAACAACCACTTTTATGCTTTCTCCATTTTATAGCTCTTCTGCTAGCTTACTCATAATTTGGAAACGGGAGTGAAAGAACATTATGAGAGATCACCTCGTGGAAATATTTGGTGTCATTACAATGACATCATGAATTACCTTCATGTCCACTGATGGGTCACCCAGCAACATTGTCCACTCATACTGGACTATGGCATGGTCGTCTGTGCTCTCACGGCCGTCCAGAACCACTCCATCTGTAGGCAGGTGCAAAACCACATCCTGTCCAGCCTTGCTGAGTGGAGGCTCATCCTTTTCTGTGAAAGAAAATAAATAATTCACAGGAGATGACTGCCTATTTTTTTTTACAATGTATTTAAAGCAGTATCTTGTTTGCTAGAATAGAGGTAGTCTAGCAAGCAACTAGTATGAGAATGTATAGCAACTGAAAGCTATTTTCTTATTGATTTTCATGTATTCCCTTTATATAATAAACAATAACAGTAGGCCATTCAATCTGGAGTATCAGTTTTACTCCCTAGAGTCAAAGTTTCATTTAAATCATAAATAATTTACGTTCAAGGTTCAATTAAATGAATTTTTTAAAAAAGGGACTTTTGAAACACATCTGAAAAACATCCACCTCTGATATAGATTTTTTTCCTCATCCTCAAGTTTTTAAAATAGGTATAAAGTATTCTATATATAGGAAATAAATTGGGCCGCCTGGGTGGCTCAGTCAGTTAAGTGTCCAAATTTGGCTCAGGTCATAATCTCATGGTTTGTGGGTTTGAGCCCTGCGTCAGGCTCTCTGCTGACAGCTTAGAACCTGAAGTCTGCTTCAGATTCTGTCTCCCTCTCTCTCTGCTCCTCCCCTGCTTGTTCTCTCTCTCTCTCAAAAATAAATAAACATTAAAAAAATTTTTTTAAAGCTAATATTAAATTTGGAAAGTTAAGGCAAGTTCTTCGATTCACACAAAATAAAGCTTAACTTAGCAATTCTCTGGAAAACAATTTTTCATCTAGGAAAATAGAAAACATTCGGTTTCTAACAACTAATTTTTATAACAGAAGCTGGCACACTGAGTTTCTGTATAATAGCAAGACAAATATGCTTACCTTTGATCTGGCATAGTACTAAATAATTTAAGGCTAGCTACGTTCACTAACTACTAATCTATAACTGGTAGCTGCTTCAGTTGTGACTGGGAGGAGAAGCTGCATACAGAAAACATTTCTAAGTGCAGAATTATGAATATTTTATTGATTTAAGCTTATTAGTAAACTTACTCAAATGTACATATATATGTGTGTGTGTGTGTGTGTGTGTGTGTGTGTGTGTGTGTATATATATATATATATACATATATATATATATTCTTTTTTTTTCAGAGAGAGAGAGAGGGAGAGAACATACCTGTGTGAGTGGGGGAGAGGGGAAGAGGGAGAGAGAATCCTAAGCAGACCCCACATCTAGTGCAGAGTCAATGTAGGTGGATCCCACGACCTTGAGATCATGACCTGAGCCAAAATCAAAGGTAGGACGCTTAACCAACTGAGCCACTCATTCACCCTGATATATTTTAAAGAAACTTAGTAACACTACTGGGAAAAAGTCTATAGGTTCTTATAATATATCCTTTTTGGTATCTGCTACTTCCTCCCTACTCCAGTGCCAAAGCTCTGTCCAAATGCTGGCCTGGATTTGTTCCTCCTTAACTTCTGCTGAGTGATGTTGCTGAGGCACTGCTCTTTTCCTCCAAAGCCCAGTTGCTTCCTAAGCAAATGTCTAAGAGCCAATTCAGATGTTGCAGGGCCTGAGGTCTGGGGCTAGCAGCAATCCTATTGGTTTCTCACTAGGCAATAACAGGTAGTCACTCTTGACACACTGCAGCTAAAATGACTTTTCTGAAATTCTAATCTGATTGGGTCATTTCCATGCTTAAGAAAAACCCTTCAACAAGTTACCATGACTTTTCAGATGTTCAGAGACCTGCTCGTCCAGTCCTATCTTCTACTCTACTGATCCTCCCAATACCCAGAAACAGAATCTCTGTAAGGGGCGGGCAGCTCTCAGAGCTGTGGCTGTTCTGAATAAGAACGCTGCTGTTCATCTCAAAAAGAGATGACTTTTTTTTATGAGCATGTTTACAGGGCATAAGCACATTTGCTATTGCCAATGGTTACATTTGTCTGTTGAGAAGAGTCCCATTTTTATAGTCATTTAAAAGAATGAGGACTAATAACTTAGGTTTAAATAAGCCACACAATCAACCTTTGCCTAAGAAGAAATTTGTTCTGCCTTCTTCCACCTCTGAGCAAAGACCCAGTGTCTTATGTCTTTATTCTGCTTCTCCCAGATAAGGAGAGAGGTGACAATTTCATTACTAATAGGCCATTTTACACAGTGTTACACAGATATTTCTTTTGGTTCTGGAAGTTTCCATTGCTTTCCACACAGTAGTTTATCACTTTATAAATCTGGAAAGCATCTTATAATTTGCAGTAATACCTTATAATTAGCATGAAAATTTATTTTTAAAGTATTGTTTACAAGTAAACAAACTAAACCTATAGGATATAAATAATGAATGCTTTAATATATTTTTAAGCCCTCAAAGATGTAACCACAAAGACTTAAGATGGAAAAATCAGGTAAGTTCTGAAATACCCCACATATTACAAAACTAATTAATTCTACCCCTCCTGGAAGAAAAAAAAAATCATTGTTTTAGTTGTTCACTTTTCTTTAGGTAAGCTTTAAGATACCATTTACAAGCACAATGAAATCCTCATATCCTCTACATTGATCGCTATTGTAACTGAAATAAGAGAAATACATTTCTTCATCAGTTCAAGTCCAGGAAAGTTACACTGCATAATGCATTTCAAAATAAGCCAGAGCTTATCTACCCAGAAACAGGCCTTAAAAATAAACAAGTGACAATAGGAAGAGGAAAGGAGTGTGCTATCATCTAAAAAAATATTTGACTTGATGGGTTGCCTGGGTGGCTCAGTTGGTTAAGCGTCTGACTTCAGCTCAGGTCATGATCTCGTGGTTCACGAGTTCAAGCCCTGTGTCAGGCTGTGTGCTGACAGCTCAGAGCCTGGAGCCTGCTTCAGATTCTGTGTCTCCCTCTCTCCCTCTGCCACTGCCCAACTCGTGCTCTGTCTCTCTCTCTCTCTCTCAAAAATAAATAAAAACATTAAAAAAAATTTTAAAATATTTGACTTGCTGATAAAGAACATGACAAAGGTAAATCTGCATTTTTCATCATCAAAATATAATAAAGCAATGCTAAGTACTCTGGAAGCATTGATTTCTTTCGAAAACCAGACACACTTGGTAAGATCTACAGAGGCGAAATAAGACTCGTACCAATTTTGATGAAGCCTATCAAGGTGGCATTTTATACAGGTAAGAATAATATTATTGTTCAGTTAACTAATCTGATTTACAACACACTGCTGTAAACAGAGCCTTAAGGACAAGGAGGAGGTTCTGGAATCTGGATCTGTACTGTGTGGACACAAATGATATAGCGGAGGTTGAGGAATTAGAAAGGACTCTTGAAGTCAGGATACAGGGAAGAGGCTTAGATACTATGTGTCAAAATCCATGAGGTTGGTTGATTGGTTTTTGTGGTTTCTTTTTTCATTGTGTGTTCTTAATTGTAACACTTCAGGAAAGAATTATTCATAACCCCAATCTGATTATCATCATTTTTAGTCTGTACTGTTATAGTCTTTCTCTATACGAGCTGATAATAATAAGAGGTGCCATTTATTGGCTGGCATAAGTGCTAAGTGCTCGTAAGCCATAATGTCACTCAACTCTCATGAGTCTCTGAGGTAGGTATTATCAGCTGCATCAGACTCAAGAAGAAATGATTTAGAGGCTAAGTTGCCTAAGATGATACAAATGATAAATCTGTCAGTTCTGATGTCTGCCCAGATCTTTCTAAGTATACTGTGGGGGTACCCAAAGTGTATTCCAGTTACAGGAAATGTAAATTTACATCCTGAATTAACCTAACTTATTAATAGGTTCTATTTATTAATATTTACTCATATATTCTATTATTGCCCATGTTACTATATAAACTTCACAGTTGCCATTTTGATTTTTTAAAAATATTTTTAATGTTTATTTATTTTTGGGAGACAGAGAGAGAGAGGAAAAGAGAGACAGAGCACGAGTGGGGGAGGGGCAGAAAAAGAGAGGGAGACGCAGAATCCAAAGCAGGCTCCAGGCTCTGAGCTGTCAGCACAGAGCCCGATGCAGGGCTCAAACTCGGAAACAGTGAGATCATGACCTGAGCTGAAGTCAGATGCTTAACTGACTGAGCCATCTATGTGCCCCATCCATTTTGATTTTTGACCTCTCGTATTAGACATCTACTTTGTTATCAATTTTTTTCACCATTATAAATGATGCCACAATAAATATTTTTGCTCCTTTTTCTTTAGCATGGATCACTTTCCTACAAAAACTATTCTAGAAGAACGGATGACTATTTTAATGGTCTCTGCCACATATTTCCTGCGTGACACTTGTATGACGCAGCTCCACATTCACAAGCATCGAGACTTTGGGCAAGTTACTTTCTCTCCCCAAGCCTTCCAGTACACGAGAGATTATAACAGAACCCAGATCTTTGGCTGTTGTAAGGAGAATGAGTTCCTGTGTCTAAGGACCTTATAATAATGCCTAATACCAAACTCAATCAGCAACAAACACAGCTGATGGATTCTGCTATAAATTTGTGCCATCCCATCCCAACCACCCCCTCACCATTTCATGACGTTTTGACTCACCTCACATGGCCTCCCAACAAATTCTCTGTAAGAGCTTTTCTAAATCATTTTCATGCTCCTTTGGCTTCCAACTCTGTATGCTCACAAAAGTCAGAAAAAGGGATGCCTGGGCGGTTCGGTCGGTTAAGCATCTGACTCTTGATTTCGGCCCAGGTCATAATCTCACAGGTGGTAAGATCAAACCCCACATCGGGCTCTGAGCTGACAGTATGGAGCCTGCTTGGGATTCTCTCTCTCCCTTTGTCTCAGCCTCTCCCACAGTCACGCGTGCTCTCTCTCAAAATAAACTTTTTTAAAAAGTCCGAAAAAAAGAGACGATTCAAGAAGGAAAAACGTAGAAGTTTCGGAAGCATAAAGAACTTCAAACGGTTAAGCATCTGGGCAGGGCAAACACAGGGCATGTGGGTAGGTAACCTTTGCCCTAGCTGCAGAGAATGAGGGTGCCTTGGGGCCTGAGCTACGCACACCCTTCTAGTTTCCATGTCGCTGGGGATATGAAGTGTGAGCATGTCAGTGTTTTCCAGAATGAGGACCAAACCCTGCAGTCACCTGTATTCACCCCTGACCATCTATATAATTGAATTCCCAAATTCAGAAACTTCTACTTAGTAAACCTAACTTTTTTTTTTTTTTTTTAATTTCCACGAGCATATTCCTTGTTTTCCTTCCGTTATCCCCCGGCTTATAAGAAAGCTTCCTGTGGCAATGTTGGTTTTTTTCCAGATGTGCATTGAGAACAAGGGAAAGGGATTTTGTTTCTTTGCTGCTGGGATTTTTCGGTCTGTGTTTGAGTCAAGAGGAAGGATGTATAACACCATGGGGCAGGCTCAGTGATGGTGGTGGGGGTCCAGGTGAAAGTGCTTCCTGCCTCCACTTCAGGGAGAACACTTTGGTGTTCTTCCCAATGTCTGCCTCAAGGCTGAGCAGTCACAGGGTGACCTTTGATGTCTGCTACCCCAACACGGGTTCTGAGCTTTCTCTGAGGTGCAGGTGGGAAGGGAGGTGGGCCATTGTGGATATGGTTTCCCAGACCCTTGTCTTTGGACCTTCAGGTCTTGGGAGATTCCAGATTTCCAAAGCAGCTGAGGCTACCCCCCCCCCCCCAATCTTGCAATGGTATCATTATGTTATTATAAATCAAAGAGCAACAGAGTGGAATCACACACACAGTGAACCACACCTGGGCCCAATCAAGGTTTTATTCCCTCAACGGCCTTAATCTCCAACGGCTACAATTTTTCTTGTGCCTTCTGTATATGCCTTGACTCTCGTTCAGAACATGTGCAGGAAGTAAAACTATAGAATGAAAAGCATCATTATTAGCTCTTTTTAAAAAGGGACATGCCTTAAACTTTCTTATTCTCAACTAAAATCAAATCCCTTCCTTTCCCTCTTTACAAAAGGGATCTGTAGTTCATGGGAATCAGTTGGATCCACTTCAAAAATACCTGACACCAAGTTTCCCCTTCCTATTTTTGTCTGATGAAAATCACTACACACGGAATCATGAGTCGTGAGAACCGAGCTAAGAAACGGATGTGCTATGAGCAAGCTGGCATCTAATTAGATTTTGCTTTTGTGATTTCTTGACACAAACCATGACTTACAAAAAACCTCTGGGCCTAAAATAAACTTTTTTTTTTCCCCCTTCGAGCTTTTCTCCTTTAAATCGAATTTCTGTGACTCCTCTCAGGTCAGCCTCCCTCCCCGAGCCTAGAAAAATTCCAGAAGCAGCCCACGGTGCCCTCTTCTGCCCAATCTACTAAGGCTTCTCAGAAACCATCCATAAGACAAATCACAGCCACTCCTCTGGATGCCCGCGAACTAAAATAACTTGGAACGTAGCTGTTCCGTTTCTCACTTGGCTGTACTGCCTAAGCGGGTCTCCCGGACGCAGCCACCCAACAGGTGCGAGGGCGGCCGCACCCAAGAGGTCTGACCCAGCCGCCTCCCGCGGAGTGCTCACCCATGGGAGGCGAGGCGTCCGGGTCTTCCTGCGCGCCCTGCAGGGCGCGGCTCAGGCTGTAGCTGCTGTAGCCGCGGTGCAGCGCGAACTTGCAAACGCTGCGGCCGCGGGCGGTGCAGTTGAAGAGGTAGCAGCCGAGCGCGGCGGCGGGGGGCGCGGGCCGCCGGGGCAGCTCCACCACGGCCACGGAGCAGCGCGGCTCCGAGCAGCAGGCCGCCACGCACTGCCGCCAGTCCCGCACGGCCGCCGGCGCGGTCAGGAAGCTGGCGCCGGCCGCGAGGGAGTCCTTGGTGCGGATGATGGCGTCCGGCATGGCGCTGTAGCCGCCGCCGCCCGGGCCCGGGCAGCCCTCCTGGGGACCGCCGCCCGCGCGCAGCTCCAGCTCCAGCTCCTCCTGCGGCCGCTCCTGCTGCAGCTGCCGACGGAACTCCTCCAGCAGTTGCTCCACTCCCGACAGCTGCGCGTGCAGTTCGGACAGCGGCGCGGAGGGCGGCCCGGCCGCGCCGCCGCTCGGCAGCCACAGGCAGAGCAGCAGCAGCCCGCGCAGCGCCCGGTGCCGCGGCGGCCGCCTGCGCCCCGAGCCCGCGCTCTCCCCGGCGGCGAAGGCCATGGCGGCCGGCGGCTGAGGCCGCGAGCCGAGGCGGGGCCGCAGAGCGCGAGGAAGGCGGGCGAGCGCGGGCCCCGTGCCCCTCCGGCGCGACCGCGGCGGCCGCTAGGCCCTGGCGCCTCACAGCGCGGCCTCCCCGGGGCCCGGCTGCGCCCCTGAGGCCGCGGGCGCGCGGTCGTCGGCGGGAACCGCAGCAACGAGAGGCATAGCCAGCCGGGCCGGGCGCCGCTCCTTGTCCTTTCTGGAGGCTTCCGGGAGGGCCCGCGCCTCGGGACCGGGACCCTGGGCACACTCTGAGGCGGCTAGGCGGCCTCGGACCGGATCAGCACCCGGGCTGTGAACAGTGGCCGCGGCGGGGGCGGAGGCGCGTCAAGCCCCGCCCCCCACCCCCGGCGCCGAGGTCCCGCCCCGCCCCTTGCTCTCGTTGACCCCTCCCACCACACCCTACCGCAGGCTCCTCCCAAACTGGGAGGGCGCGGGAAAGAGACCTGTAGGGTAGCTTTCCGGGGGTGCCGCCCTGAGAGTTCTTAGGCCGACCACAGCCCTCCAAGCCTGGGCAGGCTTTGCATCTGAGACCCACCCGGCTTCATTAACGAGCGAGACCTGCTCGAGTGTCAGCTCAGAGGGGAAGCTCGAATCATTAGGACCTCAGGGTCTGCTTAAGAAAAGGGATTTGAACCAGGGAACCACCAGTCTTCAGTCCTTCATTCACCTCCAGCGTCCCCGATTGTTTACACATTAGGTTCCCCAGATGCACTTGGGTAGCATAAGGCTGGCAACGCTGTTGAAATATATAAAAATCAAGCAGTCACATTCCCTTATGTTTTCCATAAGGGAAACTTATGGAAATCTGAACACAGCCAATTAGGAGGACCTGATGAGTTACCTCTATTCAGCGTGTAGAGAGGCCTTCCAGCTTAGATCATGTGAGATCTAGTGGAGTTCTAGTGGAGTTGTGTTTTATTTATTTATTTATTTATTTATTTATTTATTTATTTATTTATCTATCTTTATTGAATGAAATTTCGCAGATAATCTTTCCCTTTACCGAAAATCCAGTCTACTGGAGACCACATCTGAGAGCTTTAACTGCCTGCCAGCAACTTCTACAACTTATTTATCTCAGACAGACTCTCTTTCTCTTGATTCATTTTTTTCTCCTGATTGTGGATCACATTTTCTTGCTTTTTGGCACATCCAGAAGTTTTTTTGACTGGATACATGAATATTGTAATTTGTACATTGTTCAATGTCTGTATTTTTTAGGAGGGAAAGAGAAAATAACTGGATAGGAAAATACAATTTCTGATATATACATATACATTTTAAATTTTAGAGCTTATATTTAGGGACCTATTGCTTTCAGATCTAGAATAGAGGAGATAGAACTAGAAGGTAAAAATACAAAAGAAGAAAAAAGAAAACATAGCCCAGTGTTTCTTGCTATTCCATGAAAAGGGAAATTCTTAGAGTTCATGAGGGTGTGTATGTGAGTGACTTTGAGGCTGAAAAAATGGCCTCTTAGCACTAAAGGCTATGTCTGGACTATAGCCTGGGCGGCTGGTTTTTCTACCTATGAGATAGTCACCCCACACAACTGAAGCCACTTAAAGATACCTTTGACAACATAAGCATTCCTTTTGTCTTAGACCTCAGAGAGCACCAGTAGGCTTATGATAAAGAGAAACTTTTACTTGTGATAAGAATGGACCCTGGAAGCAGCATCAAATCTTCCATTATAATAATAATAATTATTATGAAACATAAACATGTATGATAGTGCGATATAATATTAACTAACGATTGTAATGATTTCAAAGTATGCCAATACTTTCGTGTACATGAATTCATATGGCTTTCACAGAGATTTTAAGATGGACATGTGGCCCTCACTCCTGCCTTTGGGGCAGTGAAAGGGAAGTCTGTATAGAATGAGACCCAGCTCACATGTTCCATGGGGGAGACAATGAGGGACAGGTGGCAGGGACAGCATTTCTCAGGAGCATTCATCTCTAATCCTTCCAGCACTACCAAAGCTTCCCCCTTTATAACTTCACAAGAGGGTCCTTTTGAGAAAAGTAGAAATGACTTAATGTGTTTACCATTAACACTGGTTATTTCTGTGGTGTGAGATGGGAATAGTGGAGGGAAATACTCATTTTTTTACAAGACTTCGTATCAGTTGAAATTTTTGTAATGAGGTTGTCATAAAATATTTTTCATTAAAAAAACAAAACAGGCTCTGACTTCTGCTACAGCCATATTAGAGTAAAGGGGTTGGGTTTAACCTCCAAACTTAGATGAAAAATCCAGAAAAAAATTAAAAAGAAACAACGTGCAAGGGCATCTGGGTGGCTCAGTTGGTTAAGTGATGGGCTCCTGATTTAGGCTCAGGTCATGATCTCATGGCTCCAGAGCTCGAGCCCTGCGTCGGGCTCTGCACTGACAGCATGGAGCCTTCTTGGGATTCTCTCTCTCCCTCTCTCTGCCTCACCTCCCCCCAAATAAATAAATAAACTTAAAAAAAAAAAAAAGAATGTGCTTTGGACAGCGGATAACAGGCAGTGCAGGACCCAGGACAAGGGACACTAAGGAAGTGATCCTTCTGACTGCCTTGGCTTCCTGCCCGGAGAGAGATTCCAGACTGCAGGGCTGGGAGGGGAACCCAAAGGGAGCCTGGAAATCTCTCCGAGCAGAGAAAGTGGCATTGAGAATTTAAAGGGGCCAGGTGGCTAGAATCCACGGGGCGGAGTACCAGAGAGGAGAGAGCTACAGGGTAAGAGATCTGGAGGTGTGCAGAAGGGTCTTCTGAGCCCTCACCCCAGAACGTGCATCCATCATATAGAAATGATTAATTACCTTACTTCCCATGCTTGTGAGGGTTAAGGGAAGCAAAGCATTTGAAGCACCTGGAACAATGGCAAAGGCATGGTATAGACTCTATAACTGTTGGCCAGCACTATTTTCTTTTAGTCCATTGGTCCATCGTATCATGAAGTTTTAGTTTGATTCTGTCATCCAATATACCTTTTTAAAAAAAGTTTATTCATTTTGAGAGAGCGAGAGCGAGAGCATGCACATGGGTGAGGGGAAGAAAGGGAATCCCAGGAAGGTTCTGTACTGCCAGCGTGGAACCCAATGCGGGGCTCAAACTCTTGATCATGACCTGAGCCAAAATCAAGAGTCAGATGCTTAACCTCCTGAGCCACCCAGGTGGCTCATCTAACATACTTTGTATCCCTTTTGGCTTTGTAGCACCTTAGAGGACAATTGTGTCTTCTGTCTTTATCTAAGAAAGTGATTTAAAATATGGATTATGAGGGGTTCTTGGGTGGCTCCATCAAATGAGCATCAGACTTTTGATTTCAGCTCAGGTCATGATCTCAGGGTTATGGGATCAAGCCCTATGTAGGGCTCCACGATGAGTGTGAACCTTCCATTGACCCTTCCTCTGCCAGGAAGACTATGAGACATGGTTGGCTGCCACCATTGTGGCCGGCTCCACCATTTTTTACTCCTTATCTCTCACACACCCCTCCCTGGGCCTCACCTACCTCCCACCTCCCCTCAGCTCAGCTTGGACACTGACATTCACCGGTTGAACCCTGTCCCGTCCCTGTCCAGACATGTAGCCCTTGAACAGCAGGTTCAGGTGGCCAGAAAGAAGCTGGCTGAGTTCAACCCCAAGTGTCCATGGACTCCCAGCCCCCCTTTAAATCCTCACTGTTGAGATGTGGTTTCTAAAACTGGTCTTCTGCCTTCCTCCCTGCTCACCAATCCCCTTTGCTGCGGGGACTGCAGCCTAAACCCCAGCCTGCTTGGCTGAGGCAGGTGCATCCTCAGGCGCCTTCCACCAGATCCCTGTGCCTGCAGCTCTGTGCATGGCCTCCCCTACCCTGTGAAAAGCGATCATCTGGACCCACCATGATGCTGCCCCTGCCCATATCTAGGTATGTCCATTCCCTGGGTTCCTGCTGCCACCCTAGTACTCACTAGGTGAGCCTTAAGGCAGCAACCTAGTCTGACTCAAACCATAACTTGCCAAGCATGTTCACATTTCACCTCAGAGTCCAGCTTTAAAATAGAAATAAGCCTGAACCTTGTTAGTGGTGCCAACCCTTTCCCACTGCCCCAAGACAGTAAGGCTTCATCAGGACTTAGAGATGAGCCTGCCCAGGTCAAGGTTACTCTGCTATAGGAGGCCCTTACTTTTTTTTTTTTTTTCTTTTTCTGAGAAGGAGGGAGATTGAGGGAGCAAGTGAGCACAAGTGAGTGAGGGGCAGAGAGAGAGAGAATCCCATGAAGGGAAGAGAGAAGGAGAGAGAGAGTCACTTCACAACCCCAGTGCAGCTCTTCCTGCCCTCGGGTCCTGTCCCCCATGCTTTAGTAAAATCACCTTTGTGCACCCAAGATGGTCTCTGAGAATTCTTCCTTGGCCATGGGCTCTATGCTCCACTCCCATCCCCCCAAAACCTCATCACATCTGCATCAAGTTTACAAAGCATCTTGACTTGGAAGGCGGGAGGACCTTCTCTCCAACATCTACAGAGATCACTCAGGGGAGTCCTTACTGCCCAACATGGCCTTATGCTTCCTGTGCCCTGAACACCTATGTGCTTCTCTCTGTGCACGTTCCAAGCTGCTGCTCAAGTCCTGTTCTTATTGCCAATTGGGTTTCTTGGGTCCCTGGAGTTGGACCTTTCTGGTTTTTACTGAGAGCGGCCGAAGCCACCTGCCTCCCTCCCCCAAGACCCATTCTCCTCTTCACCCCCATGGTCTTTGGGGCCTGGTTCCCACCACTCTTTCCCCTGGGCCCACCCTTTCTCCAGCTGAATGTCCGTCAGGATCAGGATTGTCCTGAGTCCTTGCTTCACGTCTTCCCTAGAGTTTGGCTCTGTTCTGACCACACTTTGGTGGCATCTACTTCTCCTCTAGGAGAGCCAAGGGTTCGAACCTGTTGCTGTCACTGTCACAACGAGGGGAAAGTATCACCGTCACTCACTGCCCTCTGCTGGAGCCCCTCACCTCACACCAGGCCTGGGCTGAGAGGTGACAGTGAAGTCGCAGGAAAGACCTTACGAGTCTGTGCGAGAAAAGCACAGATGACAGCTGGGAGGGGAGTGCCACAGACTCAATGTTTGTGTCCCCCCCAAATTGACATGCTGAAATCCCAGCCCTAGTGTGATGGTATTGGAAGGTGGGGCCTTTGAGAAGACAGGCCACGAATGGGACCGGTGCCCTTATAAAAAAAACCTCGAGTTCCCCCGACCCTTCTACAGTGTGAGGGCACAGTGAGAAGACAGCTGTCAATGAGCCAGGTGGCAGGCCCTCACCAGACACCTGCCCAAGCCTTAATCTTGGACTTCCTAGACTCCAGAACTGTGGGGGAAAAAATTCTGTTGTGTATAAGCCAGCCAGTCTGTGTTCCATCAGACTGAGACAGGGAAGAAGGGAATTATCAGAATTCTAGTCTCTGGGATGCCAGGTACCATCCTTCTCCTTCCCCTTCCCCTTCTCCTCTTCCTCCTCCTCCTCCTCCTCCTCCTTCCGTAAAATATTTATTTATTTATTTATTTTTGAGAAATAGAGAGAAAGAGAGCAAACAGAGGAAGGTCAGAGAGAGGGAGGGAGACAGAATCCCAGTCAGGGCAGATCCTGATTCGGGGCTTAAACTCATTGTTCCGGAACCAGGCTGGAACGCTGGCAGAAAAACCAAGCGGCACTTGGAGATCTTGGTGCATCGGAGATTTCTTTAACACCGGCGGGCTCCGAGGAGACCGTGTCTCCAAAGATCTGAGCGCTGAATGCAAGCGGGAAGGGTAATTTATCATTGTCAGCCTCCATATTCGTTGCGGGCGGGGGGGGGGGGGGGGGGGGTGGTTTTCACACAGACGGCAAACAGGGCGAGAAGAACCCGGAAGAGGGGACTCCAAGCTAGAGACCAGAGCTTGTTTTAGTCCCATCGACCATCTTATGGTGGAAAACTTGATTTACTTTCCCAACACATGAACTGTGAGATCATGACCTGAGCCAAAATGAAGAGTCAGAGGCTTAACTGACTGAGCCACCCCGGCGGCTCTGGGCACCATTCTTCTGAAAGGCAGGACTGGTGGGTGCGAGGAAGGGAGGTGTTTTCTCCCTTGGTGCTAATTGATGCCTCCTTTTAAGCCTCCGATGTCCTGTAAGAGACACCAAAGAGCCCACCCGGAGGTTTCCGAGTACTTTCCGGGTGTACATACTGTTGCCAGCACAGTAGATCTAACAAATATTTGAGGAAGACGTCAACTGTTTTGGAAGAACAGGGCCAAGTGCAGGGAAGGCACAACAATAGCTGATCCTGTCTAAGCTTCAGCAGTTAATAACGTAGCCGCAAACAATTAAGCACCAAACAAAAAAATACACAAATATTATAAGTACCCTGGAGTTGCATGGTTTCTGGCCAAGAACAGCATTTCAGGAGGCCTGGGAGAACAGCCCTGAGGTGGGTGGAGGATGGGTGCGGTGTGCGATGTTAACTTTATAAGCCTCCTGACAAGTGTGCCCAGTAGAGCTGTTCACCAGCGCTGGCCCAGGGTCTGGAATTCTCTTTTCACCCGAGTGGATGTTGCTGCTCCAGGAGGGCGCCCCGGGACGCACTTGGCCGTGAGTGTCTAAGTAAGGGTGGGGCTCCCTGCTCAGGCAGTCCCCTCCCCATCCAGTCCAGCCACTGCCATCACGCCCCCGCCGCCCCCTCCCCCTTTAAGACGAACAGGGGGTAGGAGATCTCAACAAATCCGGGGATGAGGGGTAAAGTGGAAAGGCAGAGAGGTTGAGGAGCAGGGCGAGGGGGATAGAAAGGAGTTGTGGAGGGAGGACAGGAAGACTCCCCAACAAAGTGGGACGACAGCGATGGGGACATGGGCCTGGAGAGGGGCGAGCTTCCTGAGTGCTGGGCTCTCCGTACAGGGTTCAGGCAGGCACGCTTCTGAATGCCCTGCTTCATTTCCAGACCCCCTTTTCCCGCTCCACTTCCCCTGCCTCCTCCCCTTATCCCGCTAGGAATCTACTCGCCTCCCCCACCCTCTCTCCTCATTTCCTCTCCTCCCACCCAACACAGGCACATCCCCCTTCTGTTGGTGTTTTGCCCCCTCTACCTTCTTGTGATGCAGGGGGATTATGTCCTTCTGCCCTTCGTAGGATGGATGGATTGAAGGGAATATAATTGCTCAGGCAACAGGCAGGGGCTTTCTGAGGAGCAGAAACCCCCAGAGTGGAAAAACCAGTTCAGACCCTGCGCAAAGGCGGGACCTGCTGGGTGGGAGCAAGCTCTGGGGCGCCACCTAGCAACTGTCCCATCAGTCAGCATCGGGGTGCGGATTCCTGAGTGTCAAGTCAAAAAAAAAAAAAAACCCCCAAAAAAAACCAAAAAAACACCCAAAAGGATAAAAGGAATGTCACCAGCCACCCAGTTTTTCATTGTCCCTCTTCTGTTTTGGTCCCATAAGAATTTCACGGTGAAGCCGGTCTAGGTTGTTGATCCCGGAGGCCAGGACAAGTCCCAGGGGGCAGACGACCACCCATGCCTCCTTAGTAGCATTCCTACCCGAATTGTCACCCACAAGGAGCCTACCCTTCCCATACCCACTTTCACTTCCCACACTTTCACCTCCGTAGTCAGACACACACGCACCCCTACATCCCACACTGTGCACGATAACCCACCCTCCATCCTGACTGTCCCTCTCCATACCGGCTGCTCCCCAACACCCTTCAGATAAACACATCCCCCCACTTATTCTTCATTTTTACTCATCCTCCTTCCACACACATACAAATCACCCCTCCTCGTGCTTTCCACACAGAAGGTCTCCTCACACCCCCCTTGACTGCCCTGCACACCCATTCCCCCACCACACATACTTTCTCCCACAGACACGAGCCCGCTTGCCCCCACCCTCTACAAAGACACACTGGCTTCCCCCTCCCCACCTACCTTTGCTCCCTCACACCCGATCCACACTCCTTCAACACAACGTCCTGCCCATCTTCTACAAAATTCTTCCACACAAAAGATTCCAACACACTTCCACTGTCATCTCCAGAAACATTGGTGTCACAGACACTTCTCTGACACATAGGTCCTCATACACACATGGTCCCACCCAAGCGCATCCTACCCCCTCACTCTGCATACACACACGCCTTCCCCTTCCATCCCATGCTGACCTGTGCAGAGTCGAAAATACAATCGTTTCTCAACACACTTCTGGGAAATACTAGACACACACACACACACACACACACGGCAACAACAACAAAACTCTCCAGAGTTCCCTCACACAAGTTGTAGTTGCCCCTCACACACACCCATATCCACCTTAAAAGTGAAAGAGCCATGGGAATGCAAACTGGTGCAGCCACTCTGGAAAGCAGTATGGCGGTTCCTCCAAAACTTAAAAATAGAACCACCCTATGACTCAGCAATTGCACTACTGGGTATTTATTTAAGGGATACAGATGTGCTGTTTCGAAGGGACACAGGCACCCCCATGTTTATAGCAACACTATTAACAATACCCAAGGTTAACAACTCAGGCAATAATAGATGTTGGCAAGGATGCGGAGAAAGAGGATCTCTTTTGCATTGTTGGTGGGAATGCGAGCTGGTGCAGCCACTCTGGAAAACAGTATGGAGGTTCCTCAAAAAACTAAAAACAGAGCTACCCTACGACCCAGCAATTGCACTACTAGGCATTTATCCATGGGATACAAGTGTGCTGTTTCGAAGGGACACATGCGCCCCCGTGTTTATAGCAGCACTATCGACAATAGCCAAAGTATGGCAAGAGCCCAAATGTCCATCGATGGATGAATGGATAAAGAAGATGTGGTGTATATATACAATGGAGTATTACTCGGCAGTCAAAAAGAAGGAAGTCTTGCCATTTGCAACTACGTGGATGGAACTGGAGGGTATTATGCTAAGTGAAATTAGTCAGAGAAAGACAAAAATCATATGACTTCACTCACATGAGGTCTTTAAGAGACACAACAGATGAACATAAGGGAAGGGAAACAAAAATGGTATAAAAACAGGGAGGGGGACAAAACAGAAGAGACTCATAAATATGGAGAACAAACTGAGGGTTGGTGGAGGGGTAGTGGGAGGAGGGATGGGCTAAATGGGTCAGGGGCACTAAGGAATCTACTCCTGAAATCATTGTTGTACTAGATGCTAACTTGGGTGTAAATTTAAAAATAAATAAATTAAAATAAAAAAAAGTAAAATAGCCAGCTATTTTATTAGCGAAGCAAGTTTATTTAGGAAGGGCAGAGGAGGGGAGCTTGGGTGGCTCAGTGGACTAAGCCTCTGACTCTTGGTTTCAGCTCAGATCCTGATCTCACGGTTTCGTCTCCCTCTCTCTGCCCCTCCCCAACTCCTGCTATCTCTGTTCTCTCTCAAAGTAAATAAATAAACTTAACAACAACAAAAAAAGAATAGCAGGGGAATTGCAATTTGGAACAAGCCACCTACGGCAACCCATAGGCAAGTCTGCAGGGAGAAAGGGAAGGTCAGCTTTTATTAGGGCTGAGTAGGAATCAGGGGAGGGTTATTTTGAACCGTTTCATTGGAGAAGAGCAAGCGTTTGAGGTTGTGGAGATTTCTCCTTGGCTGGTGGTACTCAGTGGGTTGTTGCTGGGGCAGGGGAAGATCTTCCTTCTTTTTCTTAAAAGCGGGAGATCAATTCCTGTGTGAAAGCGGCTGCCTTTGGAGAGACAAGCGTGATCTTCCTGCCCTCTGCTGGTTATGCAGCCTGCAAGGAATAATAGGTGCGGGACAGCGTTCCCTTCAGGGCTTCTGACTCCATTTTAAGTGAGGATTTTTTTCTTTGTACTCCTTTTCACACCCAACACACTCTCCCAGTGTACACACTCACCCTTCCTCAGTCACAAATAAGTTAGTGTCAAAGCCACACATGCACTCTCCTCTCTCCTGCCCCCTCCCATCATGCACACTTCTCTTTCTTTCTATCTCTCACTTACAGACACACACACACACACACACACACACACACACACACAGACACCTTACCAGTCCTCCACTAGGCACAGGGTCCCTTGGCAGCCTCAGAGTCCACACTAGGGCAGTTCTGCAATGAGGCTGGCTGGCTGCCAGGCACTCTGCCCAGGGCTGAGTCTGAAATCATTAGGTGTGTACCTAGAACATAGCTAGAGCAACATCTGCTCCTTTTTGATGTTGCAACCCTATTTCTTTTTTTTTTTTTTAATTTTTAAAAATGTTTTATTTATTTTTGAGGCAGAGAGAGACAGAGCAAGAGCAGGGGAGGGGCAGAGAGAGAGGGAGACACAGAATCCACAGAATCCAAAGTAGGCTCCAGGCTCCAAGCTGTCAGCACAGAGCCCAACGCGGGGCTCGAACCCACAAACTGTGAGATCGTGAGCTGAGCCGAAGTTGGACGGCCCACCAACTGAGCCACCCAGGCGCCCCTCCAACTCTATTTCTAAAGCTGTTGTCCAAACCACTCTCCTACTGCCAGTATAGTCTTGACCTCACCCAGAGGTTAGGGAGAGCCACACCCTTCCCAGCTGTCTCCTCTCAGAGGACTGGACTCCAGCCACACCCCTCCAGCCCTACCCTTGGGAGTCTTTTCCTAATGAATGAACAGATCGTGGGGACCCACTTTGCAGCTGCCCCACCCAAGTCTGAGGACTGTTCACATCTTGTGATTCTCACCACCCACCATTGGCCCCTGCTGGATAGAGATGGGAGTCTGAATCAGACCAGAATTTTCATTGCTCCCTTGTACACCAAAATTCACAGAGTGCCCTGTTCAACCCACTGCCTAGCTCTAAATCAGAAATGGCACCAAGCCTTGGGATAGACTAAAGACCCGCGAACTGTGTGGACTCTGTAACTTAGAGCATGTCTTACTCAAGTGATGGCTCTATGAAGTAGGAGATCTTAGTCAACTGTTCTCAACCCGATGGGGAAAGGGCTCAGCAGAGTGTGACAGGGGTGAGAATAACAGTCTGCCCGTGGTCAAGAGGCAGATACCACACCATGATTTTTTAATTATTTTTTTATATTAAATATAATTTATGGTCAAATTGGTTTCCCTACAACACCCAGTGCTCATCCCAACAGGTGCCCTCCTCGATGCTCATCCCCCACTTTCCCCTCCCCTCCACCCCCATCAACCCTCAGTTTGTTCTCAGTATTTAAGAGTCTCTTATGGTTTGCTTCCTTCCCTCTCTGTGACTTTCCCCCCCTTCCCCTCCCCCATGGTCTTCTGTTAAGTTTCTCAGGATCCACATAGGAGTGAAAACATGTGGTATCTGTCTTTCTCTGCCTGACTTATTTCACTTAGCATAATACCCTCCACCTCCATCCACGTTGCTACAAATGGCCAGATTTCATTCTTTCTCATTGCCAAGTAGTATTCCATTGTATATATAAACCACATCTTCTTTATCCATTTGTCAGTTGATGGACATTTAGGCTGTTTCCATAATTTGGCTATTGTTGAAAGTGCTGCTATAAACATTGAGATACAATGTCCCTATACATCAGCACTCCTGTATCCCTTAGGTAACACACCATGATTTTTGACAGAGAGACAGAGACAGAGCACAAGTGAGGGAGGGGCAGGGAAAGAGGGAGACACAGAATCTGAAGCAGGCTCCAGGCTCTGAGCTGTCAGCACAGAGCCTTATGTGGGGATCGAACCCACGAACCGTGAGATCACGACCTGAACTGAAGTTGGATGCTTAATCAACTGAGCCATCCAGGTGCCCCCTACACCATGATTTAGAGGGGAGGACTTTCATATAAAAGAGTGACTATGTAAGGAGATGGCCTATGGTAACCCCAGGGCTGAGGAAGGACAGGCTTAGAAGCCCCTCTACTGCTCACTCCCTCACCCTTGCTTTTCCATGTGTTCATTTACTGGTCACTGCACCCACTGAGCCAGCCAGGCACCTTGAGGGCTTTTATGGAGGCTTTATTACATAGGTATGTAATAAATCATTGGCCATTGGTAATTAGCTCAATCCCCAGCCCTTCTTCCCTTCCAGGAGGGAAGGGGTGCGTGTGTGTGTGTGTGTGTGTGTGTGTGTGTGTGTGAGTGGATGAAAATTCTACCCATAGTTCCTCTGACATCCATCCTCCAGTCTCCAAGGTCAGCTCATTAGCACAAACTCTTATTTGCTGCTAGGTTCCTCTTCTGAGTAACAAAAGGTACTCCTCTCACACCTACCACTCAGGAAGTTTACAAGCATTTTAGAAACTGTGCTGGAGGGGAGGGGGTAGCCTGGCTGGCTCAGTTGGTAGAGCATGTGACTCTTGACCTCAGGGTCAAGTTCAAGCCCCAAGTTGGAGGTAGACTTTGATTTAAAAAAATAGAGGGGCACCTGGGTGGCTCAGTTGGTTGAGCATCCGACTTCGGCTCAGGTCACGATCTCACGATCTCGCAGTCTGTGGGTTCGAGCCCCGCGTCAGGCTCTGGGCTGATGGCTCAGAGCCTGGAGCCTGCTTCCGATTCTGTGTCTCCCTCTCTCTCTGCTCCTCCCCCGTTCATGCTCTGTCTCTCTCTCTGTCTCAAAAAATAAATAAACGTTAAAAAAATTTTTTTTTTAAATAGATAAAAAGAAATAATAAAGACAATAGTCTTAAAAAAAATACCTTAAAAAAAAGAAACTCTATGCCACGACCTAGTGCTAAGACCGTGTATATATTTCTTATTATGTCATATCACAGGCTACCAAACCAAAATACCACAGACAGGGAGCTTCAACAACAAATTTTTTTTCCCATAGTTTTTAATAATTCATAGTTCTGGAGGTTGGAAGTGTAAGATCAAGGTCCCGGCAGGGTTAGTTTCCTCTGAGGTCTCTCTCTTGGCTCATAGATGGACATCTTCTCCCACGTCTTCACTGGGCGTTCCGTGCAACATATCTGGTGTACTTCCTCTCCTTGTAAGGACTGCACAGGCAGGTTGGATCAGGACTACACCCTAATGACCTCATTTTAATGTAATTATGTTTCTAAAGGCCTTATCTCTAAATATAATCACATTATAAGACACTGGGGAGTTACGGCTTTAACATATGAATGTGAGGACACACAATTCTGGCCACAAATCAATAGCAATGACTTCCGTTGTATAGAAAGGTAACCGTTACTACATAAAATACCTCACTAACTATATATATATATGTAGATCCCTCATTTTCCTCTTAACTGAAACCAAAAAAAATGCCACCAATTCCACCTGGCACGGAGGGAAGTCTAAGGGAAAGGGTGTCAGAGTAAAACTGTCAGGCCTCTAATCAATTGTCAGCAAATATATTACTTTTGCAAATTTTTCAACATGACCAAGTCAACACGTTGTAAAGCTCCTTCGAGGGCTATGGGAGGAACCAGAGCAAAGGAAGGTTCTAAAGCCGAAGCTTCATTAGCTTCTTAGCAAAGCCACCTGCGCTGGAAGACTCTTCGTTTGACAGCCAGACTGTCCTCAATGTCAGTTTTTGCCACCAAGACTGGCAATGTTGTTGGTCCAACATCGCTGCTCTCTCATGATCCAGAGACAACCGAAGGTCTGACCTCGCTGTTGTCACCGTCATACTGAATGACAGACTTTTTGTCCACTGAGCACTTCCTACCAAGGGTGTCCAGGTCCAGACTGAGATTTGACGGTGAGGTCAAGGCAGAGAGAATATCTGTGAGAGAGAAAGGGAGCCGAGGCCCCGACGTTCACTCAGAAGGTCCTTCTGCAGAAGGAGGGGTCTCCACTCCAGCTCCTCAACCTTCTGCGTCCTTAGTCCCCACCTCTTGCCGCCTGAGCTTTAGCAAAGATGCCATAGACCCCTCGGACACACAGACTGTCACCCGGAGGATACGTCTGGCAAGTATTTTGAGTGACTTCTGCCAAGGTGTCAGGTAATAAAAGTACAAGGCAGTGTCTGCCCTCCTGGGGCTTGAAATCTAGCTGAACAGACAGGACTTTGAACCGAAAAGACACCACAGGACACATGGCTAACTCAGGATGGTTCCTGGGCAACCAGGAAAGGCTTCTTGGAGGAGAAGGTGGGACTTGGCAGGTGAGGGAGAGCTGCTTACCTGAAACGTGGGTGAGCGCCCACCCCCACCCCCCGCCCCAGGCAGTCTCTGGGGAATCACATGGCCCAGGGTCTTCCAGGCTTCCATCAGCAGTAGTATCCAAAAAAAAAAAGAAGACCTGCCCTGAGAGATGCCAGTGGCGTCCTCCTGGAGCAGTTTTGGGAACAAAATCTGCAACCTACTCGGATGTGTCTACACACATTCACCCAAGGGCACTGTGCCGTCTTCACTTTGAGAAAACTGAAGGCTCTATTGAAATTGCAAAGTACGATGATACCAAAAGAGTATTTTGTAAGTAGTCACATGTTACTCCTAAAAACAAAGATGTGACTTAAAGAAAACAAAATTCAGGGTGCGTCGGTGGTTCAGTCAGTTAAGTGTCTGACGTAGCTCAGGTCATGATCTCAGTTGGTGAGTTCGAGCCCCACGTCAGGCTCTGTGCTGACAGCTCAGAGCCTGGAACCTGCTTCGGATTCTGTGTCTCCCTCTCTCTCTGCCCCTCACCTGTTTGCTTGCTTGCTCTTTCTCTCTCCCGCTCTCTCTCAAAAATAAATAGAACATTAAAAAAATTTAAGAAACCAAAACCCAAAACCAAAATTCACTACGAAGAAGCTCTCTGCCTCCTGTCCAGAGCAATGAAAACAAACACCTTCAAAACCCAAAAACTAAAACCAAAAACAGCTATTCCGGTGTGAGCAGAATTGTCGGAGGTTATGTGCTCTCCTTTTCCCAACTCCCACCAAGTTCCTGTTCCAAATGCAGCCACTTCCTCTCTCCACTTCCGGCAACTTCTCAAGCACCAACTTTATCTCTCCACCCCCCACCCACTTTCTCTCCCTGCCCTCCACCAGTTCCTCTCTATATCCCACCCACTTCCTCTCTTCATCCCCCCACTTTCTCTCTCTGTCCCCCCCACCAGCTCCTCTCCACCTCCCACCCACTTCCTCTTTCTATTCCCCACCCATTTCCTCTTCCTGCCCTCCACCAGCTCCTCTCTTCTTCTCATTCACTTCCTCTCCCTGGCCCCACCAGGTTTCACGTCTCACCCACTTCCTCTCCCCCCCCAACTTCCTCTCTTCACCTCCCACCCACTTCCTTCTGCCTCCCACAAACAACTCCTGAACTGCCACCATCTTCCTCTCTCCACCTTCCGTTAACTTCTTACTTTCACCAACTTTGTCTCCTAACCATCTGCCAACTTCCTCTCCCCTCATCCTCCCTTCTTTGCCCTTGCCCTTCCCATCTCCCCCACCATCTTCCCGTATTTCCTCACCTCCACTCTCCCACTCTTAACTGTTCAAACCCTTTCCTCTTAAGTGATTAAGATTTGCCCTCCTCAAGTGCTCCTCCATGTTAACCAAACTAGCTGAAGACAGCCCCTGGTCAATCTACAAAAGATGGCTTATAATACAGTCCAACAATCCTGTTGCATCCAAGACCTAAAGAAAATCTAAGTAACGGGATGCCGGGGTGGCTCAGTGAGTTGAGTTGACTGCCTGACTTTTGATTTGGGCTCAGGGCAAGATCGCAGGGGTGTGGGATAGAGCCCTCTGTCGGGGAGCCTGATTGAGATTCTCTCCCCTCTCTCCCTCTCTCTCTCTGCGCCCCTCCCCCCTGCTCTCTTTCTCTCTCTCAAAATAAATGCATAAATAAAATTAAAAAATAAAATACATGAATAAATTTAAAAATAAATAAATAAATAAAATTTAAAAATAAAATAAATTAAAAAAATAAATAATAAACAAAATTAAAAAAAGAAAATCCAAGTATTACTGATGTAATGTGCAGTCCCGGAACAAACCGTCAGGAAAGAATTCTTGAGACTTTTTTTTCGGTGCAAAAGGCGTTTTTATTAAGGAATTGGACAGGATCCATGGGCAGAAAGAGCTGCTCTGGGATCGTGAAGGGTGACTGATTATATATTTTTAGTTGGGGCAGGGGAGGGGCAGAGATAAAGGAAGTTTCCAAAGGGGTTTCATAATTTAAAGAAGACTAATAGGACCTTGGCAGTCTGGCTAATACTGAGCTTTCTGCCTCTAGCAAAGCATTAACAGTAAGGCAGTTGTCAGTTCCCGGAGGAATGTCTCCGCCTGTCTCGAATATTTGTCAATGGGCTGCAGGCTGCAAGGACACTTAATGTGATCTACATTTCTTTTGCCTTTGTTCTTCTCATCAGTTAGGAGTAGCTGGTGTGCACCTGCCTGCTGCAAACTCCTCCAAGGGCATGAGGAGAAAGGTCAAAGAAATAGGTCTTTGATTATCAACCCTTTCATCATCAGCCTGCAGTCCCCTTCCCCCCACCCCGTTGAGGACTCAAGGTTGATGACTTCTGACACAACCCTGGGGAAGACCCCGGAAGATGCCCGGCCCAGCTCCCTCCCCCTTCTCACTCCCCTCCTGGAGTGGCAGCGGCTAGCGGTCCCTGGGGCGGGGATCTGTGGCCGTCCTGCCCCGCCCCGACCAGGCTGCACCTTCCGTCCTGGTCTCTTTGGAATCATAATGGCCCTGAGTCCTTACTGTCTCAGTCCTTACAATCAGAATGTAAGTACAATCTCTCCAGGCCCAGGTTCTTCCTCTAACCCTTCAGTCGTGCTTTTCCAATTTAGAGACCTCCGAGAACCGGGCTCTATACCCTATGAAACCGAAATGCCTGGAGAGGAGGCTTCCAGTCTTCCTGATACTTTGGGGCTTAGCCTAAGGTCAAAGTTCAGGCCGTAATTCGTTGGTCTCTGAGAACAGAGCAATTTACTAGACAAACGGCTTCATTTCTAATTCTCATAGTATTTGGTGAGTAAAATGCTTCCAGGGGAAATGACAAGGAGCATTTCCTACGTGTGTATTGTGTACATTTCTGTGTCTCAGGAGGCTAGGGCTTTTTATAAAAACACTGACAAATCTGGGGCAGTTTGATTTCCTACAGGTTCATATATAATTAGGTAATTGCTGGTCTTTCCAAGTGGGACCAGTCCGCTGTGGTGAACTTGGGATGTCACACACAGAGGGACAGAGCCACAGCATGCATTGCAATATTTGCATGTCCTGTGGTACCAGCTTGGACATGTGGGTCGTGAAAGAGAAACATGGTTTGAAAAGCATGGAGCTGAGCCTGGTCCAAGGGGAAATTATTTTATTTTATTTTATTAAAAAATTTTTTTAATGTTTATTTATTTTTCAGACAGACCAAGACAGGGCATGAGCAGGGAGGGGCAGAGAGGAGAGGGAGACACAGCATTGGAAGCTCTGAGCTGTCAGCACAGAGCCCGACGTGGGGCTCAAACTCACGAACCGCCAGATCATGACCCGAGCTGAAGTTGGACGCTTAACCAAATGAGCCACCCACTTGCCCCTAAGGGGAAATTATTCTAATCATGAAATAATTCTCTTTGCACCTCTCCTCACCGCCTAAAGGGATGTGTATTAGTCTTCTGTTGCTGTGCGACAGATTACCGCCGACTCATCTGCCTCAATGACAGTGACTAGCTCACGGATCTGTAGGTCAAAAGTCTGGTGTGATGTGGTGGGATTTTCTGCCCACGGTCCCACAAGGCTGTGATTAAGGTATTGGCCAGGTACCAAGGGATTCTTAGAAAAGAGTTGAATAGGAGATGCTTACGAATTTTGACGCTCCAAGAAACCAAATGTGTTGGCTTTCTTCACAGACCCATGTGAACATATTCAGTGGGCATCTGGAGTTAGAGAAGCTCCCAGTCTAGGTCAGCCCCCATCAGAAACTTCTACTGTGGAAAAACTACAGTTCAGTAGGGACACGCAGCCTACTCACAGGGGTCTCTTTGTTCTTGTCCAGGCCAATAATGCAAGTGGGAGACACGTCACTGCAGGGGCCTGAAGGGTATCTTGGTGGAAACATCCAGTGGCATCCAAAGGGGTTAGTTTTTTCACAGGCGTTCCCCTGTAAGAGCTTAGCGTAGCCAGATCTGGCTGCTGATTTGATGTGCACTTGACAAGTCTTTGCCCTTTGATTTCTTCACCTGTGTAGTGGGATCATAGGAAGGATGGACTCTTCTCACTGCAGAGGAAACTCAAAGTCAACACCACATCCAAACTTGGTCACAGACTCTCACGCTTCCCTTCTGTTCTTCTCAGCGCCCATTCATCTTTCCTAAATATCATGTACCCACTCTCCCTTGCAAGACCTACATCCACGCCCCCCTTTCTCTATTTTTTTTAAATAAAAAAAATTTTTTAATGTTTATTTTTGAGAGACAGAGAGAGCATGAATGGGGGAGGGGCAGAGAGAGAGAGAGGGAGACACAGAATCCAAAGCAGGCTCCAGGCTCCAGGCTGTCAGCACAGAGCCTGACGCGGGGCTCGAACTCACGAATTGTGGGATCATGACCTGAGCCGAAGTGAGAGCTGATTGAGCCACCCAGACGCCACCCCCCTTTCCCTATTAAGATGGTATTTAAGGCAATTCTAAACTGCCTTGGGAGTTACTCTTTTTCCCTGGGCCTCTCCCATGTGTACACAAGGTATACATATTAATAAACTTATATTTCTTTTTCTCTTGTTAGTCTGTCTTCTTACTGGGGTCTGGGCCAAGAACTTGGAAGGGTAGGGAGAAAACTATTTTTTTCTCTCCTATAATACTAATATTAAAAAAAAAAATCATTCTTTTCCAAGCTGAGGGTTTATCTGGCTTATGCTGTGGTGGCACGAGAATATGACCCTCGGGTCCTCGCCTACAGGTGCTCACTTGGTCACAGGCCCCAGGCCGTGCTCTGAGGTCCATTGCTATGGATGTGTCAAGGCTGTTCCCAGGCAGTGACTGAGCCTGACGGGATACTAAGGCAGGTCCTTCCTGGGGGACATGGGACTCCTCTCTTTTACTTTTATGTAAGGACTGTTTTACCTTTTTACTTTTACTTAAAGACTTCCCTGAGGCCTTGTGGTACTTTCCCTAGACTGGATAGCGTCAGGATACCGCCACCCAAACTCCCGCCCCTCTCTCCTTCACGTGGGGTCTGAACCGCAGCCTCCCCAGGGTGCTGCCTCTTTTCTCACAGGGGCTTCCCCCATCGAAATGCCCGCACATCAATCCCGTCTTGGTTTCTGCTTCTCAGAGGACCCAAGTCAGATGGATTTGACGGCTGAAATTCTGTTTCATTATATCTCGTGTTCTGGTAACAACTAACATTCCACATTTCCTCTAATACATCAAAAGCGAGAAGCTGTGTGACTTCGTGATTTGGGCCCTTCAAATTCTTTGGTCAATTCAGCTCGTTGAGGTTTTTTTTTTTTGTTTTTTTTCGTTCTAGAGAAGTAGTTTGGGCAATGATGTAAAATAACACGTTTTGTTCAGTCAGAGCTCCCTAAAATAGAAATTGCATCCAAATGTTATTCATTTGCCAAATCTTGAAAACATTTCACATCTTTAGAGCAATTCTGATTCTTTGTTTCAGTTGGCACAGTAATCCGGAAAGAGGTAGAAAGCACCAGTTCTGATCTGAAAGGCGTAGGGAGGTAAAACTATCAATAAGCCGAGGTTGGAGCTTATTTTGTAAACACGTTCTTGAGTAAATTTCTCATTCCACACAGAGGATGGTCCTGAACTTCATGTTTCTCGACAGCATCGCAAAGTCTTTGAAGTGGATGCTGTCTGTCCCCAAGCAGCTGAAAACTCCTCATAATCTTAAAAAAAAAAAAAAAAAAAAAAAAAGAAATAAAATAAAATTTAACGTTCATTTATTTTTGAGAGAATGAGAGAGACAGAGCGTGAGTGGGGGACGGGCAGAGAGAGAGGGGGAGACACGAATCTGAAGCAGGCTCCAGGCTCCGAGCTGTCAGCACAGAGCCCGACACGGGGCTCGAACCCACGAACCGCGAGATCATGACCTGAGCCGAAGTCGGCCGCTTAACTGACTGAGCCACCCTGCCACCCCGGTCTCCTCATTTTTTGTTCCCAGGCCCCCAGGCTCCCATGTGTCCTACATCCCACCTGAAGGCCCAGCCCAATCTATAATGTAACGTAATAGGATACTTATTTTCAACACCAACTAAGAAGTAGTTTTGCAAATTCAAAAGTGAACCTCAAACTGATCAGGCCTCTGAATTGAACAGCTGGTTGATAGAAAACATTGTCAGCAGAACAACAGAAACAGGCATGGGGATGCATTCAGCCAAGTCCAAACTATGAAAATTCTATAGGACAATCTTGTTCCTTCAAGACATTAAGTCCAAGGAGAAAGATAAGAAGGGGAGCATAAAAGTTAAACAAGGTTGTCCAGGTCTGGACTGCGTCATGGGTGGAGTCGTAGCAAAGAGAGTGAGCACGTGAGACAGAATCAGCTGAGGGCTGGAGGGGGAGAAATGGTCCTTTTAACTCCCGGGTCTCCATGACAGCACAAGGAAGGCTCTGAAGGGCTGGACTGTGAGAGGGAGGAAGCTCTTTTCTTTGTTCCCGCATCCTTAGCTCCTGAATCCTCGACCCACTCTCCCCTCCAACTGTCTGGGGTTCAGGAATAGCGGCAAATTCTATAGACCATTGAGTGTGTGCACTGTTACCAGATGAATTCCTTTGACAAACGTTTTTGGGGAGCAGCTACTGTGTGCAGAGCATGGGGCTAGGTGCAGGGCAAGTAGCAACAGTATAAGGTGGCTCCTGCCTGCCAGGGGCTTACGTTCCATCTGGCTGACAGCTTAGCAGAAAATGAACAGGCAAAACATCCTGGGAACGTGGTACACGAGTACTGGGCACGGCCAGGTCAGAGGCCTCCTGCGAAGAAGGCAGGACTTCGCGACGGAACGGGTGAAGGGCAGGAAGATGACAAGCAGGGGCCCTGAATCAAGCCTCTGTTTTCCAGAATGTCCAGAGAGTGTGGGGGAGCAGGGTGAGGAAGGATTCCCTCGTTGGGGTGATAAGAGTCCAAGGTAGAGGGTGGGCGGGGCTTTCCAGGAGCTGGGGAGGAACAACTTCCCTGGTCACCTCCCTGTTAATCCATAAGCCCCACTAGAACACATGTGGAAGACAGACAGACAGACAGACAGACCTGAACAAGGAAAGAGGCAAAGCCCGAAGCATCTGGGTCACAGGATTTACAAAAGGATGAAGAGTACTTGTCTGTCTTCCTGCGCCAAGACCGAAACTTTCCCTCCAGGACAGGACAGGACAGGACACAGCACAGCCGAAGCATGATATGTCCAATGCGAGAAAAGAAATCGTGCCTTCGAAGAAGCACCCACAGCAATGCCTGCAAGCCGAAGCAATTGCAAGAACGTCATCATCTAGGGGTCAGAGGGACTCAGTGTGAGAAGCCAGGTCTGAGGTTATCGCTCCCTCCTGGTTTACCAGGTCCTGCTTCTCTCTTGGGGGGGAGGTGGGACCCCCCAGCAGCAGGAGAAGCAGGAGGCAAAGAGGGGACTCTGGGCTTGGGACTAACCTAGTCATGTTTTAGATTAGCAAGGCTTGTTTGGACTTACCTGGTGTCACCAGGGACAGGGAACTTAAGGCTCCAGATGGGAGAGGCACCCCCCCCGCCCCAGAGTGGTCACATGTAGGGTGTTGAAATGTTTCTGGGCAGTTTGGTCCTCCAGGATTATATTTTCTCTGTTGGCCTGCAGGATGCAAGGGCCCTTAGCCTTTCTCTCCAGAGTTCTTAATTGCTAAGAAAGTACGTGCTCACTGAGTAGTCAACTGGAACACAAAGAAAGTTCATCCCTGCTCACCCACTGTTCTCTTCGACTCTCACTCTCCAAGTGTCTTTTCCCAGTTTGACACAGATCTTAGCAAACTGTGTTTTCAGTGTAAGTATTTGCCAAGAGAGCTGTCCTGCTGTTCGGCACTTTGGTTCACTTAGTGAATCATGGACATCCTTCCCTGTCCCACACATGTCTACTTTGTCTTTTTTAACAGTTGCATAGAATTTCCTATGGTCTGCACTTAACACTTTGAAAATAATTTCTTTTTTTTTTTTTAATTTTTTTTCAATGTTTATTTATTTTTGGGACAGAGAGAGACAGAGCATGAACGGGGGAGGGGCAGAGAGAGAGGGAGACACAGAATCGGAAACAGGCTCCAGGCTCTGAGCCATCAGCCCAGAGCCTGACGCGGGGCTCGAACTCACGGACCGCGAGATCGTGACCTGGCTGAAGTCGGACGCTTAACCGACTGCGCCACCCAGGCGCCCCAAAAATAATTTCTTAAAGAGACTGATTCTCTTTCTACCTGGTTTTGTCAACCTAATTAATTGGAAGAAACCCTAGTATGCAATGAAGCCATTCTATGTAATGAATAAACTGCCCACCTACGCATTTAAAACAGGTTCTGGCTATGCATCCTCGATGGGAGCTTTGAGGAAGTGCTCACTGAGGCAGTTCCTGTGATCCATGGTTCAGGAGGAGCCATAGTTGACACAGAGATCCTGGGGTCACACTGTGTGAGGAGATTAGATGGTCAGTAAGGGCAGCCGCTGTCTCCCTGCCTGCCCAGTTCCCAGCCCTGCCACCGTTCCTAGTAGATATTTATTGAATACACGCATGTTCGGTAAATGTCCCTTTTCTAGAATTAATGAAAAGGGTGCCAGTCCTGGATCATCAGTAGATGCTAAAACCATGGGCAGAAAGCTTGTTGGGGAACAAGATATTCACATAGAGACTAAATGTCAACCCACATTTTTTCATCATGCAAATGCCATACAAATAAACTCATCCATTAACATCATCATCATCATCGTCATTTGCTAGTCTTTGTTGACATTCTGGAGACTGGGTTGGGACTAACTCACTTGATTTCCTTTTATCTTGGCTGAAGAAAATTTTTACCTCCTTATGTGTGGTCGCCATGTTGTGTATTTTTTGTTTAAAGATTTACTTATTTGAGTAATCTCTGCACCCACACAGGGCTCAAACTCACCACCCTAGGATCAAGAGTTGCATGTTCTTCCAACTGAGTTAGCCAGGAGCTCCACTCTTGTGTGTATTTTAAGTTCTCAGTTCAGTCATGACCATCACCAAAATGGCCTTAATGTTCTAGTTCCCAGCTAGACTAATCTTAACATTAGCTCCTAACATCCCTTTTCTTTGAATACTTTTTTAAAGAAATTTGTAATTGTAAGTTCTATTTACAGCCCATGGATGGTCATTCTCAGGGCCCTGGGAGCGATCTCTTTGAAATGTAAACATCAAAGGAGATGGGAAGGCTTCAACTACAGAAGTATTTCTCATAGTTTTGGAAGTTGGAAGTCCATGATCAATGTGCTGGCAAGTTTGGTCCTCCTGAGACCTCTCTCCTGGTCTCCCTCATGGCTGCCTTCTTGCTGTGTCCTCACAGGGCCCTTTCTCTGTGGGCACCCACTTCTGATTTCCCTTACCTTTCATATAAGACACCAGACCTATTGGATTGGGGCCCCACTCTTAAGACCTCATTCATTCTTAAGTACCTCCTTAAAGGCCCTGTCTCCAAATACCCTTACCCTGGGGGTTAGGGCTTCAACCTATGACTTTGTCATAGACTCTGTCCATTACAGAAACTGACTTTGATGGGAGCTAATTAACAAACAGAGATGGTCTAATTACAGACAAAAACATTGGCAAGTTCAGGAAATAACACAACCTGTTGATCAACCTCCAATACTTTCCACCACCTCTCCTACCTCTTAAAATGCCCCGTCCTTTGTTTCAGTGGAGTGGAGTTCAGGCTGAGTTCTGGCCTCCCTCCTCTTTACAGTAGCCTTCAATGAAGTTTTCCTTGCCTGTTCAATGCTGTCTAGTGCAATTTTTGCTTTGATGATGGGTATGTATAGATGTACATGGGTTATCTCTCCTGTTAACATCCATGATAAGTTTCTACATTTCAAAAGCATGTCGTCCTTCTGAAAGCTATCATGTTTGTTGCGCATGACTGTGCTTTTATTTAGCAGAAATTACCTTGTTCCTTCAGAGCTCTAAGGGAATTGTATTATGTCGATGCCAGAGTAATTTTAGTAGTATACTGTGTGTGCTTCCCCCCCAATGTTTATAAGATAATTTTTTATTAATGTTTATTCATTTTTGAGAGACAGAGACAGAGCATGAACGGGGGAGGGTCAGAGAGAGGGGGACACAGAATCTGAAACAGGCTCCAGGCTCTGAGCTGTCAGCACAGAGCCCAACGGGGGGCTCAAACTCACAAACTCTGAGATCGTGACCTGAGCTGAAGTCAGATGCTCAACCGACTGAGCCACCCAGGCGCCCCAAGACAATTTTTAAATGTACAGAAAAATTGATAGAATTTTATAGTGAACCCCAATATACTGACCCCCTAAGATTCTACAGTTAACCGTTCACTAAACATGCTTTATCACATATTATCTGCCTGCCCATCCTTCCCTTCTTTCATCAATGTACCCTATTTCTGATGCATTTCAGAGTGGCAGATATTACAAAATTTGCCCTGAATGTTTCAGCATGCATCTCAGTAACTAAAATTCTCGTCTGCCTTTGAATCTGCACTCAGTTTCCCCATGACATCTTGAACTTCTGAAGAGCAGGGTCTGTCTCTGTCATCCTCATGAAAAATCTTCACTTCCTAGATCATTTTCTAACATGTAGGTATTAATATTTATCCAATGAACGTTGCCGAATTTCCTTTAATGGAATGTATAAAGTCTTTAGTGTTAGCGTTTAAACATTAAGGTTTAAAATTCAATTACCCCTAATAGAAGTGAAGACATACTGGTTTCTATTCTCGCTAAGAGAATAAATGGCCACTAAGTTTCTCATTAAATGGCCACTATTGGAGCCACACCCCTTCCCCCAACATAAGTGCTATAGGAGGGAGAGCTCTGGTCTGATTAAGGGGATCAGGAATCAAAATAGACTTTCATTGCTCTCCCATTTTTATTAGCGTTAGTCCTGTTCAGAACTGTCATCTCCAAAATGTTTTCAGGGTAAGGTATATTGACCAGGTTCCCATCTCAGTTTTGGAGAACTGTAGAAATTGTGGCTCTGGAACTCAGCCAGAACATAGCAACCAAGTGTGCAAAAATCACAGGAGGGAATTGCATGTTGTGTAGGGTTGGATTTGGGCATGAGACAATAGTGAGGGATGGTTAAGAACAGAGTTTATTTCACTTTCACATAGGAGTGTGGAGGTTGCCCTGGGCTCTGATTATTCATCATGGGGTCGAGGATCTAAGACTCCTTTTGTCTTGTCCCATTAGCCTCAGTTTGTTTTTCTTTTTAATTAGTAATTAATTAGGAGAGAGAGATAGAGTATGAGCAGGGGAGGGGCAGAGAGAGAGGAAGACAGAGAATCCCAAGCAGGCTTTGCCTGGTCAGCACACAGAGCCCAATGCAGGGCTTGATCCCATGAACCACGGGAGCATGAGCTGAGGCAAAGTCACGAGTTGGATGCTTCACTGACTATCCACCCAGGCGCCCCTCACCTTGCTTTTCATGCCACATTCCCAGATGGCTACCTGAGCTTCAGACATCTTGTCTATATTCTAGGCAGCCAGAAGGAGAGAAAGGAAGGGGGAAAGGACTTACATCAGATGTCTTTTGGGAGGATTTCTCACAATACTTTGTTTTAGGTCTTTGATGAGAGCCTGGTTACATGACTATACCTATGTACAGGGAATCTTGGGGAAACAAGGTGTGAATCATGCAAGGTCCAGAGTCTAGCCATAAACCTGAGTTGTTAGAACCAAGAAAGAGTGGAAGCCAGATAATGGGTGGATACCAGTGCCTTACTTTTTTTTTCTTTCTTCGAGAGCTAAGATCTAGGCACCTGTTTATTTCAGGCCCAGAGCAGAGAGTAGCAGGGGACTAGAAGTCAAATATCTTTGAGAACAAAGTTAGGGAAACAATGAGTCCAATCTTAGTTTCCTGCACGGGAGGAATTGTAGAGTTATAGAGGTTAGATCTTCAAATGGCTTGGAGGGTCAAGGGAGAAGGCTGCTTCTTAGCCCTGAGAAGTATATTTGGGGTGCGCCATTTTGGGGTGCTGGGTTCTTCTGCCCGCGATGGACAAAATGCCATACACCTGTAGCTTCCTTAGTGCTTTTGAGGCAGGGTAAGAACTCCTTTGGTTTTTAGAGAGCTGGAGGCAGACTTGTTCTGAGAACCAAATTCTGAGGACCAACACCGGGACCAAAAGGAATCAGGGAAACTTACAATGAGCAGGTTATCATCAATCGCTAATATCAACAGTTAATTACAACACAGTCATCATAATAAAATAGTAATTAATGCTGGAATATTGCCTTCAAGTTTCCTGAGCTTTTCCAATTTGATCTTCACAGTGTTTCTGTGTAGACACGATCCCCTCTTGCTGGCTTCTACGATTATGGAAGGGACATTGTGTAGAATGAGGCCAGACTTCCGTCCTCCGCAGAGGAAGGGGAAGGTAAGCCAATGGAGGACAGTACATCAGCGCATTTGCTCCGTAGCCAGGCCTTCGAGTGCAGCCTGCTCGTTGGCTCTCACACTGGTGTGCACCTTTGTACTGACTCCTGCCCGTCCCTTTGTCTAGATGATCTTTTTCTATCTGAACAAGGGGTCAAATTGCTTCAGGGCCCAGATAATGTCATCTTCCATCAAGTCTTCCCAACCATTTCTGATGGAATTCGTTTCCTCTCTCCTATGTTCTAAAAGTTCGGGCTGCTGCCCGAATACCAGAATACCATTCTGTGTTCTAGGCAGGTATACATCTATATGGCTCTCACACCGGGTTGATTAGTTCTCTTTGGAAAGGGCACATGCTTGTTTGCTTTGACTTTCTAGGAGAAGAGTGACACATCCGAGATGTTCAGTGAATGTGTGAGGAACTAGTGTATTGAATTATTTGGGAAGTAGTGGGTGCTGAGGGTAGCATCTGAGGGTAGCATGCTGTGAGGGATTCGACAAACGCATTCACTGTATGTCTTTCAGGTCTACAGTCCATGGCCCTAACCACCTCTCCCTTCTCCTGAGTCCCCCACCCCCATCCCCTCCACCCCACCATCCTTCCTTACTGAGTGTCCTCTTGATCTATAACTAACAAGCTATGTAAGAGTTCCTGCTCTTTCCTCAGAATCCTCATGTCTTGGGCAACCTTGGGTCTGAGTGGGAGAGAAGAGTCTTGGTCCTCTACTTTTCCTTGGAGCCTTTACTGGCAGCTTCCTCAGATGCCATGAGGCTCCTCTGACTGTGTCCTCAAAGTTCTGCAGGCTTTCCCTGACTCTTATCTCAGTGTCCTCCCAGCTTCCACCTGTTGCCCACTTCCAAAGCCACCTGCATGTTTTGTCACACTTCCAGGTACACAAATCTGTTATAATCGCCTGTTGTGACTTAACAGACTTCCCTCAAATTTAGTGGCTTAGAATTCCAATAATGATGTATTATCTTACATAGTTTCTGTGGGTCAAGAATTCAGGAACACGATAGCTATCAGGTTCTGGCTCAGGGTCCCCCATAAGGCTGCAGTCCAAATGCTAACTGGAGTTGCAATGATCAGAGGGTTTGACTGGGGCGGTAGCATCTGCTTCCAAGCTGGATCACTCCTGTGACTGTTGGCAGGAGGTCTCAGCTTCTCATCACAAGGAATTCTCCATAGAACTACTTGAGTGTCCTTAAGACATGAGAGCTGGCTTTCCCTAGAGTGAGAGAACCAAACGACAATGGTGGACACTTCAATGTCTTCTGTGATCTGGACTTGGAAGTCATGTTTTAGCATTTCCATTATATCCTGAAAGTTGCAATGTCATCCCTGTTGAGCGTGAGAGGAGCTTACATGGGAGCATGGATGCCAGGAGGCATTTTGTGGGCCAGCCTCCACCATTCCTTTACTGGGATCATCCTTGTCTTTGTGGGTCTGGCCCTGTGGTCAGAGGGGGGCAGGACACAGCAGGAGAAGGACTCAGAATCCAGAAGGAATGCTTAAAACAGGAGTCATTTGGAGTGGGATTGGGATTGAGGAAAATATAAGGAAATTTTTTTTCCATGTACCCTGAACTAGTAGGATCACATAGGGGATCAATAGAGAGTGCCTTAGTCACTCTAAGAGCTGGCAATTACCAGGACCCCCCAGTGGGATGAGAGACAACTCCCCGTGGTCAGGAGAGAAAGAGGAGGTGAAGCAATGGCTTCCAGTTGTTTCAATTATTATTGACATGACTTGAGGTCTGTTCTTCCCATCATCCTCAGGTCTTCAGTCAAGAAACAGTGTTTGTTGAAGGGCCTAGGGAAACTCTGCTTGGGGTTGGGCTCTTTCCAGTCTCTGCACACCCGAGAACTTCTCCTATCTTCAGAGTTAGAGAATACTACAATTCAATCTCCTCAGAATTCCTGAGCTTCTCCTCACAACAACCAATGTATCTGGCCCTGTATTTTGTTCCAAAACAAAACACCCCCAACAAATATATTTCCTTTGTATTTTTTTATTTTTAATTTTTTAAATTAAAAAAATTTTTTAAAATATGAAATTTATTGTCAAAATAGTTTCCATACAACACCCAGTGCTCATCCCAAAAGGTGCCCTCCTCAATACCCATCACTCACCCTCCCCTCCCTCCCACTCCCCATCAACCCTCAGTTTGTTCTCAGTTTTTAAGAGTCTCTTATGCTCTGGATCTCTCCCTCTCTAACCTCTTTTTTTTTTTCTTCCCCTCCCCCATAGACTTCTGTCAAGTTTCTCAGGATCCACATAAGAGTGAAAACATATGGTATCTGTCTTTCTCTGTATGACTTATTTCACTTAAATAACACTCTCCAATTCCATCCATGTTGCTACAAAGGGCCATATTTCATTCTTTCTCATTGCCACGTAATATTCCATTGTGTATATAAACCACGATTTCTTTATCCATTCGTCAGTTGATGGGCATTTAGGCTCTTTCCATAATTTGGCTATTGTTGAGAGTGCTGCTATACACATTGGGGTACAAGTGCCCCTATGCATCAGCACTCCTGTATCCCTTGGGTAAATTCCTAGCAGTGCTATTGCTGGGTCATAGGGTAGGTCTATTTTTAGTTTTTTGAGGAACCTCCACACTGTTTTCCAGAGCGGCTGCACCAGTTTGCATTCCCACCAACAGTGCAAGAGGGTTCCCGTTTCTCCACATTCTCTCCAGCATCTATAGTCTCCTGATTTGTTCATTTTAGCTACTCTGACTGGCATGAGGTGATATCTGAGTGTGGTTTTGATTTGTATTTCCCTAATGAGGAGCGACGTTGAGCATCTTTTCATGTGCCTGTTGGCCATGTGGATGTCTTCTTTAGAGAAGTGTCTATTCATGTTTTCTGCCCATTTCTTCACTGGATTATTTGTTTTTCGGGTGTGGAGTTTGGTGAGCTCTTTATAGATTTTGGGTACTAGCCCTTTGTCTGATATGTCATTTGCAAACATCTTTTCCCATTCCGTTGGTTGCCTTTTAGTTTGTTGGTTGTTTCCTTTGCTGTGCAGAAGCTTTTTATCTTCATAAGGTCCCAGTAGTTCATTTTTGCTTTTAATTTCCTTGCCTTTGGGGATGTGCCAAGTAAGAAATTGCTGCGGCTGAGGTCAGAGAGGTTGTTTCCCGTTTTCTCCTCTAGGGTTTTGATGGTTTCCTGTCTCACATTCAGGTCCTTTATCCATTTTGAGTTTGTTTTTGTGAATGGTGCAAGAAAGTGGTCTAGTTTCATCCTTCTGCATGTTGTGTCCAGTTCTCCCAGCACCATTTGTTAAAGAGACTGTCTTTTTTCCATTGGATGTTCTTTCCTGCTTTTCAAAGATTAGTTGGCCATACTTTTGTGGGTCTAGTTCTGGGGTTTCTATTCTACTCCATTGGTCTATGTGTCTGTTTTTGTGCCATATATTTCCTTTGTATTAGGAGGATGTCCTTTGTTCTCAAAAACCTAGAGGAACTGATATATCTGCTGAGGGAGACAGACAGTACAACTTGTGAAACTACTCTGGTCAAAGACTTTAAGACACAAAGGAAGGCATGCTTGATTCTCTCCAAGAGGGTAGTGAAGACTTCATGCGAGGTGCATCCTGGGGAGAAATAACATTTAACTAGGTGGGAAAATGGGGAAAGTGGTTTCTGGAGATAGAGATGATCACATACTAAAGAGCTTAGGGGCATCCATGATCTGAGAATCCTGAATAAGATCAGGATACCTGGATCTTGAGTTATTGTGGAAGAAGATCTTACAGAGAAGAAAGGTATGAGGAGGATAGGTGGGAGATGTCTGGAATCATAGATGTTGCACAGAGAAAAATCCACAAATCATCCCAACAATAATCCATCTATCCATCTATCCATCCATCCATCCATCCATCCATTTTTGCATTTCCTAACATATATTTTCTCTCCTTACACCCCAACACAGCACAAAAGAGGTAGTTATTATTAGTTTTTAGTGGGGTGCAGAATAAGAAAATACTCTGGGACAGACCCAACGTTGTGTACAAGCTGCTTGCTCATAAGGCGTACATTCCGAGGGATTTCATGGTGCCTGAAGTATCAATGGCAGATAAGGATGACTTTTTTCCCCCCATTTTTCACATTGGAGCAGGTTTCCTTTAGATTAACAGTTTTTAAATGAATTTTTGTAAAATTTTGATATAATAGGGGCACCTGGGTGGCTCAGTTGTTTAGGCAACCGACTTCGGCTCAGGTCATGATCTCACAGTTTGTGGGTTCGAGGCCTGCGTCGGGGTCTGTGCTGACAGCTCAGAGCCTGGAGCCTGCTTCAGGTTCTGTGTCTCCCCCTCTCTCTACCCCTCCCCTGCTCACACTCTGTGTCTGTCTCTCAATAATAAATAAACATCAAAAAAAATTAAAAAAAATTTTTTTGATATAACTATATATTATGTGTATAAATTCATACAGTTATTGGAAATAATATAGAGGAATCCCAGGTATTCTTTTTCTAGTTTCTCCCAAAGGTAACAGATTACAAACACTATGGTGGAGTGTCACGGCCAGGATATTGGCCCTGATACAATGCACATCTTATTCCAATTAAGGATGCTATTTGGAGCCTTTGGCAGCCTCTATAGGTAGGTCACAGTGTAGGCCTTTAGGATTTGGAGCAGGACCCTGCTCTCACCTACAGATAACTGCCCTCCTTTTGAAAAACAAATCTTGGCCTGTGCTGGGCCTTAATGGGGGGCTTGAATCACCATGTGACCTGAACTGCCCATTATCAGTTTGGTGTTTTCTGACCCAACAAGCCATAAAGTTGGGCACACGCAGCAGCTTTCCATCATCAAATGGAAGTGGGACGTGCATGATCTGGCCTGATCAGGCCCTGAAGGCACAAAGAAGTTATGCAAAGAAGTTGCCTGAAAGCCCACGGTCCCCACTCCTGCCACACTGCCTTCTCTCTCCCAGCCTGCACCGAACGTCTCATGGAAAGTTCCCTACTGTCAGCGGACAGAGGAAGAGAAGACGTGGGCCTGGTTTTCAGACGGTTATGTAAGATATGCAGGTGCCCCCTGAAAGTCACAGCTTCAGCATCACAGCCCTTCTCTGGAATATTCCTGAAGGAAAATGGGTAAAGGAAATTTTCTTAGTGGGCAGAACTTGAGGCACTATACCAGGCTGTACACTTTGCCTGGAAGGAGAAATGGACAGATATGCAATTATATACCAATTTTTGGGCTGTGGCCAATGGTTTGGCTGGATGGCCAGGGATTGGAAAATCCAATTGGAAACTTGGTGACAAAGAGATTTGGGGGAGAGGTATGTGGAGAGAATTCTCTGAAAACACAAGGGTATTTGGGTGTCATGTGAATGCTCACCAAAGGGTGACCTCAGAACAGGAGGATTTTATTTTTATTTTATTATTTTTTAATATCATTTACTGTCAAATTGGCTAACATACAGTGTGTGTAAAGTGTGCTCTTGGGCCAAAGCATAAGAGACTCTTAAAAACTGAGAACAAACTGAGGGTTGATGGGGGGTAGGGGGGGTGGGTGATGGGTATTGAGGAGGGCACCTTTTGGGATGAGCACTGGGTGTTGTATGGAAATCAATTTGACAATAAATTTCATATATTGAAAAAAAAAAGTGTGCTCTTGGTTTTTGGGGTAGACTCCCGTGGTTCGTTGCTTACACACAACACCCAGTGCTCATCCCAAAGGACAGGAGGATTTTAATCAAACGGCTGGGATGACCCATTCTGTGAATATCAGTCAGCCTGTCTCCCCAGGCACCCCGCATTGCCCAGTGGGCTCATGAACAAAGCAGCTATGGTGGCAGGAATGGATGTTATGCACTGGTCATTCCCCAAGGCTGACCTGGCTGTGCCCACTGCTGAGTGCCCAATCTGCCAGCAGCAGAGACTAACACTGAGCCGTGACATGGCTCCCTTCCTCAGGGTGATGAGCCAGCTGGCATGTGGATCCCACTGGAACACTTCCATCATGGAAAGGTGCAGCATTCTCGTTTTTGAAATAGATACTTACACCGTGGATATCGATTTGCCTTCTTTGCATGGAGTGCTTTTGCCAAAACTGCCGTCCATGGCCTTGTATACTTCCTTATCCACTCTCACTGTGTTCCATGCGCTGTTGCTTCTGATCAAGGAACTCACTTCACAGGAGACAAAATGTGGCAATGGGCCCACGCTCCTGGAATCCACTGGACTTACCATGTTCTCCATTCCGAAGCAGCCGGCTTGGCAGGATGGCAGAATGGCCTTTTAAAAACTGAGTTACGGTGCCAGCTAGGTGGCAATCCCTTGTGGGGCTGGGGCGAGGTCCTCCCGAAGGCTGTGTATGCTGTGATCCCACTCCTCTCCCTGGGCTTAAACCCTGGACCCTCTCCTCTTAGCTCCTGGATGGAGTTCTCTTACCAGTGGTGCCTCACATGGAGCCACCATGCTGCTCCCACCAAATGGGAGTAATGCCCCTGACAGGTGCGCCTACCCCTCTCCTCCCCCAAGGAATCTGTGCTGAGTCAGGCTGGCTTTTCTAAAACTCTTTAGCATCGGGGTGTTTGGGTGGCTCTGCCGGTTAAGCCTCCGACTCTTGGTTTCTCCTCAGGTCAGGATCTCACAGTTTGTGAGATACAGTCCCGAGTCGGGGTCCTCCTCCCTGACAGTGTGCAGCCTGCTTGGGATTCTCTCTCCCTCTCTCTCTGCCCCTCCCCTGCTCTCTCTCTCTCTCTCAAAATAAATAAACTTAAAAACAAGCAAAACACAGATGCTAATACAGCACATGCAATTAACAAAAGCAAAAACAAACAAAAAAAACCAACAAAAAACCCAACCCTCTAGCATCAAGAGGTCTTAGGACTTAGCTTCCCACCCTGCACTCCCATCCTTGTCCTCTCGCTCCCATCTCCTGGAAGTACTTCTTTTTCTGTTTTTAACGGTTAGTTAATTATTCTTGAGAGAGAGAAAGAGAGAGAGAGAGAGAGAACACGAGCCCGAGAGCAGGGGAGGGGCAGAGAGTGTGCGAGACAGAGAACCCCAAGCCAGCTCCAAACAGACACTTCACACTGAAGCAGGAAACTGACCGCGCAGAGCTCGGGTTGGGGCTGGGGGGGGGGGGGGGGGGGGGAGGGGCGGGTGCGAGAACTCAGGAATCCTGAGATCATGACCTGAGCCAGAAATCATGACAGAGATCAGGACCTGAGCTACCCAGGCGCCCTGGCTGGCAGTACTTTTCGACCAAGTTCCCTTTTCTCCATCTTCTTTTTTTTTCTCCATCTTCTTCTTTTAAAAAAAATTTTTTTTAATGTTTTATTTATTTTTGAGACAGAGAGACAGAGCATGAGCAGGGGAAGGGCAGAGAGAGGGGAGGGGCAGAGAGAGGGGAGGGGCAGACAGAGGGGAGGGGCAGACAGAGGGGAGGGGCAGACAGAGGGGAGGGGCAGACAGAGGGGAGGGGCAAAGAGAGAGGGAGACACAGAATCCTAAGCAGGCTCCAGCCTCTGAGCTGTCTGCACAGAGCCCCGCGTCGGGCTCGAACTCCCTGAGCCAAAGTCGGACGCTCAACCGACTGAGCCACCCAGGCGCCCCCCCTTTTCTCCGTCTTCTGGTCCAGAGACGCCAGGGCAGAAGAGGCTGAGGAAGGCTGCTAAGCAGGTGACTGGCTCCGCCCACAGGAACCTCTACTCCTCCCACACCCATATTAGGGCAAACTGCACTTGTCCCACCCTCAGAGCACGTAGGAAGTCGGGACTTCTTAAACGCCGGTTCCCTCCAGCTCCGAGCTGGTAGATGACTCCCGTCCGCCCTGCTGTGCTCTTCACGCCGCCCTGTCGCTGCCGACCATGGCTCGGCCTGGGGACACCACCCTCCGTCTTTGTCTCCTGCTCCGGTTTCTGCTAACAGATTCAGCGCCTCGCGGCTGTGAGTTCAGAGGTAGAACCTGGGCGGGGGGCAGTGCGGCGGTCGGGAGGAGCATTAAGACTTGGAAGGAGTTGCGGTGTGCCCCGAGGGGTTCTGGAGCCTTCTCGCCGGGTGGCGTTCCGTCCTCCTCCTCAATTATTCCCCGCCCGGCTTGTTCCGCGTCCGCGGCGTCTGCGGGTCGCGGGTTCCCGGGACCCGGAGAGGTAACTGTAAATGGGCAGTTTCCTCCGAAAGCGCTGCTGCGGCCGGGTGGACCCGGTGGTGGCGGGGCAGCAGAGCCGGAGCAGGGGGAGGGAAAGACGGCCTCCTCGCGGAGCCTAAGCCTGAGTCTCAGCCCCTGAGCCCCGGGCTTTGGGCAGGACGGAGGGCGATCCCTCAGCGAAGGAACTGCCAGATAAACCTGCCCCGCGACGCGGCTCACACAACTCTGCCCTCACGAGTCTCCATTCCCGTTACCGGAGCACTTGGACTTCTCAGTTCACCGCCCCCCTCCCCCCCCCCCCCCCCCCCCGCGTCCGGCTCCAGAAGCTCTTCCACCAGCCACGTCCCAGCACCTCCCAGCTCAGAGTGGGCAGGTCTGATATCCTATGGCCAGAGACCTCCTGGCTACCAGACCCCTGGACCTCACCGGCAGCCTCTTACTCCGTGTGACTTTCCCTGCTGCAAGTGGCATTGCCTGGCTCCAACACAGTAAAGGTCTCTTCCCGATATTCCAATGGGGATGTCACAAAGTGCACAGAGCACCTTTTCCTAACACAATACCTCTATGTCACAGCTTCTACAGGGTCCTATGACCCAGGAAGCAGGTTCAGCCACACTCATTCATCCAAGGATTGTTATGGCCGCTTCCCTGCTACAAGAGCACTGTCGGTTACTTACAGCAGAGACCTGGGAAATATTTAATAGATGCAGAAAATCTTTGCACCGGGCTGGCATTTAAGTGAAAATACAAGAGGGCTCCTTCATACCCTTGCATTCAGAGAGGTTTTGATGTTGGTACTCATCTCTCTCACTGCATCCAGGATAAGTACTTTTTAAACATTCTATTTGGAGAGAAGAGAAGGCCGTGTAAGAGTACTGTACTTGAATTTCCTTGCAACCTAGCCCCCTACCCACAAGTAATTCAACTGCAAAGATTTTTCACTCCTGGGACAAAGGTGGGGGATGTGAAAGGACCACATGGTGATGTGGGTACCTGAGCCAAATGATGTCGCTGTGAACAGGGGCTGGGAGAGGTGTCTTTTCATTATCTGGGGCACCCCCTGCCCTGCACCAGCTCAATAACAGGGGCCCCTGAGGACGCTTTCGATCCCTGTGGACGGTGTCAACTCACGCAGTAGGTTTACGCAGTGAAAACGTCCGGGTGGTCTCTGCTCCCCAGAGTACGCTCACCCCTGTAAATGACCACATGACTCTTTGGGGAAGGCCAGCAGGAAGCATTGCTCTTGCTGTTGACCTGAAGGGTCCCTCCTGATTGGAACCTGGCTTCTGCTTCTAGTAAAGAGTTGCAGTTCTGAGAGGCGGCTCCGTTCTGGAACCTGGGCAGAGGATCCAGACTCTCTGTGGGGTCACTGCTTTCAGCTTCCTCCTCATCCATCTTGGGGATTGGTCTTTGTTTTTATTGTTTAACTCCAGCAGTCTTCGGGTTGGCTGTCCAACTACTTTGCCTTTACAGTCATGTGTTCTGTGAGCCAGAGGGATGGACAGCTTTCTGTGGGTCAGGCCCCTGGCTGCTTTCCAGCGTCTAGGATCACTCTAGGATCATTTCAATCGTTGCCGCCTCCCTGCTTCGGACAGTTGAGCGCCTATACCTCAAATCTATTATATCAGGACTTCCCACCGCCAATACCACTGGGAGCCTATTTCTGCAACACCGTCCCATTACCGCCAAGCTTCTGCCTTCAAAGATAGCCATCACTAAGCTTCTTTTGTTTTAATTTCTTGAGAGAGAGAGAGAGACACACACACACACAGCGCAAATGGGGGAGGGGCAGAGAGAGAAGAGAGACAGAGAAGGAGAGAGAAGGAATCCCATGCAGGCTCTGCACTGTCAGTGCAAAGCCCGATGCAGGGCTCGAGCCACAAACTGGGAGATCATGACCTGAGCCAAAGTTGCACACTTAACTGACTGAGCCACCCAGGCGCCCTGCCATTACTAAGCTTCTTCAGGATTTTGGTGCCTTCTCACCATGCATTGTTTTTTGGTTTCTGTTTTTTGAATTTTATTAAAATCCAAGCTAACATATGGCGTAATAATGGTTTCAGGAGTAGAATTTAGGGATTCATCAATTACATGTAACACCATGCCTGTCCCAACAGGTGCCCTCCCTAATGCCCCCCACCCATTCAGCCCATCCCCCCACCCATTACCCCTCCAGCAACCCTCAGTTTCTTCTCTGTATTTCAGTCTCTTACGGTTTGCCTCCCTCTCTGTTTGTATCTTATTTTTCGTTTCCTTCCCCTATGTTCATCTGTTGTGTTTCTTAACTTTCCACATATGCGTGAAATCATATGATACTTCTTTCTCTGACTGACTTATTTGGCTTAGCATGATATGCTCTAGTTCCATCCACATGGCTGCAAATGGCAAGATTTCATTCCTCTTGATCACCAAGTAATATTCCATTGTGTATTTATACTAGATCTTCTTTATCCGTTTGTCACTCGATGGACGTTTGGGCCCATTCCATAATTTGGCTATTGTGGATAGTGCTGCTAAAACACTGGGGTGCATGTGCCCCTTAAAATCAGCATTTTGGTATCCTTTGGAGCAATACCCCGTAGTGCAGCTAAGGGGTCATAGGCTAGTTATACTTTTAATTTTTTGAGGAACTTCCATATTGTTTTCCCTAGTGGCTGCACCCGTTTGCAGTCCCAGCAGCAGTGAAAAAGGCTTTACCTTCCTCCACCTCCTTGCCAATGGCTGATGTTTCCCGAGTTGATGATTTTCGCCATTCTGACTGGTGTGAGGTGGTATCTCATTTGGTTTTGACTTGTACTTCCCTGATGATGTGTGATGTTGAGCATCTTTTCATGTGCCTGTTGGCCATCGGGATGACTTCTTTGGAAAAGTGTCTGTTCGTGTCTTGTACCTCTTTCTTCACTGGATTATTTGTTTTTTGGGTGTTGAGTTTGATAAGTTCTTGATAGATTTTGGATAGTAACCCTTTCTCGGATATCTCATTTGCAAATATCTTCTCTCGTTCCGTCCATGGACTTTTAGTTTTGTTGAATGTGCGGAAGGAAACAGACCTCATCTTGATTAGGTCCCAACAGTTCATGTTTGCTTTTGTGTTCCTTGCCTCCAGAGACATGTCAGGTAAGAAGTTTTTGCAGCCGAGGTCAAAGAGATTGTAGCCTGTTTTCTCTCTAGGATTTGGATGGTTTCCTGTCCCACATTTAGGTGTTTTTTATTTTTTTATTTTTTATCCATTTTGAGTTTATTTTGTGTATGATGTAAGAAAGTGGCCCAGGTTTGTTCTTCTGCATGGGCTGTCCAGTTTTCCTAACACCATTTGCTGAAGAGACTTAATTCCCACTGGATAGTCTTCCCTGCTTTGTCAAAGATTAGTTGGCCATATGTTTGTGGGTCTCTTTCTGGGTTTTCTGTTCCGTTCCTTTGATCTATGTGTCTGTTTTTGTGCCCGTACATTACTGTCTTGATTACAGCTTTGTAATACAGCTTAGAGTCTGGAATTGTGATGCCTCCAGCTTTGGTGTTCCCTTTCAACAGTGCTTTGGATATTCGGGTCATTTCTGGTTCCCTGCAAATTTAGGAATTGTTTGTTCTAGCTCTGTGAAGAATGCTGGTGTCCGTTTGATAGGGATTGCATTGAATATGCAGGTGGCTTTGGGTAGTGTTGACATTATAACAATATTTCCTCTTTCAATCCACGAGCATGGGACGTTTTTCTACTTCTTTGTCCTCTTGAATTTCTTTCCGAGATTTCTGTACTTCGCAGCGTGTAGATCTTTCACCTCTTTGGTGAATTCATTCCTAGGTATTTTATGGTTTTCAGTACCATGGGGTTCATTCCTTGATTGCTCTTTCTGCTGCTTCATTATTGGTGTAGACAAATGCCACAGATTTCTGTACATTGACTTATATGCTGCAACGTTGCTGAATTCACGTATCAGTCGTAGCAGGTTTTTGGTGGAGTCTTTTGGGTTTTCCACATAGAGTATCATGTCATCTAGGAAGCATGAAAGTTTGCCTTCTTCCTTGCTGATTTGAATGCCTTTTATTTCTTTTTGTTGTCTGATTGTTGAGGCTAGGACTTCCAACGCTATGTTGAACAACGGTGGTGACAGCGGGCATCCCTGTCATGTTCCTGACCTTAGGGGAAAGTTCTGTTTTTCCCCCTTGAGGATGATATCAGCGGTGGGTGTTTCCTACCTGGCCTTTGTGATCTTGGGGTATGTCCCTTCTATCCGTCCTTTCTTGTGGGTTTTCATCAAGAAGGATACTGTATCTTGTCAAATGCTTTTTCGGTATCTCTTGAGAGGATCGTGTTCTTGTTCTTTCTTTTATTAATGTGAGGCACCATGTTGACTGATTTGTGGATATTGAAGCAGCCTTGCATCCCAGCAATAAATTCCACTTGATCGTGGTGAGTACTTCTTTTAGTGGATTGTTGGCATGGGTTGGCTAGTAACTTGTTGAGAATTTTTGCATCCATGTTCATCGGGGAAATGGCTCTGTAGTGCTCCTTCTCAGTGGGACCATGCATTTTTTATGAGTTTCATTGAGAGTCCTCCAGACCGCCCCGTGGGCATAGTTGATGGGCATATTTTTGGTTTTGTTTTGGCATTTCTTACTACATTTGTTCTGTCATATGCACTTCTCTGGGCCTTTTTAATCCCTTACCACTATCTGTCATGGAATTCCTGATATTCTAGTCTGTGCCGTGTGGACCATCCTTTTTTCCAAGCCTCCAAGGCCCATCCTAACGGTAGATGACCACCATGACCAGGCCTGTGCGAAATGCTGGGACCCAGGATTGCAAATCTCTCTTCTCTGACTTTGGATTCTATCCTCACCCTGCCCCGCCCTGACTCAGCTCCTCAGGAGTAGGCCCCCTCACGGTCTCTCACCTTATTAAAAACATTTCTTTAATGTTTGTTTTTATTTAATAATTTAATTTTACAATAATTTTATTTAATAATAATTTTCTTTAATAATTTAATGTTTAATGTTTGTTTATTTTTGAGAGAGAGAGAGAGAGAGAGAGAGAGACAGAGCATGAGTGGAGGAGGGGCAGAGAGAGGGAGACACAGAACCCGAAGCAGGCTCCAGGCTCTGGGCTGTCAGCACAGAGCCCGACGCGGGGCTTGAACTCACGAGCCGTGAGATCATGACCTGAGCTGAAGTCGGACGCTCCGCTGACTGAGCCACCCCGGCGCCCCTCATCTTCTTCGAGACACTGGGATAGATCCTGACCATCAGCCGGCATGTAGACCTCTTCTTCCCATGGCCAGCGTAGCACGTGCCTGAATTGATTAAAGACTGAGTGGTGCTGGATACCAGCCTGGTAGACACAGGGGACATGTCCCTGGCTGTATGGTTTCTGGTCAGGCAGAGGAATCCCGATCCTTGGTCCTTTTCCAAGAAGGGAAGTGCGCCAGCCTTCAATTGTTAGGGGGGAGGGGCTGTGCAGGGGCCGCCTTTGCTCTGCTAGGCCAGCCCTGCAGAGATACAATGACTGTCACATGGGTGGGAGAGGGACGCCTCTGGGCCTGTTCTTCCAACCCCAACCCTAACTTACGTTTTCATTTGCAGATGCTCTTTCTCCTGCCTTTGAATTCCCCATCACACCAAAGCCCAATCCTGGACAAGCATGGTGTGAGATTCGAGGCAAGGTCAATGGAAACACGTTTCTGTATTACGCCTGTGGGAACAAGAAGGTCGAAGTCTTTGGTCCTCTGGGGAGGAATGTGAATGACATAGTGTTTTGGGAGAGACAGACCGAAACTCTGAAAGACCTGGCAGAAGAGCTCAAGAAGAAACTACTTGACTGGAAAGCAGCGGATTTTACACCCAGTGGTAAGTCGGAAAGGCCCAGGGCAGAAGTAGAACAGTTTGTAGGGCCAGGGACCTATTGTGTTCATGTACAACTTAGACATGGATCCCACACACGGGGCCCAGCAGCCAGGGCAGTCAAGAGGGACAGAACAGGACCAAGAAGGGTGAAGGGGAGCCGAGGAGTGGACAGCGGGTGGGACAAGGGATCGGTCAAGACCAGAGGCTGACTTCATGCCCATGGTGGGGGTGGGGGGCAGATTCTCTCTCCCTGCAGGGCAGGATGGTGTGTGTGCGTGGGGACAACGGACGCACCAGCGGATCCTGGGAGTTTCACATCAATGAACAGATATCCTACTTCTTTAACTCAGAGAGTGGAAATTGGACACTTCGTCCTAGAGGCCGACAGATAAAGGCCTCATGGGAGAGTGACAGAGATTTGACCAATTCCCTCATGAAGATCTCAGTTGGAGATTGTAACAAGTGGCTTGAGCGAATATTGATGCACTGGGATGAACTGTGGGAGACAACAGGTAACTCAGAAGACTGGATGAAGTTGTTCTCTTGAAATCGGGCCTACCTTCTCCACTGTAGTGTGCGTGTGTGTGTGTGTGTGTGTGTGTGTGAGAGAGAGAGAGAGAGAGAGAGAGAGAGAGAGACAGAAACAGAGCCAGAGGTGATCCATCCATGGTGAACTTCTTTTGGGGAGAGTAATGGCCACAGATATGTTCTAGCATCCTTCCTTTCCCTTCTCATCTCCTGAAATCTCTCCCTTGCTGCATGTCCTTTAGTTTTCTGGGATTTCTTGGATTCCCTCTTGGCCCCAAACATGAGGGTGTCAGTCTGATTCCAGAGATTCCTTCTCGCTCTTCCCTTTTCTGAGAATCATTGATCTTCTCATCTCATCTCGTCTCTGGCCGGGGATCATTCCTGGCCACGTGCACTGTTAGCTCCAGAGAGGGGGTCAACTGTCACCACCCTCGTGCTCCATGACCACCTCTTCTGCCACAGCAGGAGTGACCAGTTATGTTGGAACCCGTGCTTCCCCCTTTAGCTGTGCGAGGTCCTTCGGGACAGGTCCCGAGTCTTTCCTCGGTTCCCGCCCCAGAACCTGTCACAGCAGCTGCCACAATGTAGAGTGACAGAAAGCATCTGCAGTGTGGGATCATCTGCGGCAGGAGGAGCAGAGGGGGTATCTCTTCCGATTTAAGTCTGAAACAAGATTTGGGGTCTGAAACCCTCTTGTGTTTCCATTTCAGCCCCGCCAGGCTCGCAGCAAGTCACGGCCCAGTCCGGGGCCATGGCCCTCAGACCCATCACCTGGATCCTCCCTGTGATTCTCAGCCGCTTAATCATAATTGGCATCCAGGTAGAGTCTTTTAGAGTGACAGGTACTGAGAGGAGATGGAGCGGGAAGGGAGGGGCAAAAGGCCTGGTGTGAGGACAGGGACAGGTGACTCCTCCACTCGACCCTGCCCACTCACTGAACCTTGTCATCACAGAAGTGAGACAAGGTGATGAGTTCCCCTGTCAGTTGTTAGCAGTAACGTGGACAAGCTCAGCCCTGAGTTGTCATAAGGCCTCACTGTTAAGGCCGCTGGGAAAGGGGAGGGGCCCCCCAATGCATAAGGCCTGTTGACGCTAAGGAGATTTAGCAAGGTCAGGCCTGACTCAGACCTGATTCTAGATCGAAGAGAGCCAATTTGGCCCAGTGCGGGTGGTGTGCGGGGAGAGGGACGCACAGCTTGGGCAGTACTCACATTGGAGCACGAGAGGCGTGGTGGCTCCACGTGATGTCTCAGGGAAGGGGACTCCATCCAGGGGCCTACCAGGAGAGGCACCATTGTCTGTTCTGGGGGAGGGAGTGGGAAGTTCGGGCAGAGGCAACTCGAAAGCCTGGAGTTGAGTGCTGTGTTCCTCCAGACAGTGGCTTGGGTCTTAGCATGTGAGGCAGAAAGTGAACAGTGGAGACTGTGCGTGGCAAGATGTAGAAGCGTGGGGAATCCGGCTCAGGCTGCTGCAAGGCACTGGCAGCTCGCTTCCTGGAGACCTCAGATCCAGAGCCACTGAGCACCCCTGCTTGGAGCAGAGCTGACCCGGGAGACGGGGGGACAGAGCGGGCCCGGGAGATGCGGGGGGAGAGCTGACCCGGGAGATGGGGGGGGGCAGAGGTGACCCGGGAGATGGGGGGGGCAGAGCTGACCCTGGAGATGGGGGGCTGAGTTGCTGGGGGTGCTCACAGCTGAGCCGGACCAGGAATGGATGGGATGGGGGAAGGAGCATCATGCTAAGGGCTCTGAGTGCTGCTAGCTGGGAGGCTGGGAGGGAAGTGAGAGGAAAGGATCTTTGCTTCAAAATTCCGCAAGGTTAGAGGTACCAAGCGCAGGCCCCTGTCTGTCAGATCCCTCACCAGGTCCTGTAGGACTGCCCATCAGAGGCAGTATTAGAACCCGAGTCAAGTGGGCAGAATGATTTGTTACTTCCTGAGCCCAAACCCTTGGTAACAGCTCCGGAGAATGACTCAGTGATTTGTTTTCAGAGGGAGGAGGTTTGTAAAGGCGGTTGGACCCAGGGCTGGGGAGATGGCTGGAGGGAAGTACATGTCCCTCAATGAGGGCTGGACTCTGGGTGCGGGGGTAGGTGGGGAAGGGCAGCCCCAGGACAACTGGCCCAGGAATTTCTCAGCCACGAGACCAACACCTGTTCTTTTCTCAAGGCTGCTGATTATACCAGGAAGCCCCCGAGAGCGTCATCCCGCTTAGCGACTCTGTTTTGCTAGACTACCTTTGGATCACTTGCTGTTCGTTTTTAGACCAGACTTTAAGAATCCAGCGACGTCACCAACTTCCAGCTATTACAAAGCCATAATTATCCAGACAGTATGGTACTGGCACAAAAACAGACACTCAGATCAATGAAGCAGAATAGAAAACCCAGAAATGGACCCACAAACATATGGCCAACTAATGAGCAGGAGAGAATATCCAATGGAATAAAGACAGTCTCTTCCCAGTGGTGCTAGTAACACTGGGCTGCAATGTGTAGAAAAACGAACCTGGACCACTTTCTCACACCAGACACAAAAATAAACTCAAAGTGGATGAAAGACCTCAATGTAAGACAGGAAGCCGTCAAAATCCTCGAGGAGAAAGCAGGCCAAAACCTCTTTGATCTTGGCCGCAGCAACTTCTTACTCAACACGTCTCCAGAGGCATGGGATACAAAAGTAAAACTGAACTTTTGGGGCCTCATCAAATAAAAAGCTTCTGCACAGCGAAGGAAACAATCAGCAAAACTAAATGGCAGCCAACGGAATGGGAGAAGATATTTGCAAATGACATATCACATAAAGGGTTAGTATCCAAAATCTATAAAGAATTTATCAAACTCAACACCCAAAACACAAATAATCCAGTGAGGAAATGGGCAAAAGGCATGAATAGGCAATTCTCCAAAGAAGACATCCAGATGGCCAACCCACACATGAAAAAATGCTCCACATCACTCATCATCAGGGAAATACAAATCGAAACCACAATGAGATACCACCTGACACCTGTCAGAATGGCGAACATTAACAACTCAGGCAACGACAGATGTTGGTGAGGATGCAGAGAAAGAGGATCTCTTTTGCACTGCTGGTGGGAATGCAAAGTGGTGCAGCCACTCTGGAAAACACTATGGAGGTTCCTCCAAAAACTAAAAATAGATATATATATCTATATATATATATATCTATACACACACACACACACACACACACAAACACACACACAATGCAGTATTACTCAGCAATCGAAAAGAATGAAATCTTGCCATTTGCCACCATGTGGATGGAACTAGAGGGTATTATGCTAAGCGAAATTAGAGAAAGACAAATATATGACTTTACTCATATGAGGATTTGAAGATACAAAACACATGAACACAAGGGAAGGGAAGCAAAAATAATATAAAAACAGCAATGGGAGCAAAACATTAAGAGCCTCTTAAATGTGGAGAACAAACAGAGGGTTACTGTGGGAGCTGTAGGAGGAGGGATAGGCTAAATGGCTAAGGGGCATTAACATGATAACGAACTTGAATGTAAATTTAAAAAAAAGGAAAAAAACAGGGGCGCCTGGGTGGCTCAGTCCGTTAAGCGGCCGACTTCGGCTCAGGTCATGATCTCGCGGTCCATGAGTTTGAGCCCCGCGTTGGGCTCTGTGCTGACTGCTTGGAGCCTGGAGCCTGTTTCGGATTCTGTGTCTCCCTCTCTCTCTGCCCCTCCCCCGCTCATGCTCTGTCTCTCTCTGTGTCAAAAATAAGTAAACGTTTAAAAAAAAAATGAAAAACCAAAAAGAATCCAGAGAAATCAGACCACATGGTGCAGCACATGTAACATCGATGTCCATTCATGCATTTGGGGAATGCACTTTTATTTAGCACTTTTCTTAGTATGTTAGTTCATTTTCTTTTGATACTAAGTGATAGAATCATTTTATTTATTTATTTTTAAATGTTTCTTTACTTGTGAGCGAGAGCATGCACGGGGGAGGGGCAGAGAGACAGAGGGAGAGAGAGGATCTGAGGCAGCCTCCACGCTGACAGCAGAGAGCCCGACATGGGGCTTGAACTCACGAACCCTGAGATCATGACCTGAGCCAGAGTCGGACACTTAACTGACTGAACCACCCAGGCGCCCCAAAGTGATGGAATTCTTGCTCTGAAATGTTTAAATGCTTGACTAAGGAATCTCAACAAACAGAACGTTTTCCATCTCGTCCTTTGGTTGTGGAATATCAGATTCTTCTATGCACTTCGGCCTTGTTCTTGCAGACACTTGTGCCAAAAAATATCATTTGAAGTTATGGAAACTCAGGGATTTTTTTTTTCTGATAAATGACCTCATTGATGTCTAAAGAGAACAATATATATGTGATAGTTCTCTTCCGTAATTTCTATGTAAATATATTTAAATAAAATATCACTGTAATAAAAATGGTAGTTAACTTGGAATTTGTGTTTTATCCCCTAAAGAACTCCTTGCTCTTCCTCACTTTGTGGGGTAAATATAACTGGTGATTCTGCTAGATTTCTTGTGGAAGCAGAGAATTTAAGGCTCACTCCAGAAATCACATTTCAAGGAGCCATCTGTGGGTCTCAGTGCAAACAATGCAAATCCAACATGCCAACTGCAAACAAACTTTTGAATATGAAGTAATCGAGAATCTTTCTGATTTCCCCTGATCCCCCATCTACAGGAGTGACTCGCCTGTCGTCTCTTCCCGTTGAGTCACCTCCTTCAGTGCACAGTGAATCTTCCTGGCAGAAACAGATCTGCTTCTAAAAATTAAGTTATTCTTCCATGAGCAAAGGATTGGTATCCAGAATATATAAAGAGCTCCTACGGATACATAAGTCATTCTAAGAGTTGTGCAAGGGCTTAGAGCAAGTTCTAGATGATAAATAAGCCTGTGAAATCATTGAACACATCCTCAATAATCAAGACAACACAAATAACACAAATAACAATGCCCCACATAGGCATCAAACGGACAAAATTTTATTATTGGTTTACTTTTTGACAACATCCTAAATATATCTATAGCAAGTGGACAGGAAATAGACTAACACGAGTTCTCTTAGGTGTTGGTAGGAGTATAAATGGAATCACTCATTTGCCCTCTATTTCACCACGTCCAGAGAGGAGTTGATGTTCAGCCCACTGCACGGCAATCCCAGTGTTCCTTCCAGGCTGGAAAACAGGGAGACCAAAAAGCGTGGAGATGTATGTGTTTTCGCTGCGGTGTTAGTGCCGTAGCAACCATTAGCAATATGATATCTGAGTGAAGTACAACATATACACCATGTTAAGAGATTTGTTTCTCTCTGCTTAAGACTAAGTAATCGGAAGTACTTTCCAAAGTGATACAAAGACGGACCCGAACACCAGGGGAACACAGCTTTCAAATGTATATTTGAGGACATCTGGCTGACATCCCCTAACAGGGGCCTCGTGAATCTAAATCTCTCCACCACGTGTAAAAATTAAAGCAATCAACCAAAAAGGCACATAAAACTCTGTAACCCCCATTTTCAGCACACCCAGAAAATGGAAAATGCCTAAGTCCATCCCTGTCTGTGACCATGATGGATGCTGTTGGAACAACTGGAAGCAGAGTCTGAGGACGAGGCGGTGGTCGGGGGCCCTGACTCAGTATGGGATGATCCGTGGTGATGCGGGAGAATGTCCCGGTGGGTGGGAAATACATCCCAAAGTGTGTGGCATCAGGGGACATCACGAAAAGTGGGAGGACATTGGTGTGACCGCTTACTGTCATACGGTTCAGGAAGAGAAGCGTCTGTACAGGACTCGCAACTTCTTTATAGTTCAGGCCTGTTTCAAAAATTTTTATCGTTCCAAAAAATGGGAATTTAAGGAACACTCGTGTTTCAGAATTTGATGTGACAAGGTAAGTGACTCGGAACACAGCCTGGTCATTTTTTCAAGGCGGGTCCTCCCTCTTTGTTCCCTTCGGACTCTGTGCTCCGGCAGCTTCTGTCTCCTCCACGTCCTCAGCATGGCCAGCCCAGGGCCTCGTGGACAGGAAAGCCGCTAAGTCCCGGATCGGAGCTGTGCACACTGATCTCTACGGAGCCCGACCCTCACTTTGGTGCAGGAGAGGGCAGGCAACTGAATCAGCTCTTTTGCAGTGAGATCGCCCTCCAAGCCGTGTATGTGTGTGTGTGGGGGGGGTGCATGTGTGCATGCATGCACGTGTATGTATGTGCGTGTGTGTATGTGTGTACGTGCGTGTGCCCAAATACTTTCCTGCTCCAAACTCATGGCTGCCAAGGGATTTCCCTCACAGCCTCCCATTCCATTTCTTACCCTCCAGCAAATACCCTGAGGTCCTCACCATCATGCCTCTAGGCTTTGTGTTCTGGCACATTCCTCTGTCAGGTGTTCTGGATTACATGGGCCAACAGCCTGGAACTCAGGAAAGCGGGGCACAAATACTACCTTCCATTCAGTCTTCCTTACCTTCCTATTTCAGTCAGAGCTCCCCTGACAAATAGAACCAGTATGAGGTGTAGACAGACAGATAAGAAGGGCTTGGCTCATGTGACTAGGGAGGCTGCCGACTCCAAAAGCTGCAGTGTGGGCCAGCATACAAAAGCCCAGGAGAGCCAGTGGCTCTTGGTCATACACTCACAACTAGGGAGGAATGTCTGCATAGAACTATGAATCAAAAAAAAAAAAGAACTATGAGTCATTGGCTGGGTGGTTTCCTAAACTCAAGTAGGAATGAAATAAGACATTAGTGGGAGATGATGCAATAATCCAGTGCTTGCTCCTGCTGAGGGTGCCCCCCCCGCCCCGGTCTCCTAATTCAGGTGTTAGCCCTGCCTGCCCTGAAGGCCAGGGCTGGGGTCTCTCTTGCTGTGAAGGATGGGCAGCCCTCCTTAACATCTCTGTCACTGGAGTCTCTTTGGGTAGGTGGAAATAGAGCCCTAACCAAGATTCAGAACTCTATCAGATTCAAGAGGTGAAGACTTTCCCCTTCATCACCACATTGGTGTGAATTGTGAATTTTAAGTTATTTATTTATGAATCAATATCTAGATTTATGTATTCATTTATTAAGTTTATGCATTTATTTTGAGAGAAAGAGAAAAAGCGTGAGTGGGGGAGGGGCACAGAGAGCGCAAAAGAGAATCCCAAGCTGGCTCCACACTGTCAGCAGCTGAGCCCGCTGTGGTGCTGGAATGCACAAACTGAGATCATGACGTACGCCGAAGTCAGATGCTTAACCGACTGAGCCACCCAGGTGCCCCGATTTTAAGTTATTTAAATGTTGGTTTAATGGCTGCATGATTGAGACAGTATGAAAGTGAAGGTGCTAAAGTAGGCTAAAGCTAACATGTGGAAATGTCAGGTAGAAGGTGAAATCAGATCATAGTATAGATGGGTTTGGCACCTCACTGGTAAGGAAACATGGCAATATAAATTCTTCCCTCAGGTGCCCCAAACTTTTCCCCATTGCTTGCCTGCAAGTCTGGCTGCAAGGGCAAAAAATCTGCTAGAAAACATAGATGATAAGACAGCTAACTGCCGTTCATCCAGATTGAATTAAGACTTGTGCACTTGCAGGGCGCCTGGGTGGCTCAGTCGGTTAAGCGTCCGACTTCAGCTCAGGTCGTGATCACGGTTCTTGGGTTCAAGCTTCGCATCAGGCTCTGTGCTGACAGCTCAGAGCCTAGAGCCTGCTTCGGATTCTTTGTCTCTCTCTCTCTTTGCCCCTTGTCCACTTACACTCTGTCCTTCTTGCTCTCAAAAATAAATAAACATTAAAAAAAAGAAAAATAATAAGAAAAAAAGGAATATGATAATGATATTAATAAATACTAATATAATTATATATTGATTATATATAATTACATATAATATCATAAAGGGGACAATCCAACAAGGAGATATAACAATTGTAAACATTTATGCACCCCAATGGGTGCACACAAATACATAAAACAGTTAATAACAAATATTAAAGAACTATTAGATAATAACAGAATAATAGTAGGGGACTTTAACACCCTACTCACATCAAGTGACAGGTCATCTAAACAGAAAATGAATGAAGAAATGATGGCTTTGAATGACGCTGCACCAGATGTATTTAATAGTATATTCAGAACACTCCATCCTAAAACAGCAGAATGCACATTCTTTTCAAGTACACGTGGAACATTCTCCAGAATAGATAACATATTAGCCCACAAATCAAGACTCAACAAATTCAAGAAGATTGAAGTCATAGCATGCATCTTTTTTTTTGAATTTTGTTTTTAAATTTACATCCACATTAGTTAGCATATAGTGCAACAATGATTTCAGGAGTAGATTCCTTAGTGCCCCTGACCCATTTAGCCCATCCCCCCTCCCACAACCCCTCCCGTAACCCTCAGTTTGTTCTCCATATTTATGAGTCTCTTCTGTCTTGCCCCCGTTCCTGTTTTTATATTATTTTTATTTCCCTTCCCTTATGTTCATCTGTTTTGTCTCTTGAAGTCCTCATATGAGTGAAGTCATATGATTTTTGTCTTTCTCTAATTTCACTTAGCATAATACCCTCCCTTGAGTGTCTCGTCCTCCAAACGACACAGCGTTGCCTTTCCTGAATATGCTCCTAGTGAATCTGCCCAGAACTAATTTCCTAAATATCTGTTACAGAGTTTGCTCTATTCCCCATGCTCTTGAGTAGAGACAGGTTCAGCACACTAGTATGGGCTTCATCCACTTTCCCACAGCCTTAGGACCGTGAAGACGATGGTCACTTGGAATTCATTTTTCTACATGGGGACTGTGTAGAGTAGGAGGTCTTAGTCTATTTTCTCCTTGAATGGGAAAAGGTATCTGTGGATCGAGCAGAATGAGAGTCTGGGGGTCTCCCCATCCTGCTACCAGGCTAAGACCTCCCCAGCAGTCAGGGACCACTGGTCCCCTATGTCTCCCCCATTGTGCCCACAATACCGGCTGCCCGCCTAGACACCAGGCAAGGACGTGTTCGGGTTTCCATGTGGGAATGGCCAGAGTGATCATGGTGATAACCTGAGGCGATGGGTGTGAAGGCCATAGAGGCAGGGACGGACTGCTCCCCCATCTCCCGGGTCAGCTCTGCCCCCCCAGTCTCCCGGGTCAGCTCTGCTCCCCCATGCCCCCCCCCACCTCCCGGGTCAGCTCTGCCCCCCATTTCCTGCGTCAGCTCGGGACCCCATCTCCCGGGTCAGCTCTGCTCCCCCATCTCCCGGGTCAGCTCTGCTCCCCCATCTACTGGGTCAGCTCTGCCCCCCCATCTTGCGGGTCAGCTCTGCTCCCCCATCTCCTGGGTCAGCTCTGCCCCTCCATCTCCCGGGTCAGCTCTGCTCCCACATCTCCTGGGTCAGCTCTGCCCCCCCATCTCCCGGGTCAGCTCTGTCGCCCCATCTCCCGGGTCAGCTCTGCCCCCCCATCTCCCGGGTCAGCTCTGCCCCCCCATCTCCCGGGTCAGCTCTGTCCCCCCATCTCCCGGGTCAGCTCTGCCCCCCCATCTCCCGGGCCAGCTCTGTCCCCCCATCTCCCGGGTCAGCTCTGCTCCAAGCAGGGGTGCTCAGTGGCTCCGGATCTGAGGTCTACAGGAAGCGAGCTGCCAGTGCCTTGCAGCAGCCTGAGCCGGATTCCCCACGCTTCTACATCTTGCCACGCACAGTCTCCACTGTTCACTTTCTGCCTCACATGCTAAGACCCAAGCCACTGTCTGGGGGAACACAGCACTCAACTCCAGGCTTTTGAGTTGCCTCTGCCCGGCCTTCCCACTCCCTCCCCCGGAACAGACACTGGTGCCTCTCCTCGTAGGCCCCTGGATGGAGTCGCCTCGCCTGAGACATCACGTGGAGCCACCACGCCTCTCGTGCTCCAATGTGAGTACTGCCCAAGCTGTGCGTCCCTCTCCCCGCACACCACCCGCACTGGGCCAAAATGACTCTCTTCAATCTGGAATCAGGTCTGAGTCAGGCCTGACCTTGGTAGATCTCCTTAGCGTCAACAGGCCTTATGCATTGGGGGGCCCCTCCCCTTTCCCAGCGGCCTTAACAGTGAGGCCTTATGACAACTCAGGGCTGAGCTTGTCCACATTACTGCTAACAACTGACAGGGGAACTCATCACCTCGTCTCACTTCTGTGATGACAAGGTTCAGTGAGTGGGCAGGGTCGAGTGGGGGAGTCACCTGTCCCTGTCCTCACACCAGGCCTTTTGCCCCTCCCTTCCCGCTCCATCTCCTCTCAGTACCTGTCACTCTAAAAGACTCTACCTGGATGCCAATTATGATTAAGCGGCTGAGAATCACAGGGAGGATCCAGGTGATGGGTCTGAGGGCCATGGCCCCGGACTGGGCCGTGACTTGCTGCGAGCCTGGCGGGGCCGAAATGGAAACACAAGAGGGTTTCAGACCCCAAATCTTGTTTCAGACTTAAATCGGAAGAGATACCCCCTCTGCTCCTCCTGCCACAGATGATCCCACACTGCAGATGCTTTCTGTCACTCTACATTGTGGCAGCTGCTGTGACAGGTTCTGGGGCGGGAACCGAGGAAAGACACGGGACCTGTCCCGAAGGACCTCGCACAGCTAAAGGGGGAAGCACGGGTTCCAACATAACTGGTCACTCCTGCTGTGGCAGAAGAGGTGGTCATGGAGCACGAGGGTGGTGACAGTTGACCCCCTCTCTGGAGCTAACAGTGCACGTGGCCAGGAATGATCCCCGGCCAGAGACGAGATGAGATGAGAAGATCAATGATTCTCAGAAAAGGGAAGAGCGAGAAGGAATCTCTGGAATCAGACTGACACCCTCATGTTTGGGGCCAAGAGGGAATCCAAGAAATCCCAGAAAACTAAAGCACATGCAGCAAGGGAGAGATTTCAGGAGATGAGAAGGGAAAGGAAGGATGCTAGAACATATCTGTGGCCATTACTCTCCCCAAAAGAAGTTCACCATGGATGGATCACCTCTGGCTCTGTTTCTGTCTCTCTCTCTCTCTCTCTCTCTCTCTCTCTCTCTCTCACACACACACACACACACACACGCACACTACAGTGGAGAAGGTAGGCCCGATTTCAAGAGAACAACTTCATCCAGTCTTCTGAGTTACCTGTTGTCTCCCACAGTTCATCCCAGTGCATCAATATTCGCTCAAGCCACTTGTTACAATCTCCAACTGAGATCTTCATGAGGGAATTGGTCAAATCTCTGTCACTCTCCCATGAGGCCTTTATCTGTCGGCCTCTAGGACGAAGTGTCCAATTTCCACTCTCTGAGTTAAAGAAGTAGGATATCTGTTCATTGATGTGAAACTCCCAGGATCCGCTGGTGCGTCCGTTGTCCCCACGCACACACACCATCCTGCCCTGCAGGGAGACAGAATCTGCCCCCCACCCCCACCATGGGCATGAAGTCAGCCTCTGGTCTTGACCGATCCCTTGTCCCACCCGCTGTCCACTCCTCGGCTCCCCTTCACCCTTCTTGGTCCTGTTCTGTCCCTCTTGACTGCCCTGGCTGCTGGGCCCCGTGTGTGGGATCCATGTCTAAGTTGTACATGAACACAATAGGTCCCTGGCCCTACAAACTGTTCTACTTCTGCCCTGGGCCTTTCCGACTTACCACTGGGTGTAAAATCCGCTGCTTTCCAGTCAAGTAGTTTCTTCTTGAGCTCTTCTGCCAGGTCTTTCAGAGTTTCGGTCTGTCTCTCCCAAAACACTATGTCATTCACATTCCTCCCCAGAGGACCAAAGACTTCGACCTTCTTGTTCCCACAGGCGTAATACAGAAACGTGTTTCCATTGACCTTGCCTCGAATCTCACACCATGCTTGTCCAGGATTGGGCTTTGGTGTGATGGGGAATTCAAAGGCAGGAGAAAGAGCATCTGCAAATGAAAACGTAAGTTAGGGTTGGGGTTGGAAGAACAGGCCCAGAGGCGTCCCTCTCCCACCCATGTGACAGTCATTGTATCCCTGCAGGGCTGGCCTAGCAGAGCAAAGGCGGCCCCTGCACAGCCCCTCCCCCCTAACAATTGAAGGCTGGCGCACTTCCCTTCTTGGAAAAGGACCAAGGATCGGGATTCCTCTGCCTGACCAGAAACCATACAGCCAGGGACATGTCCCCTGTGTCTACCAGGCTGGTATCCAGCACCACTCAGTCTTTAATCAATTCAGGCACGTGCTACGCTGGCCATGGGAAGAAGAGGTCTACATGCCGGCTGATGGTCAGGATCTATCCCAGTGTCTCGAAGAAGATGAGGGGCGCCGGGGTGGCTCAGTCAGCGGAGCGTCCGACTTCAGCTCAGGTCATGATCTCACGGCTCGTGAGTTCAAGCCCCGCGTCGGGCTCTGTGCTGACAGCCCAGAGCCTGGAGCCTGCTTCGGGTTCTGTGTCTCCCTCTCTTTGCCCCTCCTCCACTCATGCTCTGTCTCTCTCTCTCTCTCTCTCTCTCTCTCAAAAATAAACAAACATTAAACATTAAATTATTAAAGAAAATTATTATTAAATAAAATTATTGTAAAATTAAATTATTAAATAAAAACAAACATTAAAGAAATGTTTTTAATAAGATGAGAGACCGTGAGGGGGCCTACTCCTGAGGAGCTGAGTCAGGGCGGGGCAGGGTGAGGATAGAATCCAAAGTCAGAGAAGAGAGATTTGCAATCCTGGGTCCCAGCATTTCGCACAGGCCTGGTCATGGTGGTCATCTACCGTTAGGATGGGCCTTGGAGGCTTGGAAAAAAGGATGGTCCACACGGCACAGACTAGAATATCAGGAATTCCATGACAGATAGTGGTAAGGGATTAAAAAGGCCCAGAGAAGTGCATATGACAGAACAAATGTAGTAAGAAATGCCAAAACAAAACCAAAAATATGCCCATCAACTATGCCCACGGGGCGGTCTGGAGGACTCTCAATGAAACTCATAAAAAATGCATGGTCCCACTGAGAAGGAGCACTACAGAGCCATTTCCCCGATGAACATGGATGCAAAAATTCTCAACAAGTTACTAGCCAACCCATGCCAACAATCCACTAAAAGAAGTACTCACCACGATCAAGTGGAATTTATTGCTGGGATGCAAGGCTGCTTCAATATCCACAAATCAGTCAACATGGTGCCTCACATTAATAAAAGAAAGAACAAGAACACGATCCTCTCAAGAGATACCGAAAAAGCATTTGACAAGATACAGTATCCTTCTTGATGAAAACCCACAAGAAAGGACGGATAGAAGGGACATACCCCAAGATCACAAAGGCCAGGTAGGAAACACCCACCGCTGATATCATCCTCAAGGGGGAAAAACAGAACTTTCCCCTAAGGTCAGGAACATGACAGGGATGCCCGCTGTCACCACCGTTGTTCAACATAGCGTTGGAAGTCCTAGCCTCAACAATCAGACAACAAAAAGAAATAAAAGGCATTCAAATCAGCAAGGAAGAAGGCAAACTTTCATGCTTCCTAGATGACATGATACTCTATGTGGAAAACCCAAAAGACTCCACCAAAAACCTGCTACGACTGATACGTGAATTCAGCAACGTTGCAGCATATAAGTCAATGTACAGAAATCTGTGGCATTTGTCTACACCAATAATGAAGCAGCAGAAAGAGCAATCAAGGAATGAACCCCATGGTACTGAAAACCATAAAATACCTAGGAATGAATTCACCAAAGAGGTGAAAGATCTATACGCTGCGAAGTACAGAAATCTCGGAAAGAAATTCAAGAGGACAAAGAAGTAGAAAAACGTCCCATGCTCGTGGATTGAAAGAGGAAATATTGTTATAATGTGAACACTACCCAAAGCCACCTGCATATTCAATGCAATCCCTATCAAACGGACACCAGCATTCTTCACAGAGCTAGAACAAACAATTCCTAAATTTGCAGGGAACCAGAAATGACCCGAATATCCAAAGCACTGTTGAAAGGGAACACCAAAGCTGGAGGCATCACAATTCCAGACTCTAAGCTGTATTACAAAGCTGTAATCATCAAGACAGTAATGTAGGGGCACAAAAACAGACACATAGATCAAAGGAACGGAACAGAAAACCCAGAAAGAGACCCACGAACATATGGCCAACTAATCTTTGACAAAGCAGGGAAGACTATCCAGTGGGAATTAAGTCTCTTCAGCAAATGGTGTTAGGAAAACTGGACAGCCCATGCAGAAGAACAAACCTGGGCCACTTTCTCACATCATACACAAAATAAACTCAAAATGGATAAAAAATAAAAAAATAAAAAAACACCTAAATGTGGGACAGGAAACCATCCAAATCCTAGAGGAGAAAACAGGCTACAATCTCTTTGACCTCGGCTGCAAAAACTTCTTACCTGACATGTCTCTGGAGGCAAGGAACACAAAAGCAAACATGAACTGTTGGGACCTAATCAAGATGAGGTCTGTTTCCTTCCGCACATTCAACAAAACTAAAAGTCCATGGACGGAACGAGAGAAGATATTTGCAAATGAGATATCCGAGAAAGGGTTACTATCCAAAATCTATCAAGAACTTATCAAACTCAACACCCAAAAAACAAATAATCCAGTGAAGAAAGAGGTACAAGACACGAACAGACACTTTTCCAAAGAAGTCATCCCGATGGCCAACAGGCACATGAAAAGATGCTCAACATCACACATCATCAGGGAAGTACAAGTCAAAGCCACAATGAGATACCACCTCACACCAGTCAGAATGGCGAAAATCATCAACTCGGGAAACATCAGCCATTGGCAAGGAGGTGGAGGAAGGTAAAGCCTTTTTCACTGCTGCTGGGACTGCAAACGGGTGCAGCCACTAGGGAAAACAATATGGAAGTTCCTCAAAAAATTAAAAGTATAACTAGCCTATGACCCCTTAGCTGCACTACGGGGTATTGCTCCAAAGGATACCAAAATGCTGATTTTAAGGGGCACATGCACCCCAGTGTTTTAGCAGCACTATCCACAATAGCCAAATTATGGAATGGGCCCAAACGTCCATCGAGTGACAAACGGATAAAGAAGATCTAGTATAAATACACAATGGAATATTACTTGGTGATCAAGAGGAATGAAATCTTGCCATTTGCAGCCATGTGGATGGAACTAGAGCATATCATGCTAAGCCAAATAAGTCAGTCAGAGAAAGAAGTATCATATGATTTCACGCATATGTGGAAAGTTAAGAAACACAACAGATGAACATAGGGGAAGGAAACGAAAAATAAGATACAAACAGAGAGGGAGGCAAACCGTAAGAGACTGAAATACAGAGAAGAAACTGAGGGTTGCTGGAGGGGTAATGGGTGGGGGGATGGGCTGAATGGGTGGGGGGCATTAGGGAGGGCACCTGTTGGGACAGGCATGGTGTTACATGTAATTGATGAATCCCTAAATTCTACTCCTGAAACCATTATTACGCCATATGTTAGCTTGGATTTTAATAAAATTCAAAAAACAGAAACCAAAAAACAATGCATGGTGAGAAGGCACCAAAATCCTGAAGAAGCTTAGTAATGGCAGGGCGCCTGGGTGGCTCAGTCAGTTAAGTGTGCAACTTTGGCTCAGGTCATGATCTCCCAGTTTGTGGCTCGAGCCCTGCATCGGGCTTTGCACTGACAGTGCAGAGCCTGCATGGGATTCCTTCTCTCTCCTTCTCTGTCTCTCTTCTCTCTCTGCCCCTCCCCCATTTGCGCTGTCTCTCTCTCTCTCTCTCTCTCTCTCTCTCTCTCTCTCTCTCTCAAGAAATTAAAACAAAAGAAGCTTAGTGATGGCTATCTTTGAAGGCAGAAGCTTGGCGGTAATGGGACGGTGTTGCAGAAATAGGCTCCCAGTGGTATTGGCGGTGGGAAGTCCTGATATAATAGATTTGAGGTATAGGCGCTCAACTGTCCGAAGCAGGGAGGCGGCAACGATTGAAATGATCCTAGAGTGATCCTAGACGCTGGAAAGCAGCCAGGGGCCTGACCCACAGAAAGCTGTCCATCCCTCTGGCTCACAGAACACATGACTGTAAAGGCAAAGTAGTTGGACAGCCAACCCGAAGACTGCTGGAGTTAAACAATAAAAACAAAGACCAATCCCCAAGATGGATGAGGAGGAAGCTGAAAGCAGTGACCCCACAGAGAGTCTGGATCCTCTGCCCAGGTTCCAGAACGGAGCCGCCTCTCAGAACTGCAACTCTTTACTAGAAGCAGAAGCCAGGTTCCAATCAGGAGGGACCCTTCAGGTCAACAGCAAGAGCAATGCTTCCTGCTGGCCTTCCCCAAAGAGTCATGTGGTCATTTACAGGGGTGAGCGTACTCTGGGGAGCAGAGACCACCCGGACGTTTTCACTGCGTAAACCTACTGCGTGAGTTGACACCGTCCACAGGGATCGAAAGCGTCCTCAGGGGCCCCTGTTATTGAGCTGGTGCAGGGCAGGGGGTGCCCCAGATAATGAAAAGACACCTCTCCCAGCCCCTGTTCACAGCGACATCATTTGGCTCAGGTACCCACATCACCATGTGGTCCTTTCACATCCCCCACCTTTGTCCCAGGAGTGAAAAATCTTTGCAGTTGAATTACTTGTGGGTAGGGGGCTAGGTTGCAAGGAAATTCAAGTACAGTACTCTTACACGGCCTTCTCTTCTCTCCAAATAGAATGTTTAAAAAGTACTTATCCTGGATGCAGTGAGAGAGATGAGTACCAACATCAAAACCTCTCTGAATGCAAGGGTATGAAGGAGCCCTCTTGTATTTTCACTTAAATGCCAGCCCGGTGCAAAGATTTTCTGCATCTATTAAATATTTCCCAGGTCTCTGCTGTAAGTAACCGACAGTGCTCTTGTAGCAGGGAAGCGGCCATAACAATCCCTGGATGAAGGAATGTGGCTGAACCGGCCTCTTAGGTCACATAACCCTATGGAAGGTGTGACGCTGAGGTATTGTTTTAGGAAAACGTGCTCTGTGCACTCTGTGACATCCCCATTGGAGGTGGGGAAGAGACCCTTACAGTATCCAAGCGAGGCAATGCCACTTGCAGCAGGGAAAGTCACAAGGAGTAAGAGGCTGCAGGTGGTCCAGGGCCTGGTTGCCGGGAGGTTTCGGACTCTGAACTGAGATGTGGCTGGCGAATGAGGGCGGTGGCGCTGCGTGTGCCTTGAACTACTGCCCCCGTGTGCTGGGTAGTGCAAGGGAGGACAGCAGTGGGGACGGTAACCCATGAGGTAAGAGTTGTGTCAGCGGCCAGAGTCGGGGATTTCCTGGGGTCCAGGCCCCGTGGGATCGCGGTCCGTCCGGCCCGAGTCCTGGGCCGCAGGGGCTCGGGCTCAGGCTCCCCAAGCGGCCGGCGCCCGGTGGCAGCGCCCGCAGACCTCCCGCCGCAGCTCCGCTCCCTACCCTGCGCTCCTCGCCCCCAGCGTCAGGCTGCACTTAGTTGCCCAAGTCTCCTCTTTTCGTCGCGGAGGATGTGACCCGCCCCGCGGACTTCGCCGAGCCGAACAGGAGGCCGCTGCGGGGACGTGAGAGGGCGGCGCGGCGGCGCTACCCCGCGACCAGTGTCCCAAAGCTCTGCCCGGACTCACCTGTCTTCTCGCGCGCCGCGCCCAGGAACTCACCTCCGCCTCGCTCCCCGCAGGTGCAGTCGGACAGCACAAACAGGACCAGGAGGCCAAGTCCGAAGTTGGTGGCCGCAATGAGCGCCATCTCGACCCGGAGCCCCGGGACGAGCCAAGCGCGGCGGAGCCGCGTGTGCACGGGGAGGGAGCGCAGGGAGAGCTGAGTTACCGCCCTGCAGCGCGGAACCTTGGCTTTGCCCCGCCCCACGCTCCCTCCCTCACCTGGCTGGGCTGGACCTGGGCGCGCGCACGCGTCCGGAAAAATTGGGCAAGGGTTCTTGGAAGTTTGCAGATTCTCAGTGCTGTTCTGTTTAATGAGCAGGATCTTCTTGCTGATCCACATTGGACCTACGGCGTGAGGAATACAAATGGCATTAAAAAAAAATTCAAAAAATGTTAAATGAGATCAAACCAGGTAACATTTACCATCTTCCTTATTTTTAGTTGACATTCAGTTGTAAGCCTCTCAGCTTTTAATGTTGGCTCTGCAATGGACCTAGCCTGCAACCAGATCAGACCTTTTATTTTTAATCTTTTTCATTTTACTATTTTTAATCTTTTTCATTTTAAGGGTGTCTTTTTTTTTTTAATGTTTATTTATTTTTGAGGCAGAGAGAGACACAGCATGAGCAGGGAAGGGGCAGAGAGAGAGGGAGACACAGAATGTGAAGCAGGCTCCAGGCTCTGAGCTGTCAGCACAGAGCCCAAGGCGGGGCTCGAACTCAGAACTGTGAGATAGTGACCTGAGCCAAAGTTGGGCGCTTAACCGACTGAGCCACCCAGGCGCGAAGACAATGTATATGCATTGGATTCTTTTCTAAATCTTACCTGAGAATTTCTAATTGGAGAGTTTAATAGTTTACCTTTTATTGTGGTTACTAATACAGGAGGAGTTATCTCAGCCGTCATATTTTTCATTCATTATGCTTTAAAAAATTCCCTCTCCATATCTGCATTCTTTTTACTGTCCTGAGTTTTCTTCTGCTAGTTTGAACATTATACAGTCTATTTTTCTTAGAATCATTACCTTTAACCTTTGATCCATACTAATGTTTATTTACATTTATTTATTTATCATTGCTCTCGTTCATCCCAAAAAACAAAATATTTAGCATGTTTTCACATCTCTTGTGTGTTTTTCCTCCCATCCCATTTCCCTGATATTACCCAGATTTTCATTTCTGATTTGTTGCTATACTTTTTCCTCTCTGTGATATAAATTGCCCTCACCCTTCCTGCCCTTTTTTAAGGCAACAGTAATCTTTAACAAATTAACAATTAAAAATTGTTTTTTAACAAAATTTTAACCGTCTTTAACAAATTAAAATTTCAGTAAAACTGGTTACTCATTCTTCTTATTTCTCTTGTTACATCTCCTGGATGTGTTTCTCTTCCTATTGGAATACTTTATCGAAAAGATATTTTCAAGTTGGATCTTTCCGGGAAAAATATGTCTTAGGCTTTGTATGTTCAAGCCTTTTTTTTTTTTTTTTTAATTTTTAAATGTTTATTATTTTTGAGAGAGAGAGAGCTAGAGCACAAGTAGGGGAGGGGCAGAGAGAGGGGGAGACACCGAAGCTGAAGAAGGCTCCAGGCTCTGAGCTGTTGGCACAGAGCCAGACATGGGGCTCCAACTCACAGACTGCAAGATGACCTGAGCCGAAGTCGGCTGCTTAACCGACTGAGCCACCCAGGCTTGCCTGTTCAAAACTATTTTTAATACACCGTGGTAGTCAGAATTCTGAAGATTTCCCCCAACTTTTATGTTCCTTGGTTCTCAATTAAATGTTAACTTAGGTACTGTTATGCAGGGGCCTGGCGGATGTAATTAAAGTGACTACTCCCTTGACCTTAAGATAGGGAGATTATTCTAGGTCATCTGAGTGGGCCCAGATGTGCCCTTCAAAATGAAGGACTTTCTGAGACTGAAGGCAAGTGAGATGTGGCAGAGAAGTAGTGGAGAGATTTGGTGCCCTGTTGCCGGCTCCTAGGTGAAGGGAGCCATATGCAAGGCAGAGGCCCTACAGGGGTGAAGGAGGGGCTCCAGCTGGCAGCCAGCAAAGAAGAGGGACTCTCAGTCCAGAAACTCAAGAAATTGGATTTTGTCAGCAATCTGAATAAGCAGATTCCTCCTAGTGTCTCTGGCTAAGAGCCCAGCTGGCCGATGCCTTGATCGTGGCTTTGTGAAGCCCAGAGCGGAGAAACTGAGCCAGTTGAGACATCGCACGTGCTTAGCTGTGTGATAAGAAACACGTGTTGATTTAAGCAGCTCGTTTGCGGTGATGTGTCATGGCTGCAGTAAAAAACTAATACATAGACTCTCCTACCTGAGTGAGAACTTGACGGGATATAAAATCCTAGGCCCAAAGCCCTTTCTCTCCCACACTTGAGAGATCATACCCCTTGGTCCTCCTGCAGCCAGGACGGCTGTTGAGAAGATTGTTGCTGCTGATCTCGGTCCTTCTTACCTTTATAGTTTCCGAGGGCTCCCTTGCAGGAGGGAGCCAGAAGACTGCTCATTTGTTACCTCCATCTGGTCGAGTTTGTACCACACTAGGTTGCCAGCTGCAGCTTCGTGGAGTTGGAGGAAGATTTTAAACACTTTTTCAACCAACAGATAGATAGATGTGCTGATGGGTATGACAAGTTCATTGTGTTCCCTTTCGTTCAGGTGCTACCAGTTTTCCTCCCCTCCACCTCTTATAAGAATCAAATTTGTTGAGATATAATTTAGAGGCAATCCTCTCCTCCTTTTCGAACACACTTCTCTTTGGAAGTGTATGAGAAGCATGTAGACATTTGGCCAAATTATAAGGCACATTCTCAGGCTATGCAAGCCAAAACAGATGAATGATATTACACCAGCCATGAATCCTTTTAGCAACCTGTAAATTCTACAGAGAATCATATTTCCAAGCAGCACTATCTTCGGGTTTGCAGAAGGGAAAAAAAGCAAATGATTTTTTTCAGTGAACACACTTTAGCTAATAGACAAAGCGAGTGCGGGAGCTAGATTATGTCACTTTCACTTAGGATCAATTTTTATATTGTATAAATTTCATAAAATCAGCTCACATAATGCTAGATATATTATGATAGCTAATAAAGTATCCAACCCCCTTTCGTCATTGGAAGCACTTATATTAATTCTAGGCTTTGAAAGATAAATAGCCTGTAGCTTAGCCAAGCGCAGTGGTGGCAGGGCCTAGCTGCTACAAAGAAGACATGTTTTAGACAATACTCATGTGTATGGGCAAAAAACTCGAGGACTGTATTTGTGACTAACTGTACAACAGGTTATTTTAGTTTCTGTTCTGTGGAAAGTGTAAAGCATTCCAACAAAGGGTTTTAATGTAGATTTTTTTTTTTGCACCCATGCTGTTGATTGCTAAATGTAATAGTCTGATCATGACGCTGAATAAATGTGTCTTTAAAAAAAAAAAAAAGAAGAAAGATAAATAGCCATATTGTAAAATGAGAGCACTTTTAAAAACTGAACTCAGGGGCCCTTGGGTGGCTCAGTGGGTTAAGCGGCTGACTTTGGCTCAGGTCACGATCTCACGGTTTGTGGGCTCGAGCCCCGCGTTGGACTCTGCTGACAGCTCAGAGCCTGGAGCCTGCTTCGGATTCTGTGTGTCTCTCTCTCTCTGCCCCTCCCCCACTCGCATTCTGTCTCTCAAAAATGAATAAAAATGTTTAAAAAAAAACGAACTCAGCTGAATTAATCAGATATTGCTAGATATTTTTAGGACTCTAACAAGCTTAATGAATTACTTCATTTTATTTTAACATTTATTTATTTTAAAATTTACTGAACATAGATTTGTCTACTTTTGGCTTCCTTTTACAGAGGAACTAAAGACATTTGTGTCTAAGCATGTCCTGTGCCACCCCAAAAATTTTACTATGGGAAAGCATGCGTTTCTAAAAATTGTAAAAAGTATTTATAAATCTGCCAATCCACTAGGAATGCTAGGATAAGAGACAGTCCACAACTGTTTACTTCTTTAAAACAAATTTTTTTTTAATGTTTTATTTATTTTTGAGACAGAGAGAGACAGAGCATGAGCAGGGGAGGGGCAGAGAGAGAGAGCAGGAGACACAGAATCCAAAGCAGGCTCCAGGCTCTGAGCTGTCAGCACAGAGCCCGACGCGGGGCTCGAACTCACAAACTGTGAGATCATGACCTGAGCCGAAGTGGGACGCTTAATTGACTGAGCCATCCAGGCGCCCCCACAACTGTTTACTTCTTAATTTTAACCAGAAATTAAGGTTTTTAAGGGTTAAGAATTCTAATATAAAGCTTAATGAATAAGGTTAAATAGTTTAAAATAGGTTTATTAAAAAAAATTTTTTTTAATGTTTATTTCTGAGACAGAGAGAGACAGAGCATGAGTAGGGGAGGGGCAGAGAGAGAGGGAGACACAGAATCAGAAGCAGCCTCCAGAGCCCGACGCAGGGCTCGAGCCCAGATCATGACCTGAGCCGAATTCAGTCGCTCAACCGACTGAGCCACCCAGGCGCCCCTAAAATACATTTAAAAAATATACCTAAACTGTGTGAATTGTAGTACCACTTAGCCTTTGAGGAAGAAATCATTAATTTTGGATTTAACATGCAGAGTGGCACCATAGGAAAATCTGTAAGGTCAGAAGAATTGTACCCTTAAGAGTGCAAATGAGTAAAGAAAATACATATCACCAAAGTTACCATGGGATGCTTAGACATCTCCTTGCAACGCGAGCATTTTTCTGCCTAGAAACTGCATAATTGACTGTTCGGCTCCAGCTGGCAGATACCACGTGGAGTAGCAACAGCAGAGCAGGAAAACCGGGAAATCTTTCTGTTAGAAATCAGATGAATTCAAATTTGTTTTTGCAAAGCATTCTGGGGAAGGTGCCTGTTGCCTCCCAACAAACTAACAAGCACAGAAGAGCAGCAATAATGACAAGCAACGGTAATGGATGAAAATTATCAAGAAAGGGAATTCACGGGGCGCCTGGGTGGCTCAGTCGGTTAAGTGCCCAATGATTCCGGCTCAGGTCATGATCTCAGGGTCCGTGAGTTTGAGTCCTGCATCAGGCCCTGTGCTAACAGCTCAGAGCCTGGAGCCCGCTTTGGATTCTTGTGTCTCCCTCTCTCTCTGCCCCTCCCATGCTTATGCTCTGTCTCTCTCTGTCTCAAAAATAAATAAACATTAAAGAAAAATTAAAAAAAAAAGAAAGGAAATTCACGTTTATCTGTAATACCTTTATCACAAAGGTGTGTGGACATACAATGAAAAACTAGTGATACACATTTTTTCATGAGCATGTTTTGCTTTATCAGCAGGCATGTGCTAAATATTTAATTATACCTGTAACTAATTAGATAAGAATTTCATTTTCCAATTTTTTTTTTCTGATTTTGTGGGTGTGTTACGTTTTCTTCTATTTTTCTCTCCTACCATATTGGACACTTTAAAAAATTGCTCCTGTTGGGAAATGTCACCCGTTTTAATTACTGTCAAAATATTTCTTATCTCTTGTTAACAGTAAACCTAATTCTCAAAGGAGTGTGCTTGCTTTCTGTTTGGTTTCTGCTTGCAGAACACTCTTAATCTGATGTTATTTGAACTCTCCTTTACCTCCCTCTTTTTTTATAAAGACCCTTCTTGGTCTCCATTCTTAGTCAAAAAGGAGTCATCTTTGCACTTTTCATAGTCTCTCTGCTTCCCCTCCTAGAAAACATTCAACCAGTCACTGGTACTCCATGACCAAATCAAAGTTTACTGCAAGGGAAGCTCATTTTTTTCACAAAGCCAGGGTTCATCGTCTGTCGGTTTGGCAGCCATTGGCGGGAGGAACTGAGAGAAGGAATGGGGTCACAGCATGAGTCATCAGGAACCTGCCCCGGAAAAGAGGGAGGGGGAGAAGGGGAAAAAGAGAAGCCTGAGACAGAATTACGTGAATCATCAAGAGGATAGAGGTAGCAGACGATGCACTGTTGTGATTCGTACAATGACCCCTTGTGCATTCTGTCTGACTAGTAGAGATCCATATGTGATTATCCATCCAGAACATAACCTCAAATAGACTGCAGGGATTTCCTACAGATAAGCCCTGCCAAAGAAACCTCATGACTTAATTGATATTAAATTAAATGAGGGCATTAATTAATCTCACGACACGAATCCTCCCTGTTTGGAAACACAACTAATCCCCAAGTAGGACATATAAAAATGAACTCACTCCTAGGCACATTGCAGCAAAATTGCAGGAAATCTCCAGATCTTCCAAGAGAGAAAGGAGAAAGAGTGTAAAAGCAACTATTGATACGATTCCCTTCAATGGGAAGACAATCAAATTGACAACAGACTTCTAATCAGTTTTGAGAAATTCTCACCTATTATCTCTTCACATGTGACTTATTCCTGATTTTCTTTTATCTGTCCCTTTAGGATTCCAGTTAAACGTGGGGTAAACCACTTCGCCGTGTCTGCTGTGGCTCCTACTCGTATATTTTTTCCACTCTCCAATCTTTCTGTGCCTTATTCTAGATAATTTCTTCTGATCCACCTTCCAGTCGACCGATTTCACTCTTGAGGCATGTATAATCCGCTATTAACGGCATCCACGGAATTCTTAATTTCAGCTATTCAATTTTACAGTTAGAGATTGTTCCATATTTCAAATATCCTGGGTCACCTTTTATATAATTTTCAGTTCTGTATTGAAGTTTTTCAATCTCACTTTTCAAAATCTCCTTAAACATAGTCAGCATAGTTCTTTTAACATCCCTACCTGATAATTCTAAAATCCAAAGCTTCAGGATTCAATACAGTAGTTAGTAGCCACCTTTGGCTATCGAGCCCTTGAAATATGGCTAGCCTGAATTGAGGTGTCCTGTAAGGGTAAAATGCACACTGGGTTTTTGGAGATTTAGTATAAAAATGTCATAGATCTCATTATTAATTGTTACATTGATTACATGTTGAGATAAACATTTAGGTTAAATAAAAATTCGAGTTAAAATATACCGATTTAAATCAAACTATTTTAAGAATTAATTCCACTTGTTTCTTTTTACTTTTTCAATGTGGTTGCTAGAAAATTTAAAGTTCCACATATGGCCCACATCATAGTTCCATTAGAGCAGTGATCTAGATAGTCTGTGTGTTTTCTGTGGCTGTTGTATGTTCTTGCTGGTTCTCATTCTCACTGTCTTATTTCTTCATGTGCTTTGTTATCTTTGTCAGTGTGCTGGGCATTATATTTTGAAAACTGTTGCTGAAACAATGAGAAGTCTAGGCCGGTATCTCCTTTCCCCAGAAATGACTTTTATTTGCTTATATCAGGCACTCTGTAGCTATGTATCCAGATCACGTTCATTGCATTTTAGGAATTGAGATATTTTTGACTCTGTAGAAACTTTGAAGGTGAACCGTCGTCCGTTTGAGGACTGGTTTACTGTAGTTCACCTTACCCTCGGGTCACCCTACCCTCAGGACTCCCATGCAAACTGCATGGGATTTATCAGCACCCCCCACCCTGAGCAAGCCCTGGACTTCAATATTTGTTTGCTTGGCTCCATAAGTCTGTCCAAAGCCTGCACAAGCCGCCAAGGGAGCTACTCCGTCTATGATCAAACAGCTGCGGGTTCCATTACCATGGCACTATTGACACAATTGGGAAGCCACCAAGATAAGGATGAGAAACTACTGTCATCAGGCGGTCACCACAATCAGAAGCCACGGCAGCTGCTGCTGTCTCCAGACCCACACTGCGCCTGTGGTGAGCCGCACAAATGGACACCCTGTGTCTTGTGCCCTGCTCTCAACACCTCAAAGCCAGTGACCAGAGCCCAGGACCTCTGCCGATGCTGCTACAAAAAATCACATGTCTTCACAACCAGGCTTGCCGGCAGGAGCAACAGAAGCCTGACCTCTGCTCCAATTCTGCTACATTTGATTGACAAAATCTAAACCACAACCAGGACTCTGGCTGGGAAGGAGCCTGGGAAATACAGTTTTTAGTGTTTACATCTCCCTAGCACAGGAAGGTGCACTAGAAAGAAGATGGGATGGGTGTTAGGCACTTCTTCCCCGCCCCCCACGCCCCCTCCCCCCGCTGCCATCTACCCCAAGTGCGTGCAGTTACGCTATGTTTTATTTATTTTTTGGTATTTCTTACTGAGTTCAGTGACTTGTTGTAAGGAAAACACACCCATGTGTCCACCATCAAGGTTAAGAAACAGAGTTTTGCCAGCCATCCCAGCGGCTGCCCCAGCACAGCATCCCGACCCAACCCCTTTCCTTCCCCTAAAGTCCTTATGTTTGTGCCCAAGTGCAAACATTCTTAGACATAGTTTAGACTTCCCTACTCAATTTAGTGTGCACTAAATCCATTTCTATCCATGAATTTCCTCCTTCCTCTGTTTCTTTTTTCATTCTAAAATATGATGCTATTTATTTACATTTTGAAATATGTGAAATAATATTCTATCTTGCTTTTTGGTCTACCCTATATACACAAGTACATGTATATCCACATATCTGGACCTAGGTAGCCATATATCAACACCTATGCATCCAATTTCTATAAAGACAGTGAGATAAGCAGTGGCTTCAAACAGTAGGTTCTGGAATCGGGCTGCCTAATTCCAAATCTGTATTTGTGTGACCCCGAGCACACGAGTTTCCTCAAGCCCTCCCCCCAATCTTATTTTTCTCTACCTGTAAAATAGGTTTAATGATAGTGCCTACTCAGAACATTGCTGTGGGGCTCAAATAAGAGAACGTGTGTAACAGACTTATCGTAGTGCCTGGCTCATGAGAAGCATGCGGGAAATTTAGCTCTTTTTATTATATGGTAGCGGAGGATCTAGATGATAAACCCAATTCATTATATCACCTTGGCAAATCATTTAATTTCTTTGTGTCCTGATTTCTTTGTCTTTCAGATGAGGAAGTTGTCTTACCTCCAAGTTCCATTACTGGAGAGTCTGAGGCACTGGAAGAAGATATTTCCAGCATTTTATTAAGTAAGTCAGAGAGTCTGGCTTCTAGGCAGTATTTTATTTTATTTTATTTTATTTTATTTTATTTTATTTTATTTTATTTTATTTTATTTTATTTTATTTTATTTCACTTTACTCTACTTTACTTTACTTATTTACATCTTATACTCCTAACTTATCTCTAGGTGCTACTTAAGAGAAACAGGATAAAACTACCACCATTAAGCACTTTGACACAGGACCTAAAAGCCAATGATTTTGGTTGCTAACATCAAGAATAACACCAGAGGGCACTTCTGTTAAAGAGTGAGGTGGAAGAAAGTAAGGTTGGATGTAGCCAGTGTTTTTAGAGGGTAAAAAAAAAGCGTGAGCAGAGGCCTGCAGGTACAAGTGGTTAGGACATTGGTCTTCTATGACAACCAAGTGAACAAATGCTATTTAATTTTAATCCAGCTACCTGGATGTGCATGCCTTGGGAAAATGCTTGTGGATGGTTTTGTTACCCTCATCTGGATTGTTCTTATAAAGCTTAACGAGTCACATTAATAAAACCAAAACAACTTTATTTTCTGCGGTGAGAAGTGCTTGCAGGATTCTAGTATTTTGGTGAGAAAATGCCCTCATTTACAGTGTCTGCCAATACTACGGGCTTAATACCTGGGGGAGATGACCCGAGGAACTAACGTTGTGGCTCTATACACACAGTGACTTCGGTCTCAAAGGAAAATTGACTTTCAAAGAAATGCACACTAGACCATAATCAACATCAGAGATGGGTAAAGATGGATGGGTCATAATTGAAACATAATTAATTAAGATTATATTATTTAATCGAAGCACCTTTAACTCTTACAGAGATGATCCGTTTTCAAAATCGGAAATATAAGCAGCTTCACAGAGATCAGAACCTCATGAATATTAAATGCTATACAGGGCTCTTAGATTACCTTTCAATATCTGTTTATGTGAAAAGGGTTTGTATACTGTCCTATAGTCTTTTTTTTCCCTTTTAACATAATTTCAAGGGAACAAATAAATGTGTTTATGCAAATGACCTTTTATAATACACTAAACTGCCCTACAGTTTAGAACGAATGAAAATCCAGGCAAACGAAGCATCTCACCGATTTGAAAAAGGTTTCTATTAACTATCGCCCTCCATGGTAATCTCAGAACTGCACGTTTAGAAAATTGGACGGCTGGAAAGTCTCAGCAGCTATAACTGGGCTCTGACATAGGAAGATTCCCCAAACTGAGCAGATGCCTATACATGCTCTAGGGACTTCCATGAAAGGAAGAGCTTAAGACATCCTTTTGGTCACTCAGAGGTATGAGAAGAAGCATGTGTGCTTTTCTTAAGAAGCTGGTGATAGACTTGCTTAGTGCTTAGTAAGTGACGGAGTAGCAATTCTCATTTAATCTGAAGTCCTCACTGTTGATGTTACTCCGCAGATTGATGGCGTACTCCTGCATTGAGCACGGAGCACATCTTACTTTCAGGCAGGCAACTCTTTACCTGACCCCTGGCTGATCCTCTCTCAGGAGACACTTGGGTCCTAGGCCAGGCTGGTATGGGCACACGTAGGGGGTCTGCTCATTTTGGAGCTTATATAAATGTAAAAGTCATTACTTTTAATTGTTCACTCAGTACTCATTATCAAAGATGAGTGTGACTTCACACCTTTGAAAACATTTTTTGTGTGTGTTTATTTTGAGAGAGGGAGAGAGAGCACACGAGCAGGAGCAGGGGAGGGGCAGAGAGAGAGAGAGAGAGAGAGAGAGAGAGAGAGACAGAGGATCCGAAGCAGGCTCTGCCGTATCAGTGCAGAGCCTGACTTGGGACGGGGCTCCAACTCCTGGACCATGAGTTCATGACTTGAGATCATGACCGTGACCACGACCCAAGATCATGAACCATGAGATCATGACCTGAGTCGAAATCAAGAATCGGAGGTTTAGCTAACTGAGCCACCCGGGTGCCCTGATTTCATACCTTTTTATGTGAAGCCCAAGTAGAGGATGATAAGATATGGGGATGGAGATTTAAGAGGTTTATAATTGTCTGCATCTCACACTGGGGCGTGTGCACCTGTTAGTACACTGCAAAGTGACAGGGAGTACAAAAAACCCCACAGGAAAAGGCCATGTATCGCTCTAGAGAATCTATTTCAGAGATTTGTGTGGGATAAACTCACTAATTTATGTTTATATTAAAACTAATCCGAGTATATTCTGGAGCAAAATGCAGACTTGCCCATGATTTCTTATCAGTGAAAACAAGGAATTTCAAAGAAACTTCTGTCTTGCAGAGGGCTGCTTTGGGCTGGGTTTCTTGGTTCTTCGATGTAAAGCAAGTGCTTCGTCATGTTCTTCTGGCATTAGCAGTACTTCAGGGGAAACATTCAGAAATCTTGTTTAACAATCTTATCTGACCTCCAAGGAAACAAAAGCACAAAGAAAAATCTTCTAGGGGCGTCTGGGTGGTGCAGTCGGTTAAGCGTCCGACTTCAGCCAGGTCACGATCTCGCGGTCCGTGAGTTCGAGCCCCGCGTCGGGCTCTGGGCTGATGGCTCAGAGCCTGGAGCCTGTTTCGGATTCTGTGTCTCCCTCTCTCTCTGCCCCTCCCCCGTTCATGCTCTGTCTCTCTCTGTCCCAAAAATAAATAAACGTTGAAAAAAAAAATTAAAAAAAAAAAAGAAAAATCTTCTAATTTATGAATGTGATTTGGGCTTTACATACCTTCCTTCTTGATTTAACCTTGGCTATCCCCTCCCTCTCCTAACCTCAGCCATAACCAATTAAAAAGTTCAGAAAAGCACGATCTAGTGGGAATGAAGAACATCGTGCTGTCTATAATTTTAGTCCCTGCTGTGCCACTAACCAACTGTATGACTTGAACAGGGATGTGATTTCTCAGTCCCTCAGCAATAAAGACATACACTTACCGATAAAGAAACCAAAGTACTCATCGTATTTGCCTGACGTGATTGTTAGAAAGATCAAACCAGGCAACAGATGTGAAGTTTGGAGTGCTGTAAAAAGAGACAGAGTCTGCTTTTTCAACAAATGGTGCCGAGAAAACTGGCAGTATGAAGCTGGCCCTTTCTGTCACACCATACGCAAAAATTAACTCAGAGTGGATCAAGGACCTAAATGTAAGACCTAAAACAATACAACTCTGAGAAAAAAACCATAGGACAAATATTTCTCGACACTGGATTTGCAATGATTTTTTTGGATATGACGCCAAAGGCATAGGTAACAAAAGAAAAAAACAGATTAGACTCGATAAAAATTTTAAAAATTTGTGCGTCAAAAGAGTAAAAAGGCAACCCACAGAATGAAGGGGGATATTTGCAAGTTATGTATCTGACAATTACAATCCAGAATATATAGAAAACTCCTAAAACTCAACAACCGAAAGACAAACAACCCAATTTAAACACAGGCAAAGGACTTGCACAGACATTTCTCCAGAGAAGATACACAAAAGTCCAGTAAGCACGTGAAAAGATGTTCAACTAATCATTGCAAATCAAAACTATGATGAGATATCACCTCACACCCAGTGGAATGGCTACTATGAAAAGAACAGAAAAGGGGCTCCTGGCTGGCTCCGTTGGAAGACCATGCAACTCTTGATTGTGGGGTTGGGAGCTCAAGCCCCATGTTGCGTGCAGAGATTACTTAAAAATAAAATATTTAAGAAAACAAAAAAACCCACAAATGAACAGAAAATAAGTGTTAGCGAGAACGCGGAGACATGGGAGTCCTTGTGCACTGTTGGTAGGAATGTAAAATGGTATATCTGCTATGGAAACCAGTATGACACTTCCTCAAAAAATTAAAAACAGAGTTATCATATGATCTGGCAACTCGGCTTCTGAATATATACCCACAAGGACCAAAAGCAGGGTCTCGAAGAGATATTTGTACACCATGTTCATAGCAGCATTATTCACAATAAATGAAACATGGAAGCAGTCTATGTCCATCGATAGATGAAAGGATAAACAAAATATGGACACACACACACACACACACACACGCGCGCGCACACACACACACACTGGAATATTATTCAGCCTAGAAAAAGAAGAGAATGCATGAATCTTGAGGACATTATGCTAAGTGAAATAAGCCAGTCACATGTACACACACACACACACACACACACACACACACACAATATTGTATAATTTCACTTACATGAGAAAGTTCAGAGTAGTCAAAATCATAAAGACAGAAAACACAACAGTGGTTGCCAGGACCTGGAAGGAGGGGAAGATGGAGAGTTATTATTTAATAGGTATGGAATTTCAGTTTGAGAAGCTAAAGAGTTACGGGAATGGCTGGTGGTGATGGTTGTACAACATGAAGGTATTCAATACCACTGAACCGTATACTTAAAAATGAAGCTGGTGGGGGCGCCTGGGCGGCTCAGTCAGTTAAGTGTCCGACTCTTGATTTCAGCTCAAGTCATGACCCAGGGTTGTGAGATCGAGCCCCACGTCAAGCTTTGCACTGACAGTGTGGAGTCTTGGGATTCTCTCTCTCCCTTTCTCTCTGCCCCTTCCCTGCTCTCTCTCTCTCTCTCTAACTAAATACATAAACATGAAACAAAATGAGGATGGCAAATTTTATGTGTATTGTACCACGATTAAAAAGAGAGAGAGAAAGATGGAGCCCAAACACTAGAATCCAGCGCCTGAAGGCATTTTGTTGAGGGGTGGATGCGGGCTTACGGCGAACAATTCTAATTTCAAGCCGTGTACTTAACTGCCGCTTTGTCTGCATGGTCTACGGCTTGTGATTCATCAGTTTGCTTCCACTGCTAAGCTTTGTTTTATTGCTTGGCTACGGGCTAATTCTGAGCCACGAATGCTAGAAACACACACCCAGGCCGCCAGCAGGAATGGGTAAAGCAAGAAGGAATCCCCGTCAATCCATCCCCCGCTGTTGGGAACTAGGATCTTCTGGAGGATCTGTGATTGTCAGGCATTGTGCTCACCAAAGCACTCTAATCCCCTCAGTAGGCTGGGGGTACGCCTCTCACTTTACACCTAGAGAAACTGAAGATAACAGTTAAGTGCTTTACTCACGTGTCCTTGTATCTTCAATGCCTGCCTCCATTCTTGGCTGGTGAACTCCTGTCCCCTGTGTACAGCACAGCTCTGTGTCACCTCTCTGAGGAACCCTCCAGTTTCTGAACTCCTCCTTGGTGCTCCTGCAAGGTGGTGCACCTGGTTTCCTCATTTTTTTCTCCCCAGTGTTTGTGCCTCTGTCTCCCGAGATGGACAGAGAGCTCTGCATAAATGGCTCTGTGTCCCTGTCACCTAGTGCAATCTGCCAGAGGGAACGCTGGAAAATCCATGAATAAATGAGTGAACGAATGCATGAACAAATAAATACATATCTTAAAATAGTAGGTCCCCAAATGAGAAATTCACTGTGGTTTACGATTCTCTAGAACTTCTTACCAAACCTCTCTCTTTTCAGCTATTGACAGTCTTGGCCCGGTCCCAGCTGGTAGGAGTTCAAATCCACCTAGACAAGATTTAGAAAGGGGAATTTGTTCACTTCCTGCTGGCTCCAGGCCATTCAACCTTTTCAAGGTCTTTGCTAAGCCTGACGCTGGAAAGCTCCTTGATGGAGCAGGGTCTCTTGAAGAACACACAATCTGAGTACAAACAAGCCAGTTGAAACAATTCATCTGTTGGCAGTTGTTTTCAGCCCTCCATAATTAATTTAGTACTAATTGATTCTGTGCGTCCTTTAGAAAGACAGCAATTTCTCTGGAGGTTGTGCTGGTATCAGACAGGATTTTGATGGCCCCCAAGAGTTCTTTCCTTGTACGGGATAAAGTAACTGGGACGGATAGACAGGCCAAGAAATGGCTTTGCGCATGGGCCTTACTTTGCAAGGTCGTTGAGGGCAGTAACTTGACTGATCACCCACGCAGTCCTGCCAAGGAGAGAACAACATAGCTGTGCATCCACAAACCTTAGCTGCTGGCAATGAGTGGGAAAGGGACATGCTGGGGGCAGAGCGTGTCTTTAACACTCTTGAGGTGTGGGTTCCTTCTAATCTCAAAGTCAGACCGTTCAAATTGAAGGCATTGTTTTATGGCCACGCCTGTGTCAGGACAAGAGGCTGATGACCCATTGGCTAAGTGACTGCGATGCAAGTTCACCTTGGCCTTGGTGGAAAGGTCACACAGAGCCATTTCTAAGTATCCCCCCCACCCCTCCAAACTCACCCATGACATCTCTTTGATTTGTTAGGGATATGATGTGCTGATATTTGTCCTCCCCAGGTGGCCATCGTCTACTTGTGAACCAGGGCTGGGCCCAGGGCTGGGTCACTCATTTCAGTTTTTGGGCAATGCCACGTGCCTGAAGTTATTATGTCATTGACATGTGATCTTATCTTTGATGCACAGGTAGGTTGGGTCCCTAGTCCCCAAACTCCGTGATTACTGCTGTAACAGTAATCTGTTACTTTGCAAGTAATCTGTTAATTGCAAGGACAATCCAGAGAGAGGCCAAGTAGAAAACACTGCTTCCTCAAAGAAACCTGTTGGGATTTCCCACCAGGTTGAATCCCACTGTTATAAGCCTCTACATCACCTTGTACTAGACATGAAATCCACAGAGTATGAACCACGTTCGTCCTGCTCAGCACTGTACGTCCAGCACTAAGCATATTACAGGTGCTTAACGAACGGTTGTCCAATGAATGAGGAGTCATGCAAAGGCTTACAAGGGTGACGGCATCTGAGGTGGGATTTGACAAATCGCGCATGATTAGATTTATGTCCTTCCTAGTTAGTGCAGGGAAAATCCCTGGTGGTTACAGGTACTTTTGATGGCAGGATGAAGAATAGGCAGATGAAGGATTTCCAAGGTACTCCTAGGTGCAGAAAGTATTTGTGATTGTTGCTTTCAACACACTCAGGAAACCAATCTGTAATGAGAATAGGGCTTGGTGAGCAGGGGGCCCCAATCGGGGCAGGGAGGGGGATAGCAGAGTTTGCCTTTTCTCCATTCTTGCTCCAGTCTCCTACAAAAGAGAGCTGAGACCGTGAAGAATTAAGACTTGAAAGAAATCTTCGGAAGATTGCTATTCCCTTGGTTACTACTTAAAACCTTCCTCTCCTTTCTAATTGGGGTGAACACATTGGTGACAGGGCGTTTACCAGTCGCAGTGTAAATTAGGAGTCTTTAATTCATGATTCAGTTCAATTCAACAACTATTTGGTGAATACCCATGGCATCAAAGACCGTGTGTGAGCCATGGCAGAAAGAACAAGATGTGCGACCCATAGGCTCTGTCTTCAGGGATCTGATATTTAGTAAAATAAAATAAAATAAAATAACACGGGTAGCATACACAACCAGAATGCAATCAGAACACGATAGCCTGGAGAAATCACACAAGAATCAGAAATGCTGCACGGGGGAGGTAGGCTTGAAGTAGGAATCGGAGGGCAAGTAAACACGATGTGTCAGGGATGCCTGCCAAAGAGAAGAAGTGATACCGGAAGCTGGCCTGTTTGGGGAGGAGCTTGTCGTGGCTCCTTGCAGCAAAGTGACGGAAGGTGAATTTCAAAAGGGAGACTGGCACCAAACCGTAGGAAACACCAAACACCAGACCTAAGTGTTTCCAAGTGTTCGATATTCTCCATACGTGGCACGTTAGTCAGTGGTGGGGCAGGGATTTAAGCTCATGTTTGGTCTGACTCCGAAGCCTATATAGGTCTGTATATACCTGCATACACTGTGGCACGTATAAGCTATTTAACTAAATATGTTGGACTGAGGAGAAAAGTGACGGAATTTTCAGGAACCTTCTTTGTAATACAAAATCTTCCTCAATTGCTAACGCACAAGGTCCACAGCCCACCGGTCTGAGCAGAAGGGGAAGTTTGAAAAAAAAAAATTGGCACATGACCACCGTAGAATTTGCTCGAACTTTGATCCGACAGGTGGACTTTCATATCTGGTTCCTGTTTTGTTCCTTTATTCAATTAAACAAATGTTTTTAACTGAGGGCTGGGATAGAGAAAGGAAGGGAATAGTAACGCTCTTCAGAGGAATGAAAGAGGAGGGGGCAAAGGGAAGGTGGCCTCCCATTCCAGGGCCCCGGGTAGTCATTGTGCTATAGTTGAGCTACTCTAGTGCAACATGGATTTAGACCCTTGGGAAGAACACGCTGGGAATCCAGTTCCCACTCGTAGAATGGTTTCTGATAGAAGGCAAGTTCTGGATTCTAAAAATGGCAGGCAGAGGCTCCTGGCTAGCTCATTTGGTAGACCATGTAACTCTTGATGTCGGGGCTGTGAGTTTTAGCCCCACGTTGGGTGTAGATATTACTTAAAAATAAAAATCTTAAAAAAAATGGCAGGCAGGGGAGCCTGCATGGCTCAGTCGGTTAAGCGTCCAACTTTGGCTCGGGTCATGATCTCACAGCTCGTGGGTTCAAGGCCCACATTGGACTTTGTGCTGACAGCTCAGAGCCTGGAGCCTACTTTGGATTCTGTGTCTTCCTCTCTGCCCCTCCCCCGCTCACACTCCGTGTGTGTGTGTGTGTGTGTGTGTGTGTGTGTGTGTGTGTGTCTCCCCCTCTCTCTCAAAAATAAATTAACATTAAAAAAATAAATGGTGGGCAAATGAACTTTTGAATGCAACCTGTTTGAAAAGTGAGGTTATAATAATATTAATGATTTTAGGTCCAAAGCAAATTTTAAAATCTTGATTGTTGAAATACCTACAAACACAAATTAGGGTTGGCCAGAACATTAAACAGATGGGTATGTCGGACAATGAAAAGCTAGCGGTCTGACAGAGTTGAGAGAAAACGGTAAATCTATACATTCTTCCTTCTCTAGTACAAATTAGACTAAAATCCTTCACCACCAGAAATGACTCTCTTCCAGCCAAATGTTTTCTGACCTTTCTCTCTTTATTAGGTGAGCTTCATTTGTCCTGGTACAGTGCCTTTGAGGTATTTCACCTTCTATGTAGCAGTGTGGGTGATAATGAACTAATTCTTGCTGTATACAGGTGGGGCAGTGGAAGGATCCCCATGACAGAAGATATGAGTGCATCCCCTTTCTCTCTTGGTCACTAATGGTAGAGGACCCGGTGTAACAACACTCAGGCTGGTCTTAAGGGTTAATTTGCTTCAAGGTAACACACTCCTCGCTTGCTGACTTAAGACCCTTGATGCATAAAAGAACTAATTTATTTTTTTCGAGATTTGCAGACCATTGGCCTTGGGGAATGATGGACCAGAACATCCCCAGGCCAGAGAGGCCAGCACGTCTGTTTGAAGCCCCCTTAGCTTTTTGATTAGCCCCGCAATCTTTTAGCAAAATGTTTTTCTTTTTTAAGGTCATGCAAATGACTTTAGTGACCTCCCTTTGTGCGTCTGTAGACCTTGCCCTCCTTTGCAGAAAGAACGGTATTTTTGGACAACTCCTGGGGCCCAAGGAACCAGACCTTCTTACACAGTCTACCCCCTTCTTCCCAGGACACCAAGGAACTAGAAGTTCTTGCATAACCTCCTAGCACAGAGATAACTTTGTAGCTGACATGTTCCAGTCTGCATGTAATCAGGAAATATCACAGACCACTGCACTCCCTTAACCCGTTAAAGACCTTTACGAAACTGGGCCGGGCAGATACCTTGGAGTTGGCCTTTGGATAGGAGTCTGCCTTCTCCCCAGGTGGCTGGCCTTCTGAATAAAACTCATATTCCTTCCCAATCAACACTTTTCTCTTGAGTGCCTTCAAGTGATGAACAGCCGAACTTGGGCTTCGGTAACACTTGGACAAGTCATTTGAGCGTTACGAGTCAATTTGCTCATCTGAATATGAAGCGAGGCTTCATTCAGCTCTGAAAGTCTCTGATCCTACGTATTAAGCAAAGTTTTATAGTAGAGCTTCTCTGAAGATGATTTTTAAAATTATTGTTCAGTGAGTGATTTTTTTCCCCATCTCTATGTTGTCTTGTCAGAGATGGGTCATCTTTTCCTCTTAAAGTCTGTGTTTTGAAAAGATTCATATTGTTGAAAATTGTGTTTTTAAAATGTCACTTGAGGGGCAGTGGATATTTAGTAACAATTGTGGATCTTTTGTTTTCTTTCTATTTCCTTTCTAATATGCAGCTGGCAAGTTATTTGATTCCAGTAGACCATACGGGAGGAAATGAAAGTGTGAACATGGCAACTTGGAATTTAGAACGTTGACGGGTATACGAATTATTATGTTTTTAAATGTAAAAGTTGGACTTCTGAGAAAAAAAAGGTAGCCTGAGGTATCTTAAAAAGGGAAGAAATATTATTTTTTTCCACTGCAGTTCATCCTTAGGAGGAACTAAGCCGTTTTTTCATTTAAAATTTGAGGTGCCGGGGCGCCTGGGTGGCGCAGTCGGTTAAGCGTCCGACTTCAGCCAGGTCACGATCTCGCGGTCCGTGGGTTCGAGCCCCGCGTCGGGCTCTGGGCTGATGGCTCGGAGCCTGGAGCCTGTTTCCGATTCTGTGTCTCCCTCTCTCTCTGCCCCTCCCCCGTTCATGCTCTGTCTCTCTCTGTCCCCCAAAAATAAATAAACGTTAAAAAAAAATTTAAAATTTGAGGTGCCATTCATTTTTATCAAACTATTTTCCAGCTTCAGAAAGAAGCAAACTTTGTGCTGTGCATTTTTCTTCTGGAAATGGTTACTTTGTTCCAGTTTGGAGTGGGGGGGTGGTGGTGGCCGGTGGGCATAAATTCATTCTTCTTAAAAGGTGATCCCTCTATTTATGTGTGAATGAATGAGAATGTATAAGTGGTCATCTGGGATTAAGTGCAGTTTCTCTCATCCTGTGTTAGCCACGTTAACTATCCCACGGTGAGATCCAGGATGATGTATCCAGAGCAAAAGGAAAAGAAATACCCAAATGATACATCTTTTTAAAGCTCATGCCTCAGGATGAGCTATTGAAAGCTCTGTGGAGAGACTGATTCTAGTTTTAAGGAGGCAGGATTCTGCACAGGCCCTCTGTTCACGGGGAGGGAGAAATCTGTAAACGGAGGCATGCTGGGGAGCGTGGCCAGGGAAACCTGTATCAGATCTGCCTCTGGCCTGAGCAGGGAAGGGTGAGGTACAAGCTCTGGTGCCTTCCCACTGTCTGCCCCTCCCTTACACAACCACATTTCTGCCTTTGCAAAGCCAAACTTGTGTTTGGGCAGCTCCTTCCACGGTACTCGCTTGACTCTTGTACTGCAAGTTGGTCGGGAAATATTATTTCCTCCCTTTGTCAGGTGAGAGAACAGACATAGAACGGTGACTGGGCAAGTCCAAGGATAGCCTGGTTGGCAGGAGACGTCAGGCTTGAACTTACATCACTTGATGTCAAATGTAATGCTTTCTCTGCATTCCTTCTGAATGCATTCTCTTTTTTCCTTCTGAAAGAAATTCTCAGAGTACTTCCTGCACTGATTTGCTGCCTTTCTGTTATTAAACTTCTAGCAGAATGCTGATAACATCCTTTGTGACCAGTGGTTTACAACTGTTCAGAGACTACACGAACCTTACATCCTGTGGCCACGGGAAAGCAAACAGCCACCCTAACAAAGAAGGGACAAGGTCCAAGATGGGATGGCTCTCGTCAACCAACTTGTCCTTCTCGGAGGCTGGCCGGGGGCTGAGCTGTTTGCAGAAGACTGGTGGACTCAGTGGGCTTCATTCACCCTCGGGGATGGGGCCAGGAGGGGAAAGGCGGGAAGGGAGTTAACATTTATGGAACATCGGTGACCTATCCAGCTCCAGAGTAGGAGTGGAGCCTTCAAGGGTAGACTTCCAGTTCCCTGGCAGCTGTGGCCTGAGCCAGCTGACTGATGCTCCCTCCTGAGATTCTGACTTGGAAAGAGAGGCCCTCAGGCACAGGAAGAGTCAGGGATTAGTCACAGCAGCAGCGTGGAGTGAGTGCCCAGTGGGGCAAGTATGACTTCCTAAGCAGAATGTTATGTGGGGGTTCCTGGCTGGGCCTTGCCTGGTTTGGTCCCCGCGGTATAGACAAGCCTGGATCTCCTGCCCTCTCATCGGTCCTGAGAGACCCCCTTTCAATAGGCTCTTTCCGCCAGAGATGGTTTCTCTGTGCAGCCGAAACCCCTCCTGGTAGAGCCGGGAGGAGACAGAATTCAAATGGATCTCTGAGATGCTGTAAACCATTATTTATTCTTCCACACCCCAAAAAAAGTGATTGGAATCTGGGTGACTGCCAAACCCTGTCTGGTGTATGCTTTCGTGAGAAAACCATTTCCAAGTACATCAGTGATCAGAGAGATCAATAGTGATCGCACGTATACGTATTCACACACACACACACACACACACACACACACACACACACACACACGTTTCAATCGATTGGCACGTTTTCACGAAGGGAATTGGTTAAGCTTTCCCTTACTGGCACGTCCACGGGGGGAGAGCAGACGTAACAATTACTGAGTGGTTGTAAATGCAAGAGGCAATGGGTGGGCCACAGAAGTGGTGTTTTGGTTGGGAACAGATTTGAGAGTCAGATTTGATTTCGGTTCTAGGTCTGTTCCTTAATATACCTTTGTGACCTTGGACGAACGATTTACCTGCTTTGGACCTCCGTTTCCTTATTTGTAGAACGAGGATATTGTGTAGTTTGTAGAGATGTCACCGGCACACAAAACACCTGACACAGTGCTTGGCACATGGCAAGTGCTTCGTAAATGGGAGTTATTATTTTTATTTGAATATACTGCCTAGTTTAGTTCTTACCGCGCTGCTGGTAGGTGGGTGTTTGTCCTCTCGAGTAAGTTTAGGTATCTCACTTGCTGGTAATCCTTTCACCACCTTCTGGGAGGAGAATGTGGGGATGTGTGAAAAGCAGGTAACATGAGGAAGCCAAACAGATCTTTCCAAACGTTTCGTTTGAGCCTAAAAGGTAAGTTGGGTTGTCTTTTTCAGGCTCACTATTGAACTGTTTGTTCACAGCTCATTTGACCAGTGTGTTTTACCTCCCAAGACAAATTTAGATTTAAAAGAAGCTGTCAGAAATCAAGAGCCCTCGGCATTTTATGAGAAACCATGATACAGCTCCCCTCAACTGAGTTACTCCTGTTGTACTCGGCCTCCCCACATTCGGGTACCTGATCGACCTGGTGGCGGAGGAGGGGGTGGTGGGGGCGGGAGGGACACAGCTCCTGGCATCCCCACTGTAGAATGCTGCTTGTCTCATGTAGTGGGAGCCACAGGCAGGTTTTAAGCAGCCCCAGTCTAGAAGCAGCCCACGTCATCCGCAAAGGGATGATAGATTTGGGGGAAAGAACTGAATCCACCTAGAAAACAAGTTCATCCACACATAGCCACTAATGAATACTTACTAGTAATTCACATTGTTTTCTATTATACAAAGTAACCTATATGAAAAGTCTTTGTCAATGTGCTTAGCAAGTAACAGACATCCAGGGAATGTTAATTTCCCTTCTCCCTTTCTTCTGCAAACTGTTCTTGTGGCTTGTAAAACATTTTCATCTGAATTAGCTTATATAATTCTCATAGTGATTTTAAGAGATGTGTGTTGTTTTTAACTTCTGCTTTACGGAGGTGGAAGTCTGGAATTTGGAAGGATTTTTCTATGACTGTGCTGTCTAGCAATGGTAGAGCAGGGACTCAAACCCCAATCTTTTGACAACAATCTGGTTTTCATTCATTCCCCATTTGTGGATCATCGGGCATGTGTCTGGGTCTGGGCCGGGCACCAGCCAAGGTCCCTGCCTGTAAGGAACTCACACTGGTTAGGGAAAGTCTTTCCTTTTTGCCATCCTGTCTGAGACAGCACCATTTTTTTTTTCCTGGCCCTAATTAATGATTCATTCATATCCCAAGGCCCAAGGATGAATAGCTATATTCAGGTTTCCAATTTACGGTAATTTTCTTTGGAAACCAACCAGTTCTGGGTCTCTATTTCAATCTGCCCACACACTTCATAGTTAAACTGTCAAAAATGATGCGGAATGTGGAAATACTTTTTACAAGGCCCCCAAGAGGGGCATTTCAGGAGTCCGTGACACCCTGACTCTCTTCAGTCTGAGAAACAGGGAGGGATATGTCCTAGAGTCAATGCATACCCAACTGTTGTGGGGTTTTTTTTGTTTTAAGTTTGTTTTGTTTTTCTTATAAGACAAAGCTGGGTTTATTGCTTACCCTGGAAAGGAGACAGCTGCTCCAACCAAGGCTTGCGTGCATCTCAGAGGGGTAAATGTAAAGTTAGGTTATTCACTGAGACTCTGAGGTCTAGTTTAATTCAAGTCATTTATTTATTTATTTATTTATTTATTTATTTATTTATTTTAACGTTTTATTTATTTTTGAGACAGGGAGAGACAGAGCATGAACAAGGGAGGGTCAGAGAGAGGGAGACACAGAATCTGAAACAGGCTCCAGGCTCTGAGCTGTCAGCACAGAGCCCGACACGGGACTTGAACTCACGGACTGCGAGATCATGACCTGAGCCAAAGTCGGCCGCTTAACCGACTGAGCCACCCAGGCGCCCCAATTCAAGTCTTTTAATGTGGTTCTGATTACAGTCATGGTATTGTTTTAAAACTTGACAATTAAGGAGAAGAAGAGGCTTAGAAAACTCTTTAAAGGTTTGGGACTATTGTCCAGGTTTTCCTCTGGTCACACTGTAACATAATTAGTCCCCCAAAAGTCCAGCCGTGGGGCGTAAGGACTGAGACATCAGTGGCCTCTGTATGAGCATGCGTGGCCACTTTGATTTTTCTTAATCCATTGCTACTTTCCCAGTTCAGTCCAAGGACAAATCCTCTTTTTCTCTCTACCCCCTCCCCCCCCCCAAAAGCTGGAACTTCCAGGGAGCATCATAGACATGACAAAATAATAATTGCAACAATTGTGACAATATAACAGCCATTTGTTTTAGCCCCGACTATGTGCAGGCAACTGGGCTAAGTATTCCACACGGATTCCTCTTCTTCAAACCCCACGGCAATGCTGTCAGGTGGGTGCTGTTTTATTCTTACTTGTAAATCAGGATAATGAAACTTTCTGAGGTTGAATAACTGAGACAAGGGGTCGAGTGCTGGAGCCAGAATTCAAGACGAGACTATGTGAGCTTTTAACTTTTAGGCTACAGAAGCTGTCTCTCTTTTTAAAATTTATTGTTCCTACAGCTAATTGCTCTAAAGCAACGTCCAAATGTTTGCTCCCAAGGGAGACGATGGGCTCGCTGGGTACAGAGCTCCTGTGTTCTTTCAGCCTGGTGGGAAGTTCAACGTGTAGCCCACGTTCGAGTGATTAGGTAGCCCCTCCCCTTCTCGGGATGGTCTCCCACTTTTGCACTGTTCTGCCTGATTCACTGGAAGCCTTCCAGGTAAAAACGGCTTCCTCAGTAACTGCCAGCCCACCCACTGGCCTCTCTGCCACAGTGAATCCATGGCTATGTGACCCGTGGTTTCTTAAAGGTGTTTCTGCTGGGATACTCCCAACGGCTTTGACGCATGTTATGACAAATTAGTGGTGAAGAAGACACTTCCTTGGGCTAGATGGAATGGATATTCAAATAAATAAGAGAAAACTGTCAACATAAATGGTGGTTGCTGAGAAGCGGGGAGGCTTTGAACAACTGGTTCCTTTATTTCCCTGGCTTTGGACAGACATATCTAATTGTTCCAGAGATATGAAATTCTACCAGTTTAAAAAGCTTCCTGGAGTAGAAGATCCCAGGAATTGCTTCCCTGTAGCTGGTGTGTATCAGCTGGGTGATTCTTTCTTTTTTTCTCTTCTTTTTAAAAAAATTTTTAAAAAGTTTATTTATTTATTTAAAGACAGAGTGTGTGCATGCACACAAGTGGGAGAGGGATAGAGAGAAGGAGAGACAGAATCCTAAGTAGGCTCCAAACAATCAGCGTAGAGCCTGATGTGGTGTTCAAACTCATGAACCGTGAGATCATAACCTGAGCCAAGATCAAGAGTTGGATGCTTAACTGACTGGGCCACCCGGCATTCCTGCAACAGCTGGGTGATTCTTTCTTTCTTTCTTTCTTTCTTTCTTTCTTTCTTTCTTTCTTTCTTTCTTTCTTTCTTCCTTCCTTCCTTCCTTCCTTCCTTCCTTCCTTCCTTCCTTCCTTCCTTCCTTCTTCTCTTTCTTTCTTTCTTTTGTGTAATTAATTGTCAGATTGGCTAACATGCAATGTATACAATGTCCTCTTGGTTTTGGGGGTAGATTCCTGTGATTCACCCAATGCTCATCCCAACAAGTGCCCTCCTCAATGCCCATCACCCATTTTCTTTTCTCCCCTGCTCCCCCACCCCTAATCAACCCTCAGTTTCTTCTCTGTATTTAAGAGTCTCTTATGGTTTAAAAAAAAAGAGTCTCTTATGGTTTGCCTTTCTCTCTGTTGGAAAATATTTTTTCCCTTCCTTCCCCCATGGTCTTCTGTTAAGTTTCTCAAGTTCCACATATGAGTGAAAACCTGTGATATCTGTCTTTCTCTGACTGACTTATTTCACTTAGCATAATACCCTCCAGTTCCATCCACGTTGTTGCAAATGGCAGGATTTCATTCTTTCTTATTACCAAGTAGTATTCCATTGTATATGTAAACCACATCTTCTTTATCCATTCATCAGTTGATGGACATTTGGTCTCTTTCCATAATTTGGCTATTGTTGAAAGTGCTGCTATAAACATTGGGGTACATGTGCCCCTGTGAATCAGCACTCCGGTATCCTTTGGGTAAATTCCTAGTAGTGCTGTTGCTGGGTCGTAAGGTAGCTCTATTTTTAATTTTTTGAGGAACCTCCACACTGTTTTCCAGAGTGGCTGCACCAGTTTGCATTTCCACCAACAGTGCAAGAGGGTTCCCATTTCTCCACATCCTCACCAGCATCTGTTGTTTCCTGACTTATTAATTTTAGCCACTCTGACTGGTGTGAGGTGGTATCTCAGTGTGGTTTTGATTTGTATTTCCTTGATGATGAGTGATGTTGAGCATCTTTTCATGTATCTGTTAGCCATCTGGATGTCTTCTTTGGAAAAGTGTCTGTTCATGTCTTTTGCCCATTTCTTCACTGGATTATTTAGTTTTTTGGGTGTTGAGTTTGGTAAGTTCTTTATAGATTTTGGAGACTAACCCTTTATCTGACATGTCATTTGCAAATATCTTCTCCCATTCTGTCAGTTGCCTTTTAGTTTCGTTGATTGTTTCCTTTGCAGTGCAGAAGCTTTTTATCTTGATGAGGTACCAGGTGATTATTTCTAATAACAAATTGAATCCCCCCACCTGGAAACCCTGAATTCATTAATAATGATTTTTCCTTAAGTAGAAATGGACAAAGGATTGCCCACTTGATAGAGGGGGTCACGGCTGTTCCACTTGATTGTCTCAGGAACAGGGGCTGTGATGGAAGAAAGGGCTCGCGGAAGAGAGTGGGGAGTGGGGAGCTCCAAGCGCAAGCTCAGAAGTGGAGGGTCATGTCCCAGAGATCAGGAACCATGGCCATAAGAACATCTGGAATCTCTATGTATGTTCTGTGTTTGCTTAGCTAGTGCTTCCTGGGTAACAACAACAAAAAACGATGAGGGGGAGGTGGTGTGGTGATGGTTGAATCTTAGGGAACTGGGGAGAGAACAGCCCTGAGGGCAGGTGAGAAGAGCAGCCTGACTCTATGTCACCTGAACTAACAAAAGATAACAGCATGGGGAGTAACGTGGGGTCTCTGATATTCAATGGTGGGAAGACCAGATTAGAGTTGATGTGAATCCTACCATGGTCTTCAACATACTTGTAAGCTCTTAGTGAAGTTCATGGCATCTTGACATACCCTAGTACAATCACATCTCCTTCCTGAATTGTGGCCCTTGCATTCCTCGTGTTTTTATCCGTTCTAGTCAAAGATTGCTATTTTATATGGAACTAAGGCAGGGAGAAAAGGAAACAGATTTCTTGGAACAGGTGGACTTTAAAGGTGAAGCTCTGGGAACAGAGGCTTCTTTAGTTTAGAAGGAAGGCAACCACAAATAAAGAAGCAAAACAAAGAAAGGAAGAAACAGTAAAGAGAGAACACAGACACATCATTTCAGTGTCATGTGTCTTATCATATGCAATGACTTTACAGTCTCCCATTTAGTCAGTATTTATTAAATACTCCTCCATGCCTAGGAACTAACTGCACTGTTTCCTCTGGATGAAGCATATAGGAATTAGACTTGGAGAAGCTGGGTCCAGTAGGGGAGTTAAATTACCTAACAGAGGCAGGTGGTGAGAAGTAGGAGGCGGAGGTTCAGAGCCAGTGCCATGGGACTCAGAGAAGGGGATCCGTCTCAGCTGGGGCAGTATGGGGAAGGCTTGGGGAGAAGGAGGCCTGAGAACTAGGTCTTGAAGAATTGCAAGTGGGATTTGGCCACATCAACCTGGTGGGACATCTTTGGCGGGGAGAACATCAAGGACCAAGGCACAGGATGAGATAGCGCAGGGCTCAATAAGAGAAGAAAGCCTGGGCCAAAGGAGGCCTGATATGGACTGGGAGAAAGTTATTTGGAATGACGTTCCAATCCAAGATCTGGAGGTTTTTGAATTCCATTTTGGTCAACGGGGAGCCACTGGAAGCTTTCAGCTTGTCCATAGCTGGCTGGAAGAAGTGGTGTGCAGCCTGTGGATAATGCTCTGGAGTTAGGGGGACTGCGGAAGTCTACCTTCCCCTGCTTACTGCGAATGATGATGTTACCAATGTAATTGATGGTAGGCTGCTTCAGGCTGCAGTGGCCACTGCTGAGAAAAGAACTCTGCGTGGGAAAGAAGTTACAAAGAAGTTACCAAGGTCAGAGACATTGTGAGGCATCTCGGTGATGGATTCTTCTGACCCCATCACTGCTTCTCAGTGGTGGTTTCCTCTGGACCCTGCCTGCCCCAGTTCAGACTTCACTCTTAGTATTTGGAAGCCGAACAGCCCTCTTTTTGTGAAGAGTTTACACGTTAAGCACGAGGGAATTGCCTGGTAGGGCATAGACTTTAAACACACACAAGTAGTCACTGTTCTTGCTATGGCAACTTTGTCTCCCCGGTCACACCGACCTTCCACACTGGAATTCTGAGGAACTAGATGAAGTGATTCTGAGCAAATTTGTGGAAAAATATGACCCAGATGATCATGACCAAATCAATTGTGTTCCTAAGTGTTGGTTTTTTCCCACAGGGTGAGCAATCTTATAGTACGATGAAGTGTTATCTGGAAGTTGAATACTAGTGTGCTTCAGTGCCATCATCCATAGTCATTCTGAGGAGGGATGAGGGATGAATAACACGCATTTAAAACTGTGCTCAGTCAGACTGGGTCCCTGGTTGGTCACCCGCTGAGCTCCCACTTGGCAACCAGCTCCAACTCCTCATGTGGTAAGATAAGAGGACTTTATCACTTTAAAAACACTTTTTTTTAAACGTTTATTTATTTTTGAGACAGAGACAGAGCATGAACGGGGGAGGGGCAGAGAGAGAGGGAGACATAGAATCGGAAGCAGGCTCCAGGCTCTGAGCCATCAGCCCAGAGCCTGACGCGGGGCTCGAACTCACAGACCATGAGGTCGTGACCTGAGCTGAAGTCGGACGCTCAACCGACTGAGTCACCCAGGCGCCCCTAAAAACACTTTTAAAAGTGTTGTTATGTTATCTAGAATTCCTCATAGAAATTTCCAGAAGTCTGGTGCAGAAGTCCAGCATCTATGCATCATAAGGAAAAGATACAGTTCATCATCTTTTAAGAACTCTCTAGCTATTTAGAACTGATCCTTTATGAGCCCACCCCACGTAAGGGAGCCTCTCTCTTATTATCCCCTAATCTCATTTTCCTTTCATTTTCTGAAATTATCCTGTTTATTTGTTTGCCTCTTGATTATCTGTCCCTTCATGAGAATGTCAGCCTCCAGTGAGCGGAAACCTTGTCCACCTGGCTCACTGCTGCGTTCATGCCTGGGATAGTGGGGGACCTACAGTTTACCTCCTTCTATTTCTTGGGTTAGTCTTTGGGCATGCCCCTCCTTGAGGTCTGACCTCCAGATATGAACACTCTTTATCATCCCTCTTTTCCCTTCATCTTATGTTGAGCTTTACATAACATAAAAGGCAGAAGTGGGACCTGCTTAAATAGGTGGCTCCTTAAGGTTCTTGTTAATAGATAAGAGCACTTGCTGGCTCGTTGACACCCTTTGACATTGGTTTATACTGTAGTTACATAGAAGTCTCAGTCTCTAAAGAAGGTTAATTAATGTATACTGAAAAATGTTTCATCTTGTTTTCTAAATTTATTATTCTTTGCAATGATGTTGGAATGGGAAGGCAGGTAGGCGATGATGCCACTCTTTAGCCAAAGACCCCCAGGAACTCACCTGTGGTTGAACAGGTTGGGTTTGTTACTCATTGGTGGGGAGGACACATGCCATGGAAATCTTGAGGTGTCTCAGTAAGAGAGCATGAGAAAGGAAGGATAGCATTTGGTCTTGCGTTCAGTGCTTTTTGGGAGGGTTTGATGAAGAGTAGCTTTGCTCTGCATTGGGTGTTGTCACTAAATGGGGAAAATTCTGTTGTTTTTTTTTTAATTTAAATTTTTATTTTTGAGAGAGAGAGAGAGAGGGAGGGGCAGGGAGAGAGGGGGACAGAGTTTCTGAAGCAGGCTCTGTGCTGACAACGGCCCGATGTGGGGCTCAAACTCAAGAACCATGAGATCATGACCTAAGCTGAAGTCAGATGCTCAACCGACTGGGCCATCCAGGTACCCCTGTGGTTGGGTATCTTAGTAATTCTTATGGAGAAGGCAAAAAGAACAGAGGAGGCTGGAGGTGTGACTGGTAAGGAAATGGCAGTCATTCATATTACCAGGGACAGGAAGATAGGGGTCATTTTTGTTTAAGCAATGTTCTTATTTTTGTCTCTGTTCAGAGGACTATGAGGTGTTTTAGGTTTCGACTTGATCTATCCTGGTCGCACAATGGCTTTGTCTGGTATTGATGTTCTGTGGAATTGCTTATGTTCAACCGAAGAACATCGGGGTCTAGCTGTGCGTGTCAGGCCAGCTCCTGAAGGTCAAGAGCTTCTCTGTTTCTCACCGACAAATCACAGACAGCTGAGGGGAGGCTTCTGCCATGATTTGGGTGAACTATAGGAGCCAGGTGAATGATATTTGAGCAGCACATGGAAAAGTCTCACCTCAAACCACCTAAAGTGTAGGCTCCATTTTTAATGCATAAATAGTCTTTTATGGAGGTGAAATTTGCATTTAACAATTTAGTTGCTACTACCTGTATGGGAACATGGAATAATTTTTCTCTAATTTTGTACAAATAAACAGGTTTACTTAAATGTTGACAAGAGCGTTGCTTTCGTTTTTTTTTTTTTTAAATGTTAATTTATGTTTGAGAGAGAGAGAGCAAGCAGGGGAAGGGTAGAGAGAAAGGGAGAGAAAGAATCCCATGCACACTTTATGCTATCAGTGCAGAGCCTGACACGGGGCTTGAGCCCATGAACTGTGAGATCATGACCTGAGCTGAAATCAAGAGTTGGATGCGTAACCGACTGAATCATCCAGGCGCCCCCAAGAGTGTTGCCTTCTTAAATTCTCTGTTCCTTCCAACCCTGTCGACATTTTCATGCTGCATCTAGAGGGATTTCTTTTCTTGGGATCCAAACACCAGAGATCTACTAGGTGATAGTTATATACACGGGCTGGAGAACTGGGGCTCCACAGGTTTGAGATGGGACACAGTTGCATGCCTTTAAGGAAAATTGCTTCCTGTTAAAACCTGGTAGAGGAAGCAGGAGTGTCCTAACAGAGGCAGGAGCATTGCTATTTAACGTTTTTATTTATTTTTGGGACAGAGAGAGACAGAGCATGAACGGGGGAGGGGCAGAGAGAGAGGGAGACACAGAATCGGAAACAGGCTCCAGGCTCTGAGCCATCAGCCCAGAGCCCGACGCGGGGCTCGAACTCACGGACCGCGAGATCGTGACCTGGCTGAAGTCGGACGCTTAACCGACTGCGCCACCCAGGCGCCCCAGGAGCATTGCTATTTAAACTCAGACTTTGAAGTCAGGCAGACCTGGATTTGAATCATCCCAGGCCTCCCATTTACCTGCTGTGTGACCTTGGGCAGGTTACCCAGTCTCTGTCCATCTGTTACGTCCACTGTAAAGCAGTGATAAATATGCCCATAAGTTTGTTGAGAGGCGTAAACCAACAATGACAATGGAAACATGTTACTTGCATGTAATAGATGTGTAACATGTGGTAGCTTTATGTACAGTGACAACCTTAAAAATAAAACACCCAGTTGGTTTGCCAGCAAAATGCATTTATTCAGGATTAACAGAGGAATTGCAAAGCAGGACAAGCAACCTATGGTAACCCACAGGCAAGTCTGGAGAACAAAGGAGAGGGGCTTGCTTTTCTAGAGGAAAGGAGATAGTCGGGAGGGGCTGTTTGGAAGGAAAGTCCATTGGAGGAGAGCAGGAGCTTGGGGGTTGTGGCGACTTCTCATTGGCTGGGTTGTTGTTGGGTCAGGAGAAACTCTTCTTTCTTCCAGCTGGAAAATGCAAGGTAGGCTTCTTCTGCTGGGGTCTGGGCAAGTGGCAGTGCTGGAAAGTTCCGCCTTCAGGGCTTGCCCACTCCACTTAAAATGAGGGTTTTTTTTTGTTTTGTTTTTATTCATATTCACCATAGCTACCAGATAACTGCTATGCACCAATCATTTGGATTCAGGTGACTAAGGACTAGTTCTGGCTGGTCGTGAGTGAATTGTGCCATTTTGAATGAGTCTCTCCATCTTTGTAAGCCTTAATTTGTTTATAAAAGCAGAAGGATAATGCCCAACTCTTTGCACTGCCCAGAGTTTTGGTGAGGATGGGACAGGGCAATAAAAGCCCACGCATATTTATGTGATGGCACCACAGGCAAGGCGTGGTGCAAAGGCACGTGCCATCACGCAGTGTGAGACGCTGTTAATGAAACTTAGAAATTGATCATCTTCTCGCTCCTAAAAAGTTGCCTTTAAGGCGAATTTCGTTAGAGCATATTCTTTGTGTTTTTTAATTTGGGGGGCATTTAATATACAGAAGTACAACATTTTACACGTGTTTGTCTCCATGTAGCCACTACCCAGATTAGGATCGATGTGTCCAGCGCTTGGAAGGGTTCGTCATGCCCCTTCCAAGCCAACACCCCTTCCCTGCAGAGGTTGCCATTTCCGTCACCACTGATTTGTTTTTGCGTATATTGTAACTTCACATGAATAGAATTGTACAGGGGGTTCTCATTTGTGTCTGGCTTAATTTGTTTTCATAATGATTATGAGAGTTATTCTGGTTGTGTGTGCCAGGAGTTTGTTTGTTTTTTGTTTTGTTTTGTTTTTAATGGAGTATTTTAATGGAGTAAGGAGTATTCCTTTGTTTACCACGATTCGGCAGCCTATAGCAGCCATTCTAATGGTGATGGACATTTGGGCTATTTCTGGTTTTCAGCTATTGTAAGTAAGTCTGCTCTGAACCTTTTAATCTTTATATTTATTTATTTAAAGTTTATTTATTTTGAGAGAGAAAGAGAGTGCAAGCAGGGGAGGGGCAGAGAGAGAGGAGGAAGAGAGAGAGAACCTTAAGCAGGCTCTGTGCTGTCAGCACAGAGCCTGATGTGGGGCTCGATCTCACAAACCATGAGATTGTGACCTGAGCCAAAACCAAGAGTGGATGCTCAACCGACTGAACCACCCAGGTGCTCCTCTTATCCTTTAATATTGGTGTCTATTATATAATTTCAGATGTTTCCTGAGAGGCATTTTGACCTTGACAAGTAATAGGAAACATAAAATATTCAAGTGAAGGCTTCCACAGGACAACGACAATTTCTTTTTTTTTTAATTTAAAAGAATTTTTAAAAATTAAAAATTTTTTTTATTTTTTAATTTACATCCAAGTTAGCATCCAAGCTAGTGCAATAATGATTTCAGGAGTAGATTCCAGTGATTCATCCCCTGTGTATAACACCCAGTGCTCATCCCAACAAGTGTCTCCCTCAACGCCCCTTCCCCATTTAGCCCATCCCCCCCACCCACAACCCTCCAGCAACCCTCAGTTTGTTCTTTAATTTTAAGAGTCTCTTCTGTTTTGTCCCCCTCCCTGTTTTTATTTTTTTTTTTGCTTCCCTTCCCTTATGTTCATCTGTTTTGTATCTTAAATTCCACATATGAGTGAAGTCATATGATATTTGTCTTTCTCTGACTAATTTGGCTTAGCATAATACCCTCTAGTTTTATCCACGTTGTTGCAAATGGCAAGATTTCATTCTTTTTGATTGCCAAGAAATACTCTATTGTATATATATATACACCATATGTTCTTTATCCATTCATCTGTCAATGGACATTTGGGCTCTTTCCATACTTTGGCTATTGTCGATAGTGCTGCTATAAACATGGGGGTGCATGCGCCCCTTCGAAACAGCACACCTGTATCCCTTGGATAAATTCCTAGTAGTGCAATTGCTGGGTTGTAGGGTAGTTCTATTTTTAATTCTTTGAGGAACCTCCATACTCTTTTCCAGAGTGGCTGTACCAGTTTGCGTTCCCACCAGCAGTGCAAAAGAGATCCTCTTTCTCCACACCCTCGCCAACATCTGTTGTTGCCTGGATTATTAATTTTAGCCATTCTGACTGGTGCGAGGTAGTATCTCGTGGTGGTTTTGATTTGTATTTCCCTGATGATGAGTGATGTTGAGCATCTTTTCATGTGTCTCTTAGCCATCTGGATGTCTTCTTTGGAAGTGTCTATTCATGTCTTTTGCCCATTTCTTCACTGGATTATATGTTTTTTGGGTGTTGAGTTTGATAAGTTGTTTATAGATTTTGGATACTAACCCTTTATGTGATATGACAACAACGATAATTTCAAACGCTATCATTCTTGTAAGTAAATCACAACATCATAAAGCCAGGCTCTGGCATTTTTTTTCCCTTTGGCACACAAGCAGAATAGTCCCCAGCAACATTTTTCATACTGCAGATTGGGAACCACCAGTGTGTTGTAAAGTAAGAAAAAATTTTTGTGAGGAAATAGAACATAAGAGGAACACTCAAATTTTTTCAGCTCGGTAAGGGCAAGAATTGTTATCTGCAGACTTCTGTTCCAATGATACACGCCAAGTGTTTTCTGGGTTATAACTTTAAAGAGAAAATTGTCCCGAGCCCTGAGTGATGGAATCTTCTTTCTGGGAAGAAACTAACATTCCTGCTAAAGCACTGAAGAGTTTCTGAAGTTAATGGGATTAAGTCTTGCTCAAGGAAATGGGTTACCTACTCACCCAACTGACTGTCAGTATCAGTTAAGAATCTAGTGACCTTTATCCAAATATAGTAAAACCCTGGACTGTGAGTAACTTGTTCTGCAAGTGTTCTGCTAGATTAACAAACATTTCTAATACATTTTAACTTGATAAACGAGCCATGTCTTGCAATACAAGGAGTACATGATGTCAAATGTCACATGACAACAACTGAGCCAGTGGATCTTGAAATTCACTTTGATATACAAGTGCTTTGGATTACAAGCATGTTTCTGGAACAAATTATGCTTGCAAATCAAGGTTTTCCTGTATTTCTTTTTCTCTCTCTTTTTTTTTTTACTTGTTAGTGTAACAATAGCTACTTTGTTTTTCCATAAAACGGCTCCACCACAAATAAATCTTTGAATGGTTTACTACAGACCTTTTGTTTTTTGAACAGCAAGATTGTAAACATAACTCTGAAATGTGTTCATAATTAGATCGATAAAAAGTTTCCTTAACACTATGTAAAATATTTTTCTTTCTGTGGGTCAAGATAAGAAAAGTCTGAAAGTCACTGATTCCAGGGGACAGGACAGTGACAGGCTGGTGGAAAAGAACACATGGAAATTGGTAGTTTCCCAGGGTGGGACCCTAGATCTCCGCAGTGGATTACAGAGGCCCTCATCCCCAGACAATACCTTCGAGAGAGGAGACCAAGTGCGGTCTCACCAAGGGATCCCCACAATGCATCAGGACATGCATCAGGACATCACTCTGGGCTGACTCCCGCCTCTGTGTGAGTGAGCTGAGTAGCCTCAGGCCAGGTTGACTGATGTGGCCAACAGGTGGAGGGCGAGTCTGAAGGGCAGAGTGCAAGAAGCTGGAGTCTACAACAACCCTGGGAATAATCATCTTATGGGTCTTATATCTTCTTGGAATTCCTGGCCATGGAAAGCAACATCTTGTGGCCTCACTAGACGATACAACCCACAAACACATGAGGTTGCCCATCAACGATTGTTGCCCTTACCAAGCTGAAAGGACATATCCTAGGACATAGTGAGTATGCGATAACATCTGTAGAATGAATGAATGTGAACTTTCTGTCACCAAGGGGTCCTGATGTGCCTCCCTCTGCTCAGAAGTCCTTTTTCTACTTTCTTGGACAGGTCAGGGCCTAGCCCAGGGCTGGTTGATGATTGCTCCTCCTGGTTCCTGGGTTTCTAACTCATCTGTTTCTTTCCCAAAGGGCCAGGGGCTGGAGCTTGACTGGTGGGCTTTTGGCCAGGGCCCTCAAAGTAAACGATTACCTGGATCCTATTTCCAGGGACTTGGCGCAAGCTGTTGGCTCTCAGTCTGACCAGTCAGAGGAAAGAGGAAATTAACAGAGAAAGAAAAATAGAGCACAGATAATTATTGTAAACATGACAGCAAGGGAAGGAAAAGGAGGGTATATTTACTGTATCATTGAACAGTGAACGGAATATTAGATGAGCAAATCCCTGAAAACGATTAAAGATATCTTAATATTTTATAAAGGGGGTCATTGGGCAATATGTACATTCTGAAATCACGAATTTTAGAACATGAAATAAATCATGTTTGCGTATCTCTGTTTGTTACTCTGCTGGAAATGATTTGATCTGCTTAGTATGAGTTAGTACTATGGATTCCCAAAAGTATGTTTTCTCCTTTCTTTTCCTCACATAGTTGAATATTTAAAAGCAGGTTGACGGTTTTATTTCTTTACTTGTTTGTTTCCATTGTGTCTTAGCCGGGGTCCTGCAGAAGACAGGCTTCTTGAAGATTTTGCTGGGGAGTGTGAGCTCCAGGAAAGAAGGAATGTTGTGTAACTGAGTTGCCTGCAGCAATTATTTGCAATCACTGATTCCTGGTGGCAGGATCATGCCGGACCCCCTGAGGAGCCATTTGCAATGAATGTGAAGACTGGCCATCAGGGGAAGAAAGTGGAAGGATTGCCTGCCAAGTTCTGTTCCCTGTAGGCCATAGGTTTGCCTGTAAGATGTTAACTCTCACATCTTCCAGGTTGGAGATTTGTGGGCACCAAGTGGGTTCCTGAGGCATCCCACTCTGTGTCCACAGAGAGGCGCTGGTGCGGGCAGTGAAGAGCCTTGAGGTGTAAGTGGGGATGACAGGAGCTGTTGGTGAGTACCCAGTGAAGGCTGAAACAAAAGATAAGTGAAGTTGAGGGGGGCCAAAGTCGTAAATAAGAGATGTCCCATACAAATGGTGAAGCAGTAACACCACACAGGTTATTCCTTGGGACAGTGTTTTGGTCAGAAAGATGGAGAATGAAAATATTTAGACATCGACCTCAGCCTTGAGTTTTGTTTCTTCTTAGTAGTAATCTTAGTACAGTAAAGTCTTCTTAATATATTTGCCCAGAGCTGAAAAAAAAAAACAACACAAAGTTCCAGCTGAAGATCTATCAACACACCTCACTTCTGAACGCCATTGCATGGTGGTTCCTCGCACGGCACATATTCTCTCTGAGATCCTATCCACAGCCTGGATGTCTGTATGATTCCCATCTCGAAATTACCATGTCAGCTTTCCTTCTGAACCGAGGGTCCATTTACCTTATTACCTTTAAGAATCTTCCCATAGGAACTTGCAACATAACTTGCAATATAACCCACGACAGAAATCAACACTGAAATCTCGCCCTCTTGCCTGGTTAGTCTATATGACTGGAATGCATAGGGCCAGGGCTGGGAGGGAGTCATCCCTGATGCTTTTCTTTCCTCTGTCCTTCACTCCCTTCCCACAGCCGATCAGCTGTGAAGTTCCAAGTCCACCCCTTCCTATCTGCAGCTCTGCCCTCTCTTTTCTCTTCCCTGGTCTGCCGTCTTTTTTCTCTTCTCTGAAGTGACTTCTTTTGTTCGTCTCCTCTGGCCTGGGTTACAGCCACAAATGGCCTCCTGACTGTCTCTCTCCTTTCAGTCTCTTCTGCCAATCCTCTGGGGGAACATCACTGACTGCCCAGAGACCAAGGGGGACAGGAGAAGTCACATGGTCTGCTGATTCTCAGCCAACAGAAAAGCAGGTGTCTAGGTGGGATCTGAGGGTTTATAACAATTACCAAAATTGGCTCTTGCTTGTTCTCCAAGTCTACCAGCAGTAGTGATGTGATTCCCTCTCCTTTCTGCCATGACTTCTTCACCTGTAACCTTCTGGGAGGTGCGTTCTTGGACATTCAGTACTGCTCTTCGTCCCCCATAAGCAAGCGTTGACGACGTGCTACAGCGTGACTGTGTGGATTTAGTGGTGCCTGGAGATCTGGGGGTGATGTTGGACCTACAACACAGAACATTTCTCCACAAATACCACAGGAAGGCACACCCAAGGAGCCAGTGTCCAGCAGGACCTTCCTGGCTCTTAGCCCAGCTTTGATTTCCTGTCCCACTTGCTGGTTAGGGGAAAAAAAGATGATTTTGGTTAAACTTCTGGGGTCGGGGGCAAATTTAACTGAGTGACTATTGGAAAGCACAGTATAACATGTAAACTATCGCCTAATGTTGCAGTAATATGGATTTCCTGTGGGCCAGCTATGTTCAGTCTTGAGTGGAGGCACTGAGAGACATAAAATGTGGAAGGTATATTTCCCTAAAATGCAGGGGGCAACCTATATATGTGGACCAAGTACAAGGTCAGAGAACGCAGGGCTGAAATGTAGGGGCAGAGAGAGAGGCTGTTGGAGGAGATTTTGCAGCGTCTTTAAGAGCCAGTCATGGAACAAGATCTGCAAAAGAACCACCCTGGCCTTAGACTGTGTTTTAGAATTGTAGCTCACAACATATCCAGTGCATTTGCCTGGTTTTCATAAAGTAGGGTGGTGAGGGAACATCTTACCCACCTGGAGTTTCGACCGAAGGTTCACAAGGCACCTTTTCTGGTCATTCTAGTTTACTGGCTATTTTTCTGTGATTCTGAAACACGGGAAGGAAGGGAGAGACATTCCGTCAGCTGTCTGTTTTTTTGCTTACTTTGCATGATTGAATTTTAAACTGTGCTTTCAAATGTTGGCAGCTTGTAGACTGAGACACTGCAAATCCCTGATACAGATTCCAATCGTGGGTTAATGAAAGCCATAAGGAAATAAGCATGGACGCGTTGCCTTCCATCAGTGTTTACTGTATGACATGGAGATTAATTTTCTTTTAATTAGAATCATCAGTGTGGCCTCAATTTCTTTAATGAATGCCAGGTTAAATCCATTACTTATTTCCCAGCTGTGAATGAGTTCCATTCTTCATTAACATTTGCATATTCCAGAGGTCAGATTTTTCTTTCTTTACCTAACAGGCATTTTCCCTTTTGTTTCATGGTTAGGGTACGTAACTTGTTGCCTCTGTCAAAAACTGAACAGAAATAGCATTTATGATCACTGCTCCTTGGGTTGAATGGACTCATTTGGCTCAGGGCAAAACTTCTCAACACCTAACAAAAATGTTTATTCTTAAAACAAACGTTAGATGATTGCTTCAGTTAGGTCAAACTCAGCGCCTGTGTTATGGGCTGAATTGTGCCTCCCACCCTGACCATTCATATATTGAAGCTCGAATACCCTATGCCTCAGACTATGACTGTGTTTGGAGATAGAGCCTTTAAAAAGCTGATTAGGTGAAAATGAAGCTGGTGGGTGAGTTTTAATCCAACCTGACTGGTGTTCTTGTAGGAAGAGAAAACTTGGACACACACAGAGACACCAGGGATGGGCACGGAGGAAAGACCAAGCGAGGACACGGAAAGAAGAAGGCCATTTGTAAGCTGAGGAGAGAGGTCTCAGGGGAAAACAGAGCTACCAGCACCTTGACCTTTGGCTTCGAGCCTCTACAACAGTGAGAAAATAAATTTCCATTGTTTAAACCATCCAGTCTTTGGCATTTTCTTACAGCAGCCCTAGTAGACTAATAGAACATCCAAAATCAAGTTTATTATTTCCTTGTTCAAACCCATGTTCGTTTGTTCTGTGGCAAAGGCATTGACTGCTCACTGAATATCCATATAATTTCCCCTGAAAGCCCTGTGGACCCGTAGTTAGATGGTGCCATGCGGTAGTTCTGGTCTGTGGGCGACACCAATCTTATCCCCTGTCACAGTGACCAAGGAGGCTACTATTTCAGAGGCAGACCTCTAGGATGGTGGGGGTCCCATCAGGTCCCTGGAAGACTGATTGGAACAAAACCTCCCATCAACCAGGGTAGGGGATGTCTCCCAGGTGAGAAAGAACTCATGACTGTATTAAGCCTAGGATTCGGAGGCTTTAATTTGTTTCTTCAGCTCAGCTGTGTTTATCATGCATGACCGGTACAAGCTCCATCCTCTTAGTTCACCTGGGAATGTAAATTTAACCACGTACTTGGACTCCCCTCACTTCATAATTTCGCATCCGATAGATCATCAGTCTTTTCCATTCTACTGTTGCAACATTGCACAAATCTGTCCCTACTTTCCATTCACAGAGCTGCTGTCGTTCCCTGAACAAATGATAGTGAGGATGATGACCATTGTTCCAGGCTCTGCTGTAGGGCTTTACATATATGAAGTCACCGAACCTCATAACCTATGAGGTAGGTACTGTTATTATCCCCCTTTGCAGGTGAAGAGATTGAGGTACAGAGAGTTTAAGTAACTCGTTCAAGTTCACACAACTTGTAAGTGACAGAGCTGGGATTTGAATATCGTCAATCTGGTTTCCATTGCTTTTGAATAAATGGCATTCATGGCATTAATGTCCCTTCAAGGTCTAATCCCAGTGTACCTGCTCACTCTCTTCTCCCATCAGGGACAACCCTCTACCCTGACTACTTCCAACCTTTTACTCTAGTGAAAAGCTAGATTGTTTCTCCAAACCAGTCCTGACTTTTCCAACCTGTTTCATTGTTTAGGCTCTTCCATCAGAATCACTCTATTTCCCATTCCCTCTCCCCCTTGGTCCTTTGTATCTACATCCCATGTGTCCTGCAATGTCCCACTCATTTGCTACCTCTTTTGGGAAGCCTTTCTTGGGTTATCTTCATTCAACACTCCCATAATTCCTTGCCTATACTTCCCTTTGGGCACTCATGTTTCACTTATTTGTGTGTGTGTGTATCTTTCTCCATGCAGTATAAACTCCCTGAACACTGGGACCATGTTTTCTTTGTCTTTAGATCCCGTCTGTAGATAATGAGCACCAGTGCATTGCACAGAATTGTGGAGTTGTAGATGTGAGTTGTAATTAATTGAAAATTTCCTCAAATGCACTGCTACTTAACAGAATATAATAATGTTACCCCTTCTCACTTTGGCCACCATGGCTTAGAATTCCCAATCATACTGAGTGAAAGTGACTTTGTTAACATCAGAACATTTTTTTCTTCATTCCCCCATCTGCTTTCATTTCTCTGATTTGATGCTATCGCTTCTCGTCTGTGTTATGTTAGCAAATTGCTCCTTTGGTTTTTATATTACAGCTGAGTTTCAATAGATTTCAATTACTTCTTAGCTTTGATTTATTGATTAAGAGCAGCCTTTTATCCTGGTGGTACTTTTCAAGCATGTGGTGATAGACGTTCCAGCACATTGAAAGGAAAGAGAAGGATGGTGTTCCTGCCTTTTTCCCCTGCAAATTTCACCTCTGAGCATTAACGAAGCCTCAGGCCTCTTCTCTCATGGGTGGGCAGGAAGCTGAAAGGAAAGTGGAGTTTGGTCACTCTTGCTACAAGTGTTCCTGGTTTGAATGCAGGTTGGAATTGAAACCTGAACAGAATTTTCTGAGGATTCCAAGTGATCATTTTTCCTCAAGACGGTATTTGTGTTCATTGAATTCTTTCCATGGTATGGCAGCCATCCTCCAAGATGGCCTCCAAGGGTCCTTGCCTCCCGGTATCTATGCTTTTGTGCTGTCCCCTCCCACACTAAATAAGGGAACAATCCCATGTTTATATGCTTGCTTTTAAAGTAAACTGTACATCCATTGTGGGGCTTGAACTCACCACCCCGAAATCAAGAATCGCATGCTCCATGGACTGAGCCAGCGAGGTACCCCGGCCAGCAATCCCATGTTAAGCAATAGAATATTGCAAAAGATGTGAGGTGTAACTTCCCGGGCTAGATTATAAAAGACATTCTGGTTTCCACCTTGCTGTATTTGATCGCTTGCTCTGGGGGAAGCCAGCCTCCCGGTAGTGAGGACCTGGACAAATCCTTTGGAGAGGCCCATGTGGCCACGAATTGAGGCCTCCTGCCAACAGCCAGCAACTGACCCAGCAGTGACGTGAGTGAACCCTCTTGGAAGGAGACGCTCCATTCCTGGCCAAGCTTTCAGATGACTGCAGCCTCAACTGACCTCTTGTCTTTAATTCGGGAAAGACTGGAGCTAGATCAGCCCAGCCAAGTTGCTCCCCAAATCCTGACCTCCACAATCTGTGGGAGATGATAAATGCTCTATTTGTTTTAAGCTGCTAAGTTTTTAGGTAATTTTCTGTGCAGCAATAAATAATACACATGGCATATGCAGTTTGATTTTTACCAGTTCTTTGTGAATCCACAAAGTTTCAGTTTTCAGTTCTATTTTTAGCAATATGTAGAGTATGACCCTTTGTATAGTAGAAGCAAAAATTGATGGTGTAAGGAAAAAATCACCATGGTTTGCTCAAATGCTCAGCATAGACAGATTAGTTTCTTGCTTCAGTTTCTTGCTTCAGTTGTGGCTGGACCCCTGGAACTGGATACTCCCCCCTACCTGCTTCATCCAAGACTTCTTTGTTCCCTCCACTTAACCACCCTCACGCTTCTCTCAGGTGCATCATTACTGCCATCAGGACTCAGGGCCACCCACTGACCCAATGCGGGGGGCCTCTTCGACACCATTACCTGAATGAGCAGGCGAACCCATCAAAGCTAACCTGCCCAAGATTGGCCTTGCATGCCGACATGGCAGAATATCTCCTTGAAAAGTCCACCTGGAGACAAACACAGCTAGAATCAGGTCATGGACTTCTTCTCTCTGGCCTTGAGAAAGGTGGCCTGGCCCACTCCTATCTGTTTCAGAAGGTAGCTCTGGCTGACTGGGGAAGTCACCTGCCTGAGACACTGAATCTTCCCCCTCTCCTGTTTTCCCTTTCTCTGCTTTCTTCCTTCTCTACACTCTTACCTGCACATGGGCACCATTATAAAATGGCTCTTTACAATTCTGAACAGTGCACTCGAAGCACTTAGTTAATTAGTGGAAATTCTGCATTGCTTTAGAGGCAAGGAGTGTGGAAAACATTTCGTGAAATGCTGTAAGGATTAATTCTATTACTTTAGGAAGATAAAAACTGAAACAGGTACTTTAAGTGTATGCGTGTTTCCTACAAGATGTTTATAAACACAAGCCATCCCTAATTTAAACATTTGCTATGGATCTATACCATTTAGAGAGAAATGAAAGTTAAAATCTGTGTGGTTAATGTATTCAGTGTTCAAACCATGCCGGGTAATTTAGGCAAGAAAATATCCCTCGGCTGCTTTGAGTGAATCTGCAAAATCCCATAGTTGCCAAATTTGCACTTGACTCTGCCTGGCACAGATAGGTTTTTGGGAAAGATATCAATAATTTACTATAAGGACACGTACAACGTCGGTTACTGCTTACCTCAAATCGCTTACCTCAAATCGCTTAGGGTTTTAATCTACTGATGCTCACTTAGAATGATCAGGTCAAACTTGGCTAAGTGTCCATTGACAGTGGCCTTAGGTAGTCCAAAGCAGTCCTGGTAACTTATCTGAGCCCTGGGGTCCAAGGGGCCACAGAAGGTTCTGGTCCTTTCCACCCTCCTTGGAAGCTCAGATCTTCTCTGAGGATCATGGTCAAGTCCCGGCCCACCTGGACATCACTCTAACCTCTCTGTCATAATGTCCTAGGCCCCACGGTCTGGGTTAGAAAGCCAGCAGCCTGTGGGGCAGGGTCAGCTCTTTGTCCCCCTGGCCTCCCGCCCTCCGTTCCCCGCTCCCCAGGGCTGGCACGCTCAGGCTGGCTCCTTGAGGCACAGCCCGGGACAGAATGGTGCCAACTGCCTTTTCCTATTCCTGGTGTCACTCAGGTGCCTGGCAAAGTGGTCACCCCCCATCCCACCCCAACTGCACCTCAACAAGAGCTATCGTGTTGTTGAAACTGCCACCGGCACTTCCTGGGAACGCGGAATTCATCAAACAGAAACCCACAGTGAGAGTATGAACAAATTCTACAAGTGTTTGCTCCTCCTGGAGGCTGCCAGCGTAGAAGAGTGTTCTGTGCTGCTTACCCTGGGCGACACCCGGGGGCCCTCCGGCTAGCACGCCAACTCGGTCAGGAGTCCTGTCCCTGCTGCTCTCTAGGGAACGTCTGCAAGGGAACACTGTTCTCCAGGCGGGCAATCCATCTACCTGCGGCCCAAAGGCTGTTCTTGCGACCCCTTCTCTGCTGTGGCCGGGACACCGAAGGACAGCCTTGGGCGAAAGCCCGGAGTGGGTGGGTTTGTCCTGTTGGTCTCTCTCCTTTGAGACCTCCCGCCCTAGAGCACCCTTTCCAGGTTTTCTCCTCTTCTCTCTTCTCTCCCATGCTCTTGTTCCATGCACCACCCCTTCTCACCACTGCCCCCCACTACCCAGGCCAGCAGGTTTCAGCGGGAACCGCCTTCGCCCCGGTCTGCTAGGACCGAGCGGGCCTCACCCCCTCACCTTCTCCTCCTGGCTCTCCCGCCAGCACCCCACAGCCTGAGGGAGCAGCCGGACGTCCTAAGATGCTCGCTACGCACCTGTAACATCCACACCTCCTGCAGCCCGGGCGTGGCGGTGGGGGAAGCCGGTGCAGCCTCACGGAGGGACCTTCGGGGTGACGGGACCTGGGAAGCATCTCCAGGGCGGGGCGGGTCCTGCACAGCTAATCTCAGGCGAGACCAAGTCGGCCAGCTGCAGCTTTCAGGCCGGCAGGCGTCTTTCGTTCTATTTGCACTTACTTCTCCTAAACTTTTGTTTAGTTGTCAACATTTCAGAATTAGGAGACTTCACATTAAAAAACAAAATCCGGGGGCGCCTGGGTGGCTCAGTCGGGTAGGTGTCCGACTTCAGCTCAGGTCATGATCTCCTCACCACTTGTGAGTTCGAGTCTCGCGTCAGGCTCCGTGCTGACAGCTCAGATCCTGGAGTCTGCGTCTCCCTCTCTCTCTCTCTCTGCCCCTCCTCCACTCACGCTCTGTCTCTGTTTCTCTCTCAAAAGTAAATAAACATTTTAAAAAAATAAAAAAAAAACTATAAAATCTGTGTTTCTGGTGGAGATGTGGTCACATGGGGCCTGAATAGATCTTGGTGGATGTGAAGAACATTCTGTGTATTGAATGTGCAAATGGGGGGCGTGCGTGCCCTTCCCTGGGGCCCTGAGGGCTGGAGGCTGGGGAAGGCCTTGCTGGTAGAGGTGAGGATCCGCCAGGTCCCCGGGGGACTGGTGCCTGGTGCCCATCTGGAGGAAGTCAGAGTCAGGGTTCTCTGCTCAGAACCTGCATGCCTGGAATCAAAAGACAGAGACAGAAATAAGTGATGAGTTGTACCTGAATAAACATGGTTTCACGATGAAGCTGATGTCAACACTTCCTCCCAACTCAGAAGCTGTATTGCTCGGGAAGTTTCTTGGAGGTCAAGAGAGATCAGTTCTGGGGAGGTAGGGGGGCGGGTGGAGCTCAGGGCGGGTCTCAGGGGTGTGTGACCTCAGCAGTCACAACGCCATGCCCGGAAGGGCCTCATGCTGGGTTTGATGCTCTGCTAATGTTGTCTTGAAATTATCGCTCATCTTTGAACAAGGGCCCCAAAGTTTCATTTTTGCCCCATGCACCCTCCCCAGATTATACAGCCAATTCTGGTAGAGCTTAACCAAAGTGGGGCCCCCAACTTCATCAAGAGGATATATATATATATATTTTTTTAATTTTATTTATTTTTGAGAGAGAGCGAGAGAGCGCTAGCACACAAGTGGGGGAGTGGCAGAGAGAGAGAGAGAGAGAGAGGGAGGGAGACACAGAATCTGAAGGTGGCTCCAGGCGCAGAGCCCGATGCAGGGCTTGAACCCACGAACTGTGAGATCGTGACCTGAGCTGAAATCAAGTGTTAGAAGTTTAACCGACTGAGCTAGCCAGGAGCCCCTAAACTTCAGTATTTAAAAAAAATTTTTTAACGTTTATGTATTTTTGAGAGAGAGAGAGAGACAGAAAGAAAGAGAGACAGAGCATGAGCGGGGGAGGGGCAGAGAGCGAGGGAGACACAGAATTAGAAGCAGGCTCTAGGCTCTGAGCTGTCAGCATAGAGCCTGATGAGGGGCTCAAACTTACGAATGGTGAGATCATGACCTGAGCTGAAGTCAGACACTCAATTGACTGAGCCACCCAGGCGCCCCTAAACTTCAGTATTTTTAATGTATACAGTAGTACCTAGTACTATAGTACTAAGGAGTGATTCTAAAGTAGCCTGTGAGTATTACATTAAAAAATGGCTGTCATATTAATGAGGGTGTAACTAGGATAGTGAATGTGTTGGAATCCTGGAATGTAATCCTGGGCAGCATCATTTTTCTCTCTTATTGTCCCTTAAACTTCTCTGTGGGCTTGGTCTTATCTCCTGCTCTAGGGGAAAGAGCTAGAAGCTTTTCCCGTCATTTTTCGAGTTTTTCTGGTCACTTTCAGCTGACCAGACAACTCAGTAATTAACAGGTTCAGGTTGATATGATATCAAAGCTTGACCCTTCTCTAAAGGTGTTTTTCCTTCCTGCAGCTCTGGTCTTGAGTAGGCTAGGAACCTGCCCCGGCCTGGTGGTGGTGTTGGTGAGGCTCACGGTGGGTGTGGGCCTACATCTCTCTGTCTCTACCTGGGGCTTCTAGGGCTCCACCCCGTCAGCTACGTAGGTGTTGAGAACTCCAGGGTTTGCAATTCAGGGCAGGCAGAGGTCAGAGAAGCAGGAAAGCTGACTTTTCATGATTAAAAATGGCTGCTCCATGGGGCGCCTGGGTGGCTCAGATGGTTGAGCGTCGGACTTCGGCCCAGGTCGTGATCTCAATGCTGGTGAGTTCCAGCCCCACGTCGGGCTCTGTGCTGACGGCTCAGAGCCTGGAGCCTGCTTCGGATTCTGCATCTCCCTCTCTCGCTGTCCCTCCCCCGCTCACACTCTGTCTCTCTGTGTCGCTCAAAAAATGACTAAATGTTAAAAAAAAAAAAAAGTTTAAAAATGGCTGCACCACAGGTTTTTGTTAATAATTACCTTTTCCCCTTGGAACTCATCACTTTCTCACATACTTTATATTTTACTTATTTGCTATGTTCATTGTTTGCTTTCCATCTCCTCCTGCTAACCTGTAAGGCACGAGCTTTGTTTTGTTCCCGGATATACCCCAAGCTTGGAAAAGAATGCTCGGCAATCATAGACGCCTCATGAACGTTTGCGGAAGGAATGTCTGAGTGAAACAAAGCGATGTGCATCACCTTCTGGGCTTGACAGGCGTGGAAAGCTAACTTTGTCTCTTGTGTCCTTTTGTGAGTTGGTGGGAGTTCCCCTCCCCTAGTCCAGTCCCAAATTCGTACCACTTACAGCTCTTCATGTGGGTGAAACATCTCCGTTGCCTGTCGTTGGTCATGGCCCCACGGCCCCTGGTCACCCGGAAGTAATTCTCCAGCGGCTTTATGCTGAGATTCCCAAACCCTTCGCGAGGCCCCTTTGATCCGGATCCATGACCACCTTTTGCCTCCGCTCTCTCTCCGCCACACCCGGTCCTCACTAGCACTCTACTTTCCGTTCTCGCGGAAACGCTCTTGCTTTTTTGACAAATGCTGGCAGAGTGGCCCGTCCTCGAGCTGCTGCCTCTCCTTGCTTGGCTGGTCCAGCAGCCGGCCAGCCAACTCAGGTAGGCTCCCCAGGCCTGAGTCAGGGGCTAACCCGCTGTGTTCCTGAGCGGTACTGTTGAGGCCTACCGCCTCGTGGCTTTGCAGTCAGGGGCCAAGCCCCTTCAACTTGCCCCCTTGGACGTGGCTGAGGAAGGGGCTCCCAGCAATCACTCTCTCCCGTAGCTCCTCCCTTAGCTCCTCCCTTAGCCCCTCCCCTTAGCTCCAACCCTGAGAGAGCGGTTGGTTTGAGAGTTGCATGACCTTTCCCCCCCACTTCCTTTTTGCAGTCCCCCACGCTCTGTGGTGGTCTCACACCTTACTTAGGCATGCGGTATCTGTCGACACTTGGGGTCTCAGTGAAACGTGATTTGATTCCTGTTATAAGGGCCCACTCTGTGCTGATCACTCTGTAAATACAGAGTCTAGCTGCGGGACTGCCTCCCATCCTCAGAAGACGTCTCTGAGATAGGTAATATTCTTGTACCCATTTTTTATAATTTTTTTTAACGTTTATTTATTTTTGAGACAGAGAGAGACAAAGCATGAATGGGGGAGGGGCAGAGAGAGAGGGAGACACAGAATCGGAAGCAGGCTCCAGGCTCCGAGCCGTCAGCCCAGAGCCCGACTCGGGGCTCGAAGTCACGGACCGCGAGATGGTGACCTGAGCTGAAGTCGGACGCTTAACCGACTGAGCCGCCCAGGCGCCCCTTCTTGTACCCATTTTACGCAGGCGAAGAAAATGTACTATCTCGCCCAGATCAGCTACTAAGTGACCAAGCCCAGATTCAGATCCAGGTTTCTCTGACAGCAGGGCCTGATAGGGATTACTGCAGTAGTTAAGATTTTTGTTAGTTTTTATTTGTCCAGAAAAGCCCCGAAAGCAGAACTTTAAAAGAGTAACCGGAACTCTTCCTGTAGCCTTCATTGTTTGCAATAGAATATCTTTATTGAAAGTGGGAAATAGAGTTCAGGGTTTACCCATAGCTCACAACTCTATGGGGCAAAGACTATTAGGGGCTCATCAAAACCTATCTTCCCCTTTTCTCCCTGGAGACTTCATGGCTGAACTCTATTTCCCAGGTGTCCTTGTCTTTGGGTCCCTGGACCCAATTCCAGTGTGTGTGTGTGTGTGTGTGTGTGTGTGTGAGAGAGAGAGAGAGAGAGAGAGAGAGAGAGATATTTTCCCACAGTACACCAAACAATTCTGTCTCACCAGCAGGGTGTCTGAGAATTCAACTCAATTCTGACACTGTCTACCCCATGTAGCATCAGAACTCCCAGGTTATGGGTTCTGTCCTATAAAACTGTCCTAAAAAACTGCTCATACCCCCTCACCCCACCCCAACTCCAGATGCCAGTCCCAAGCCCAGGTTGTCACCCATATTTCTTTTTTTTTTTTTTAAGTCTTAAAAAAAATGTTTATTTGAGAGAGAGAGAGAGAGAGAGATGGAGACAGAGGGTGAGCAGGGGAGGGACAGAGAGAGAGGGAGACACAGAATCCAAAGCAGGCTCCAGGCTCTGAGCTATCAGCATAAAGCCTGATGTGGGGCTCGAACCCATGAACCGAGAAATCATGACCCGAGCTGAAGTCGGACGCTCAACCGACACAGCCAGCCAGGCGCCCAGGCACCCATGCTTCTGACTGACTGGCTATAAATGAGTGGATCCCACACCTCCTCAAGTCTGATTTATTTGCAAGACTGGCCATGGAACTCAGGGAAACATTTTACTTATTAGATCACCAGGTTATTATAAAAGGATATATACCTGAGGAACCGACAGACGGAAGAGAGGCATAGGGCAAGGTGGAGGGAAAGCTGGGGCACTGTTATCCCCACATTTCCAAGTGTTTACGGACCTGGAAGTTCTCCAAACCTTGCCCTTTAGAATTTCTATGGAGGCTTCATTACCTAGGCACGATTGATTAAATCATCGACCATTGACAATTGATTCGACCTCCAGCCCCTCTCTTTCTCCAGAGGTCAAGGGAGTGAGACCAAAAGTTCCAACCTTCTAATCACAGGGCGGGCTCCACTGGCACCAGTCCCCATCCCATGTGAGATCCCAAAGCCATCGTATTAACATAACAAAAGGCACGTTGATCACTCTCAACACTTAGGACCTTGCAAGGGTTTTGGGAGCTATGAGACCGGAACGTGGACAACTGAATGACCGAATATATATTTCTTATAAATCCAAATCTCACACCTTGCAATTAGGAGTGGTACATCTTTCTGAATCCTACCGAATAGAACGTGCTGTGTGCTATTTCCTGGCCTGGCTTATCGAAATCTACCCCATGCTGTCTTCTGGGCTTTCCGTTTCTGAAGGCTTGATTTCAACACCTGGGACTACCTTGAAAGTCACCATTAGAGATGACAGAGTTTCGTAGCCTGAGTCTCTTTTAACTGACTGCACGAAGCGGGGCTGCTATGGAGAAGGGCTTGCTCATCTATCCAGAATTAATATGGGAGCACAGAATAGACTTCTGTAGTGATGGAAACATTCCATATTTTGGGTCTTTGCCATAGCAGTTAGCTATTCTAATGAACACACACTGCATTACTGATACATAAGCAGGTGCATAAGCAGAGCGTGTGGCTCATGGGCCAGATGGAGACAAGTGACATGTAAAATCCATGCATGGTATTTATTTCTTAGGAAAATAAATATATTGATTAAAGTTTTCCTTGGGGGCACCTGGGAGGCTCAGTTGGTTAAACATCTGACTTCGGCTCAGATCATGATCTCACGGTCCATGGGTTCGAGCCCCGCGTCAGGCTCTGTGTTGACAGCTCAGAGCCTGGAGTCTACTTCGGATACTGTGTCTCCCTCTCTCTCTCTGCCCCTTCCCTGATGGCCCTCTCTTTCTCTCTCAAACATAAATAAACTTAAAAAATATATATTTATGTATATGAAGTTTTTGTGAATAGCTTTAAGATATCATTTAATGCCAATAAAGGCTCTGTTAACTAGCTATAGCCTGGGAGGTGGTTCAAAGAGTCTATAAATAAATATGATCTGCATATTATCTTGGCCACATCAGATAAAGCATTCCCATTAACAGAACTCTCTCAATCCCGTTTGAATTTCTCATTTGCACTTAAAAAATATACTAGAGCTTCCAGGAGGCTTGGCAAAAGGAAGTCATCAGTCGATCCTGCAAATAGAATCATCATGGCCATGCCCTTGCATGTCTGCTTAAAATTTAATTTAAATCTGGCCATTCGAACCGTGTCCGGGGGAAATGTGACATCTGGACAGATAGCTATTTAAGCGTACAAACAGTTCAGCTTTTTAAATAAACTAAATTAATTTATTTGCAAGCACTCCCTTTCCCCTGTAGGAAGACACGCCACATCCCTAGGTCCTTTCGATTACACCATGATTCGCACCCTGTTCATGGCATGTTACGTTTGAAAGGATTCTCTGTACCTTCCTGACTCGGGGAGAGAGAACTAAGTGAAGGCTTGCTGAGTTTGAACGTCAGCTTTATGAAGGACGTGTGGGGTGTCAGAATCTCGGGTTTCCAGGAATGTGAGTGTGTCGTGTGACCAGGAAGAGTTTTCCCTGTAGAGACCCTTTGTCTCAGCGGAATGGCCAGACTTGCATGCAATGACTGCTTCACAGACATTTGCTGGAAGGACTGATGAGAGGCGGCATAGCATAGGGGCTATGCTGGCTGGTGGAGCCCCTTACTAGCTGTGTGATTTGGGCAAGTTACATGACCTCTCTGTGTTTCCATTGCCTCTACTGCAAAATGATGAGTTGTGAGGATTGAATAGCAGATGTAAAAGTAGCAATCGTGCCAGTAGCTGGCATTTAGTAGTGTTATATCAGTGTTGCTATTATTACAGTGATAGTATTAATATTCTCCTTGGACGTTGACTTTCAGAATGTTGACGTGGGTTTCCACGTTCCTCTCTTAATAAGCTTGGGTGGAAGAGTCTAGAGAGTTACAGCTTATCAAGATGGCATTTTTGGGGCGCCTGGGTGGCTCAGTCGGTTAAGCGACTGATTTCAGCTCAGGTCATGATCTCGTGGTTTGTGAGTTTGAGCCCCACATCGGGCTCTGTGCTGACAGCTCAGAGCCTGGAGCCTGTTTCGGATTCTGTGTCTCCCTCTCTCTCTGCCCCTCCCCAGCTCACGCTCTGTCTCTCTTTTCTTCAAAAATAAATAAACATTAAAAAATGTTTTTTAAAGATGGTATTTTATGTCCAAATAGCATTTGATATTTAAATATATGCTTTTGTAAAAAAATTAACGTATGTAGTCATGTATTTATTCATTAAATCTACTACTTGCCAAATACAACGCTAGGTAGTAGGGATATCAAGTTAATACAAAAAACCAAATTATTCTTTGTTTTTCTCCTGAGATTTTATCATCTAAACCCTATTGATTAGAGGCCGTTTTTCCCCGCCACACAAATTTTATGGAAGTGTTGACTTTGTATCTTAAATATTTAAACTTACATAAGCTGGTCCTTTCTTTCAGGGCCTTTTCTGCTACATTGTTTAGTCTACTAACTAGGTATTGGGTCTGATTTCCATTAATTAAGAAATCAGCTGACTTTCAGTGCATTTGTATCAGAATTAATAATTCCACCTTTTTTTAAAGATTCGATTTATTTGAAAAAGTTTCCTTCTAATTCTAAGTGTGTTATTTCGTGTTTATTTGTTTTTTATTTCCCCTATAAAGTGAAAAACAGAAAACTTTCCCACATGGTAGGATAGTGGATGACTATGGGAGTCACTGACCAGAAAATGTGGGCTGTGAGCCCTGGCAAGTACCTCCAGCCGGGCTGGCATGAGCTATCATTCTCTCTTTGGGGGTCCATGATGGACAAGGCCAGTGCCCAATGTCATTCCTCCTTGCAGAGTCTGGACACGGCCTCACAGCCCAACTCCAAGCCCTAGTGCTAAGTGCCCCCATGAAGCTACATCAGCTCCCATTTGACATGACGCTTATTTTCCACGTCAAGTCTGCAGGAGGCTATAGTTAGCCACACTTACTTTTAAAGGCTCTGTATTAGTTCCTAGGGCTGGACTAACAAAGCACTGCAGACTGGGTGGCTGAAAACAACAGAAATTTACTCTCTTCCAGTTCTGGAGGCTCAAAGATAAAAAATGGAGACATTGGCAGGGCCATGATCTCTCTGAGGGCCCTGGGCAAGGATCCTTCCTTGCCTCTTCTAGCTTCAATCCTAGTGGTTCCAGGCAATCCTTGGTGTTCCTTGGCTTGGAGACAGCGTTAGTCCAATCTTTGCCTCTATCATCCATGGCGTTCTGTGCATCTCTTCAGTCTCCCTCTGCGGGTGTCTGTGTCCCTGTGTTTCTTTTCCTCTTGTAAGGACACTAGGCATGTTGGGTTAAAGGCCCACCCTACTTCAGTGTGGCCTCATCCTCACTAATGACATCTGTGATGATCCGATGTCCAGCAAAGTCACATTCTGAGGTTCTAGGGAGGACGTGAATTTTGGGGAGTACAGGCTTGTTGCCTTGCGTCATTATCACGCAGCTGGTTTATCCAGCCTATGGTTGCCACCTGGGTGCTGAAGGATGAGAGAGAGGGCTGGTGGAGGATGGGGATGGGGCTGCGAGGATGGGGGTTGGGGATGGGAAGTGGTGTGGGGTGGGGAGTAGGTGATGAGTAGAAGGCACGTGGGGGGGGGAAAGCCGTGTGAGTAGCTCTGACAGTGAAGGGTTGAGAGCGAGGGGCAGAGCATGGGGAATATGTACCTGGGGGAGGTAGGGGACCCAGAAATCAGGAGGAAGGATGCATATCACCCACTCACAGCTTGGCTCACAGCCTGGAACCCACCCACGACTGCATTCCAGGATTCGCAACCGCTGATGGCCCAGCTGACCTCCCCATGTGTGGGGTCTGCCCAGTTTCTTGCCCAGCCCGACTGCCTTTACAGGATGGAATAGGGGATACAGTACAAAATAACGGATACAGCACAACAGGTAAATTAGATTCTGACCCTCTTTCCCAGAAAGACTCCACATGTCTTGGTTCACTAGAATCACGAATTTACTAGCATTTTTATTTTCTGAAACCATGGCTGTGATTATAATCGCAGTTCTGCGAAATGTACAGTGACAGTTTTGGAAGTACCTTAAGGCTTATCTTCATTCATTATGCTCTACAGGAGTTCTGGGCTCTTCTATATAAAACCTTTAGAAGGGTTCAGACAGCCAAAGGGCATTTGTGGAATTTTTAATAATTTTCTCTCTCTGTGGGTTGGGTGGTTGGGGCAGAGGAGGTTAATGCCATTTATTACTTATTCTTCAGCGTATTGCTTTCCTGTCTACACTGAGGGCATTATGCACACTTACTGCTCGGTTCATTTCCTAGGCTGTAGCATTATTGTTGTACCATGACATCTAACATTACAATTTGGTCTGTTTTTCAAATGTTATATATGCAACACTGTGCAAGTGATTTCTCTGTTATCTTAAATATAAACGCTAGAAAGAAATGCCATTCTCTACTTTCTCAACATATTTTGGTTCCTAGGATCAACATAATTCTCTACACAAGGTTCTGGCAGACCATACTCTGTAAGTCTTTTTTTTTTTTTTTTTTCTAGTTAGGTAATTACACTTTTGGTGGTATGATAGATTTACTTATTTATATAATGACATAACTATATCTGATCCATTTATTCTATAATCAAGGTGTTTTGTCTATCAATAAATATCCACTCTTTATATTTCAAAACAGTTGCCAAATTGTTTTTATGAGTTCCGCTTGTACAATGAAATTCACACTGTGCCTGAATAGTGCATTTCTTTACAAATTGACATATTTAGTTAAGCAGTTTTGGAGGGTTGATGATGATTAAGTTGGAAATTTTTGTGGAAGAAAGCTACAGAAGAGAGAGAGTAGTTAGGAACGGGAAGGCATGGAAGAAGGCTGGGAAAGTTGTCACACATAGGATTGTCCCCAGATGGTCTGTGGCAGTGGTCCTCAACCCTAGCGGCACGGAGGAATCCCCTGGGAATGTTAAACAGCACCAGCACCCAGTCCTGGCCTCTGGAGGCTTTGGCTTAATTGGTGTGGAGTGGGCCCAGCATCAGATTTGCCTCCCATGTGGCAGGGAACATGAAACTGAACATCCAGCAGATGCCATGTATAATTGCTGATCTATTTCAGAAGCTATCAGTTCTCAGAGCAGAGTAGGGAAAAGGAAAGCTGCTTTCATCAATAAAAACAAAACTTGGCTGCTCTAGATTTAGAAGTAGACCAGCAATCTTGTGAAGGGTGGGTTCATGTTCTTCTGAGCCTCCAGGCTACACCAAGCCCTGCCCTAAACACAGCCCTGCCCTAACACCCCTGCACAGAACTGAGGGAAGACTGGAATATTCAAGCCAGATTTTATTAATAGCTAGGCCAACAGATACAACGTAAGATCTCAGCGCCACTACCCATAAAGCCTTAGGCTGGAGGTAGGGGTTACTTAGCTTCTTGTAGTTTCATTTCCTTATCTTTCAAATAAGCATAGTCATTAACCTTGCAGGTAGATTATCGTGCATGGTTGTGGGAAATTTAATGAGATAGGCTTTATAATAAAAAGCCTGACCCATAATAGATGTTAGTGAGGGGTAGCTTTTGGTATTATTAGATCCAAACTATTATCAGCCTGGGTCATCTACTCCAGATAAGACTAGCTCAGGACCTGCTGACCGTGTTGTGGGTTCATTCTTCCCCCGTGGAGGCTCCCAAAAGCAGAATTAGGTCTAGACATCTCCATTGTGATCACGAGGTGAAGGAAAAACCTTTTCTCCCATCTTCCTCTGCAGGACGTAAAGAATTCAAAGACCTTCCAGATCTTTCTTTCTTTCTTTCCTTTTTTTTTTTTTTTTAAAGAGAAAGGGAGCATGCGTGTGCAAGCTGGGGAGAGAGGCAGATGGGCAGAAAGGAGAGAGAGAGAGAGAGAGAGAGAGAGAGAAAGAGAGAGAGAGAAAATCTCAAGCAGGCTCCATGCCGAGAGCCAAGCCCTATGCGGGGCTCAATGAGGGGCTTGACACGGGGCTCGATCCCACAACATTGGGATCATGACCCGAGCTGAAATCAAGAGTCAGATGCTCAAACGACTGAGCCTCCCAGGCACCCCAAGGACCTTCCAGATCTTGACACAATTGACACTGGGAATGTCAAGCCCTTCATAAATGACCAGCCCCCTGCCCTCTGGGGTGGAGCTCACTGCAGCCTGATGCGACACATAATACAACATAACACAACAACCCCCACAGTCATGAGACACACACGGGAGCAGGGATGTTAATTGCTAAAGCAAGAACTCCCGCACCATCCGCTATAGCAATGATGTGCAAACAGTGTGAAGGCCACATGGCCTCATCAGGAGATGAACATCTTTCTGAGTCACTGGGATCCCTCTATTATTTTAATGCTCTATTTTAATCAACTGTTAAACAGATTCTTCCAGTGCATTTTTATCTCCCAGATTTCTTCTAAAAGTTCCATGGCCCATTAAGGAAGTTAGGTGTTGCCTAAATTCCCTAACAACATAGGACACGGTCACAAATTACTGGCCAATAGTAAATTGTTTTCTGGTAATACTCACTAATGCACTTCATTCATTCATTCATCCTTTTTACTTTTTGACCACTTTCATTCATTTCTTTCACCCCCACCCCCACCCCATGCCTACCTCTCTCTGGCAATCACAGAGCTGTTCTCTGTGTCTATGAAATTGTTTTGTTTTTTAGATTCCATATATGAGGGAGATATACAGTTTGTTTCTGTCTGTATGACTTACTTTATTTAGCATAATGCCCTGAAGTTCCACCCATGTTGTTGGAAACAGCAAGATTTCATTCTTATTTATGGCTAAATAATATTCTAGCCTATCTATCTATCTATCTATCACCTATCTCACATCACATTTTCTTTACCATTTATCCATCATCAGACACTTAGGTTGTTTTGGTATCTTGGCTATTGTAAATAATGCTGCAGTAACATGAGGGTGCAGATATTTTTGAGTTAGTTTTTTTGTTTTCGTTAAATACTCAGAAGTGAAATTTATGGATCATATGGTAGTTCTATTTTTATTTTTTGAGGAACCTCCATACCGTTTTCCATAGTGGCTACACCAATTTACATTCCCATCAACAGTGCTTGAGGGTTCCTTTTTCTCCACATCCTTGCCAATAACACTTATTATTTCTTGTCTTTTTTTTTAAATAGGCTTCACACCCAGCACAGAGCCCAACATGGGGCTCGAACTCACGACCCCGAGACCAAGACCTGCCGGAGCCAAGACTGAGCGTTGGACACTTAACTGAATAAGCCACCCAGGCACCCCTCATTTTTCTTAATTTTTATTTTTTATCTTGTCTTTCTGATACACTAATTTTGACAGGTGGGAGGTGATATCTTGCGGTTTATATTTCCCTGGATTAACAATGTTGAGCATCTTTTTAAAAAAAATTTTAATGTTTATTTATTTTTAAGAGACAGAGAGACAGAGTGTGAGTGGGGGAGGGGCAGAGAGAGAGGGAGATACAGAATCCGAAACAGGCTCCAGGCTCCGAGCTGTCAGCACAGAGCCTGATGTGGGGCTGGAACTCACAAACTGTGAGATCATGAGCTGAGCTGAAGTCGGATGCTCAACCGACTGAGCCCCCCCCAGGCACCTCTGAGCATCTTTTTATATACCTGTTGACTATCTGTACGTCTTCTTTGAAAAAAATGTCTTTTGACATCTTCTGCCCATTTAAAACAATTGGATTGTTTACTTGCTTTTGAGCTGTATGAGCTCTTTATACATTTTGGATATTAGTCCCTTATCGGTTACATGAGTCGCAAATATTTTTTCCTGTTCAGTAGGTTGCCTTTTTATTTTGTTGGTGATTTCCCTTGCTGTGCAGAAGTGCTTTAGTTTGAGTTTGAGGTGGTCCAACTTATTTATTTTTGCTTTTGCTGTCTGATAAAAAAAATAAGAAAAACATCACCAAGACCAATATCAAGAAGTTTACTGCCTATGTTTTCTTCTACGAGTTTTATGGTGCCAGGTCTTACGTTCAAGTCTTTAATCCATTTCGAGTTAATTTTCATGTATGTGAGAGAGTGGTCTAGTTTCATTCTTTTGCATGTGGCTGTCCAGTTTTCCCAATACCATTTATTGAACAGAGTATACTTTCCTTATCGTGTATTCTTGGCTATTTTGTCATAAATTAATTGGCCATATATATGTGGGTTTATTTCTGGGCTCTCTATTCTGTTCCATTGATCTATGTGTCTGCTTTGATGTCAGTACCATACTGTTTTAATTAGTTATAGCTTTGGACTCAGCTCTATTTTTATCAAAAGGTTTCCAGAAGAGGAAATAAAACCAGTGTCTCATTCTCTCAAGCTTAGAGAACAATGGCTAATTATGATTGCTATTATTATAGCTATTAAAGTTTATAAGCCGTTCATAATGACAAAATGGCACAGCGCTTTTCAGAGTGTGGCTCCTGAACCGGTGCCAGCCGGTGGACTGTTTGTTTCTGGTCCACGCTGTGGCAAGTACAGAACTCAAGAATGGGTGTTTAGAAAGTTTTTGAGACATTTGACATTGTCATAGGGCCAATGAGTGGCATAGACTGGTGTCAGCAGGGTTTAGACCGATCCTTGTGTTTTCACACTCACGTGGTGTGTTGAAGGCGGTGCAAGGTGCAGATTAGCTGTGTTGGTCAGGACCTCGCCTCCGTCCCCAGTGACCTGGGGGAAAACGAAATTGGTGCTTCCCCACAGGTGGCCTGAGGCGGTGGCCTTCACACCCATTTCTACTTTTGCGGCTGCGAAAACAACAACCGAGGGAGATTGTGACCAGCTGATGGCAGAGTCTGATAAGAGTACAGTCGGAATGACAATTGGATCTTACATTTGACTCCTCAGCCACTGGCTCATTTTAGCCTCAAACCAGCAAGACGTTTGAAAGCCGAAACCAAATGCTGGAGGAAAAGGCGAACAGAGACCCAGCTCACATGTAGGACCTTGGGAGAGCCGAGTGGCACCCGTTTCCTTTGTTTACTACGGAAACATAGTAAAAACCCGTAAAAACCCAGGCGTGTCTCCGTAGAGGGGAGAAGTGTGACTTCCTCTGAGTTAAAAGAACAGCCAGCGCCAGATTGAGCCTCTATTGAGGAGCAATGAGAGAGATCTGCGTTTGGAGAACCAAGAAAAAAATGTGTAGAGCCAGAAGCGGAGAGAGCTTCGCTCATCTACTGTCTTGGGGCACCTGCTTGCTGTAAGCGTTGCTCTTGGTCCTGAGAATACAAATTCCACTTGGTCACATACTTGTGTTCAGGGGTTTATAATCTAGTGGGGGAGGTGGGCAGATGACGCAACAGACTCCTTCTGCCATATATATGTAATACATATGTAACGTATATGTAATATATAAAATATAATATACCATTATATATAGTTTCCAAGTAGTCATAAGAGTGAGGGAGAGAAATAAAGAGAGCAAGGGGATAGAGGTACAGAGAGAAAGCCTATCTGAGAAGGTGAAACTTGAGCAAAGACTTGATCACAGAAAGGCTTGATGGGCGATGTGATGGAGAGATAGTCGGTGGCCAAGGGGTAAACAGGAGAATGACACCTTGCCAGAAACTGGGAAGAGCTTAGTCAGGGATGTGGCCAACCCCAGATGGGGGTGTGAAGAGTTAGGCTGGCTCCATGAGCAGCTAACAGATGAGGCTGTAGGCACAGGAAAGAGCAGAAAGGGAGTGCTCCGTATTTGGGGACCCCAGGCTCTGCAAGGTATTGGGAAGACTGAGGTGTGTGTCTAGGGGGGTGGGGAGGGTTTGCACAGACGCCAGAAAAGAAAGTAAGAAAAGCCCCATGTGCAGTGTGAAGTCATTCGGGCAGTAGCCCGACCCTTCCCTTGACCCGGGGAATATGGAGGGAATTTTAAGCCCGTGATATGATCACATTTGCTTCTAGAAATATCTCTGTGGGAGCTATAGAAAGAATGGGTGGAAGGCAGGGTGTGGAGACAAGCGAGGGGGCCACCGGAGAAACCCAGATAAGGGTGTGCGGGTAGAGAAGAGGGAGCAGATCTGAGACCCAGACAGGCGTGCAATCATTAGGGTTTGCTTATGGATTGGCTGGACACGGTGGATAAAAGAAAGAGTTTCTAGGCTTAACAGGGACGTGAATGGTGTTCAACAGTCCCAGCAAAAGGTAGATTGGAAGTGGAGCATGTTTGGCTTGGGCAGGTGATATTTTGGGTGGAATTTGCGGATTTGGAGTGATTGCAAGACATCCAGGTGGAGGTTCCGACTGAGTAAGTGGTTGGGTGTGTGCGTTTACCTCCATTTATTGGGATTTGCCGATGGGGACGATCACTGGATTGTGCTATATGGTGAGTTGCAGCGGGATGCCTATGGAGGTGATATCCCACCGCTCGCTTCACATCTCTGAAGTCAGGATGTGCCTGTGGCCATAATTGCTTTGGGATATTGTTGGAACAACGGTAAGTCAGTCCTCTCTGCTCTGTGTATGGCGTGTTATATTCACACATAACAGCAGGCAACGTTTAAAGTGCTTTATTTCCAGTAACCCATTTTCCCTCAGAACAGCCTGTCAGATGAGTACTACTGATCATTTTCCAGATGGAGAAAGGGTGGCACAGAGAGGTTAAGTAACCTGTCAAGATCACACAGTGCCTAAGCGGCAGAGTCCAGATTCAGTCCAGGCAGTTGGGACACCGGGCTTATGCTGGTAATCACCACAACACACTTGCCCTCAAACTGGAGGCTCTACCAATGTCTGGTGTCCTGCTGGTCTTTACCTTCTAGTCCTTCCACTATCTCCTGAGGAGGAGCATGGAGGTCCAGGAAGAGGTCTATCGTTATGTCCAGAATATTTTTCCTCTTTAGTTCTTTTGTGGCGCTTTCTAAAGGCTCACCCACATGCCTTATGTCAGCCATTCTGGGTCAAAGTTGTTTACCAGAACACTTGATAACCTAATAATGACAGAAAGAGAGTGCCAGAGAAATAAATAACCAGCCTGGAGTGTGCCATCAAGACTAAAGAGAGCCAGCATTTCTTCTCACAGGCACAGCTCTGGCTGACAGCAGCACTTTTCAAATTCTGGATTGCAACCCTTCAGTGGGTTGGGAAATCAATTGAGTAGATTGGAAACAGCATTCCTTCAAAATAATGAAACAGAGCAGGATAGAATAGGATGTGTAGCGGGTATATTATGTGTAATATGGGTACGTTATATGTGTGGATATATACTTGGGTCATGACATAAATATATTTCTTATTGTGGTTTGTGTTTAAAAAGACATTTGAAAATGCTGAGCTCGAGCACCCTTTACTGTGTGGTTCCCTGCCAACCCCCCCCCAAATATTCGCTGTACTACTCTAGCCCCCCTTATCTGTGGTTTCAGTTACCTGCGGTCAACTGTCATCCAGAAATGGATGATCCTCTTTCTGACACATCGTCAGAAGGTCAAGAGCAGCCTAGCGCTAGGTCACAATGCCTCAGTCCCTCCCCTCACTTCACCTCATCACGTGGGCATTTTATCATCTCACATCATCGCAAGGAGGGTGAGTGCCGTACGATAAGATATTTTGAGAGAGAGAGAGAGAGACAGAGAGAGACACACATGCCACATTCATATAACTTTTATTCTAGCATATTGTTATCATTGTTCTATTTCATTATTCATTATTGTTGTTAATCTCTCATTATGTCTAATTTATAAATTAAACTTTATCATAAGAATGTGCGTATCAAAACCCCCACAGTACGTATAAGGTTTGGTACTATATGCAGTTTCAGGTATCCGTGGGGGTCTTAGAATATATCCCCTGTGGATAAGGGGGGGGCTATTGTATTTTCTTCTCTAATGAACTGATATAGGTGTACATTTGTGTACTTTAAACATATTTGCATAGTATATCGGTGCTAAATACGGTACACCTGTAGATCTGAAGCTTGGACCAGAAATCTGCTCTAGCTCATGATTTGGGGGGTTGTGGCAGGTAGATGGTAGGTTGTCAAAGTGGAAGCATTAGCAGGAGACAGAATCACCTGGAAAGGATGTGTGAATGAGCAAAGAAAGAGAAGAGGGTAGAATCTGGGAAGCCGTTTACCTTTAAGGCGGGGATATTGGAAAAGGAGCTCCCAAGAGCCACTGCAATGGGACAAAGAGGTGGGAGGGAAACCTGGAGTGTGTTGGCATGGGAGCCAAGAGAGGAGAGAGTTTGAAGAGCAAGGAGAGGCTCAAGATTGTCCAACAAGGCAGGAGGTCAAGCTAGGTAAGAGCTGGAAAGCACGCACTGAATTGAGCAATGTGGTGACGTTGGTGACGTTGGTTGGTGCCTTTAGTCCAGTGGTAGCAGTTGGACTGTGGGGGACTGAATGGTGAGCATGGAAGGCAGACACACTGGGGAATGGGCAGCTCTTTTGAAATGTTTGGCCAATGAAATGGGGAGTTGGCTAGACAGGGGATAATGGGTTTGCACCAGAAACAAATTTGCCCCTAGTGTTACAGAAAGACAAAATATTCACAAGCTAGGCTTACGGGAAGGTGTAGGGACATTTCACCTCTGTTAGAGACGAGGTGAAACTATGGATTCCCACCCCCTACTCTCAACAGTTTTCATCCTCTGAACACTCGGGTAAGAATTTCTGGTAATTGCTGAGACCAAATTTTAGAATTATGATGAAATCTATTGTTGCTCTGGTTATTTATACAAGTAATGGTTAAGGTTATTTTGGAATTGTGATTCCAAAATAATTGTATGTGCACGATACAATTAAAAACCCCTAGTTAGGAGGAGGGAAAAAAAAAGTATGAAACAGTAGCCAAAAGAAAAATTACATTGATAGACCATTAACAACATTACTGCTGTCGCTGCACAAAGAATAATGAAATAATGGACTATATTTGGAAAACAGAAGATACCGTGGGTAACTGATAGAATCCAAAAGGACAGATTAAATTTCCTCTACTTTTATGATGAAAACCAGACTTGAAATTACTTTTGACTTGTCATTTTGCTTTACCAAATGTTTGAGAGAATTAGGATGTAGGCACCTTATCACTGACATTTCTTAGTCAAGATAAGAATTCTATGCTCAGATTTGTGGGCCTTGGGGCTGTAATTATCACAACCTCAAAGTAGATTACCAGGTGTTGTATAATTATTGTGATATCTAGTCTTTAAGGAGTAAGGAAATTTGCATCTGAGTATAAATATTTGTATTTGATCCTTGTTTCCCTGGGGGAGGGAAGAAAGCTGGGACCCCTGATTAAGTCACCTTATTTAACAGATTTGGGCATAAAGATCATTTTCAGAGATGAAGGAACAATCTATAATTCCTGAAAGAAACTTTCCCCAAATCAGAAAGCAAGTAAAAAAGGTCCAACTTAAGAAAATGCAAAGCTAGGAAGAAAGGATATTGACGAATCTTCCTTAGGCTGCTTTCATAGCAGTGAGTAATTGCCTTAAGGTAGAAGCTTGTGTTCTAGAAAATTCTCTTGTGTTCTAGAAAATTCTCAGACCACTCAATTCACGAAAAACCACTCATTGTTTTTGATTAACCAGCATTTGGAAAAACTTGTCTAAATGGGTTAGAAGTGAAAGTGTTTGCCTTGAACAAAAATGTATAGTGTTGAGGATGAGAAGTATTGTTAGTTTTGCTGAATTTAAACAGTCATCTATGCGAAGGGTCTCAGGACTGAGAATAATCCCCTTATTCCCAAATATTTTGAAACATGGAATGAAGTGTGTGTGTGTGTGCGTGTGCGTGTGTGCGTGTGCGCGTGTGGTGGTGGTGAGCTCACTTCAAGTGTAAATCATGTCCTGGGTGGAGCAAGTGGATTTATAGGAAGAGGAACTGTCGTGTTAGTTCAACTAATTGCAAGTCAAGGTGACTCATTTGGGCATCCGAAGGTCAATGTATGCATGGAAAAAGACTGACCCCTCCGTGGCTATTTTTCTATAAGTTAAGATGCCTAAAACCCTGAATTTCTTCTTAAATGTCTCTTAGTACCTGTCATTTTTGAAGTTGTAAGTGAATACTGAGTTTTAAGCACAAAGGAAAAAGTATCTTACACAGTGAAAAAAAATGGCACAAGAACTTCTCAGAAAGAACTTAGTGCATTTTAATAACTTCTTTGAAGTTGCTCTTGAATGACTGAATTCATTGTCCAAAGACTCAAAGGAGTTGGAATTACTTGGAATTTCCCAGTCTTCGCCATACTTCTGGATCACAGGCACAATTTTCAAAATACTGGTAGAGCCAGGTCCTAGTGCCAGAGCGAGGGAGAGATTTTGTATAGTTTCTCCTTCTATGATTAGTATAATTTTAGCTGTTTTTGTTTTGATTGAAATTTTCCTGGTTGGTTCGGTCGGTTAAAGCCAGTGCTAGCTAACCTGGACAAGCGCCAGATGTCTGGAACAAGACAAGCTTACTCTGTGCGGGGAGACTGTCCTTAACCACGTCGCCACTGCCTTCCATCATCTACCTTTTGGCCAACTAGGTGCCCACCCTCTTGGCTACGTGTTCAGGGTGTAGAACAACCTCCACGCCCCAAGCAGGCGGGGGTGGGGGTGACATGGAGAGTAGTCACCAATCTCTAGGAGCCAATCATAGTAGTTCTAGCTCCTCTGTCTGTGAAAAGTTGGGTGGGGAACTCACCTTGAGGACAGCTGGCATCTTCCATGGGGCAGACGTGTTTCAGCCTTGCCCCCTCTAACTGTGAAAGGACTCCAGCCCCATCCCATTTCACATAATCTCCCACTAGATCCTTTCCTTTCACTCCTCAGGGCCTGCCCTCTCCTGATGATGACTTTCAGGAATGGAACTCTTTGGGAAAATCCCACCTCAGGCTCTTGGCGAAAACCTTAAACGGAAGGAACAAAGCAGATGATAAATCTGGGTAGAGCAGACCCGAATGTGGGTTGACTGCAGAGCCAGAAGTCCAGGAGAAAGTTGCTGGTTACTTCTTTTACTTCCTGTGCCTTTATAGCTGTGGGTCTAGAATCCCACACAGAATCTTCTCCATCATAGAAAGTATTCAGAAGAAATTAACCTGATGACCTATTTTACTTCTGAGAAACTTTTTTTTTTTTTTAAATAATAGCTACGAGTAAACTTCACCAGCTTTTTAAAAAAGTTCAGAAAGGCTACTTACTGTGTTTGAGCATCTTTGTGATTTCTTTCAGTTGCCTCAACAGAAATGGAATGTTGTGTACAACAGACATATATTAGTGTCTCCCTATAATTTTACACACATACACACGCAGCTTTCTGTTTATAACTTCCCTCCCCATCTCTTTGCCCGAAACCTTATAATAAGCTCATTCATTTGTAACTCTACTTGGCTGCATGATGTTTTTAGAGTAGTAAAATTAGTTCAATTGCTTTCCCCGGTAAAAAGAGGTAGCTTGGAAATGGTATTGAGAGAGAGGAAAGCTGGCTAGTCAGGGAATGCAACACTAGAAATGTAGGACCAGTAAACAGCACCGAGTCCTTTAGAGAAATGTTTGCTCTATGTCCCCAGCCCCTTAGCTAAGCGATGATCAAGCCTTCTGCCCTTTAGATATAAAGACATCGCAATGCTCTGCCTATGAACGAACAGACGCTTTGTAAGGAGAGAAAAACTGGTCTGAAGAGAATTTCTCAGGCGCTCTGATTGTCTGATTGCACAAACATCGCCTCGTCAATTTTTCTCACAATCCCAGAGAGGAAGTGGCATGAATAGGAATGTGTTTGGAGCTGGAGGGTGGGGACAGGAGGGAGAGAGACGCTTCCCCGCCATCCGAAGAGGCGGGAGGGCCAAGAAACCCTTCACCAGGAACCTGCGGCGCGGTCCCTCCCCGCGTCCCTCTCCCGGCGGTCCCTTGCCCCCGGCAGCGCCCGGCCGAGGCCGCTGGAGACGGCGGGGTTCCTGCGCCCTGAGACTGCTGGAGGCGGAAAGAGCAATTCCCCGTCCCCCGGAGGAGAGAACACGGCACCCGCGCAGTAGGACAGTCTCTGGCACCGGCCCCGAGCCGGTCCTTCGGGCGTCTGCACACGGGCGCCCGCGCGTGCCGCCGCGCACACATTCCCGCCTCCGCGCGCAACTCCCACGCCCCAGCCCCTCGGCCCGCCGGGCGCCAGATCCGCCTCCCGGGGCTGGAGCGAGAGGGTCCTCCGCGGCGTCTTTAAGGCTGCGGTCCCCGCCCCTCCCTCTTCCCCGCCCTCCCCCGCCCGTCCTCCTCCCGGAGGCCGCAGCTCCTCCCGACCTCCCCGCGAGCCGGGCTGCCGGGCGTGCGCGGCGCGCGGAGCAGGTGCCGGCGAGCGCCTCGCATGCCGCTGCCCGGCCGGAGGTGGTAGCGGCGCCGGGCGCGCTCCGCCCGCCCCTCCTGCGGGCCGCACTCGGGCTCCGGCGCGCGCGGGGAAATGTCGGTGGCGACGGGCAGCAGCGAGGCGGCCGGTGGGGCCGGCGGCGGCGGCGGCGGCGGCGGCGGCGCGCGGGTTTTCTTCCAGAGTCCCCGGGGCGGCGCCGGCGGCAGCCCCGGCTCGAGCGGTGGCTCGGGCTCCTCCCGGGAGGACTCGGCGCCCGTGGCCACGGCGGCCGCTGCGGGGCAGGTTCAGCAGCAGCAGCAGCAGCAGCAGCAGCAGCAACGTCGCCACCAGCAGGGAAAAGTGACAGTGAAATACGATCGCAAGGAGCTTCGGAAACGGCTGGTGTTGGAGGAGTGGATCGTGGAGCAGCTGGGTCAGCTGTACGGCTGCGAGGTACTTGGGCGCGGGGCCGGGAGGGTTGGGGGCCTCGCTCGCCCCACTGTGCCCACACGGGGATTCTCCAGCTCCGGCTCTCGGTTGCGCACCGCCCCGACTCCTGGGGACCCGACGCTGGGAGCGAGGCGCAGGGCGTTCTCTCTCCAGGGTGCCCTCTGGCGCCGGGGCGCGACGGTTGGGAGCCCCTGTCTGGTGCCGGGTGCCGGAGAGCTGCGGGCCCTCTTCATGGCAGTGGGGAGGGTTAGGTCTGGTTAAGCGCATTGCTTTTCTCAGAGCCTTTCCAGGCTCTAGCTGCAGCCACACGAAGCGGGGGCTCAGCAGGGCTCACCCCAGATGCGCCTAACCCAGCAAGAACAGTACTCACTGCTGAGATCCTGGCAATCCCGCATTTTTTTGCGGAGAGGGAGCAGGGAAGGGACCTGAAAGCTGCTTAACGGAGAGGAGAGGTTCTGGGGATCTCAGAGACCCCCTCGGTTCCTGAAATTCCACATCAAAATCATGAGGTGAACGCTTTCTCTTTTGCAGCCAGCCCCGACGCGTGTCCCCATAATTCATCCTTGCATTTACCGAAGCTGCACACGCTGGGCTTTGTTGAAGCAGCTTGCTTCCTTCCTGGCCAAGCTTAGTTACTCCCGTTGATGGGCGCAGAATGGAGAGCCTTTGGCAACCTGGAAGGGTGCCTGGGAGAAAGGCAGGCAGCTTTGCGGACGGTGTGCGAGATGCCGGAACCCACCGGGTTCCCCTCCGCCACGACGCTGTGACTTCCCACAGTTCAGGGGCCAAGGCTTACACACAAGTCTGCCGGACGTGCATATGCTTGATGTTAGGAGAAATGGTGAGAATAAGCTGTAACAAACGTCTGCTAGAAAAACGACTGAAGCCAAAATGATTCCCGGGGAGATTCTTTAATAACAGCAATTGTGGTCGAAGTGTTGTACTTCTCTTAAGGGCGTGGGGTGTGGGAAGGGTGGGAGAATGAAGGGGGTTAGTAATTAAGGATATGGCTTCTAAGTCAAAACTAGGTTTGTGTCCATACTGTGCTTAACCCTGTTCAGCAAAAATGAAAGGCAGATGAACTCATTGGCTTGTCTCCTGGTTTGGGGTATTCTGTTTTTCACACATGTTATGGCCTATTGTGAACGCATCCTTTCCTTAAACGTTGTCATTGCACAAGGCAACAGCATTCTTATTACGGACTACTGATGAAGGATTGTGATATAATGAAGCTTGACTATATGACTAATGGGCTTGTAAAAATATATTGTTTCCAGCCTGGCTCTTATGAAAAGCCATGCTAATTGCGTAAATAAAAACTGGCCAAAATAGGAAGTGTTCCTGGGATTTTTTTTTTTTTTTTAATAGGAAGTTGGCAAAACTCTTTCAAGAAACACTATGTTTGATTTCGATGGGATTACTGTTGGGTGGATGGATGTGCTCAGTCTTGCCTCTATAGAATCCAATTAATTTTCATTTATTTCACACTCATCTTTATACTCCATTTTGGATTTGGAGAAGAGTTGAGTTAATAGAAAAACTACTGTTGAAATTAACAGTGCTTTAGCAGTGCTGCTTTTACGGAAGACTAATTAGGTGCAGTTGGAGAAACTAGAGAGTTCCAGCCCCTTGGGCAGGTTGGCGAATCAAATATTTTGAAAATTCTTCAGAATAAATGGGGGGAAATGGTGGATCGAATGTTCACTGTATTGAACATGTAAGTTAGGTACGTATTTTAAAGGGTAAACATGACCTTGAATCTTTCCCTTGTACCTCTCTTCTCCTATTTTAGACCTTCTGATGTGCAGCAAACAACTGGAGTTTTGAGAGAGAGAGAGAGAGAGAGAGAGAGCACGCTATTTGCTGCCTGTGTGTCATAATGTGACAAGTATTTCTCTTCAAGTTGTTTGCTCTGTCATTTTAGGTTGAAGGAATATTGGTCATTGAGAGGTTGTTGGCAGTTTGTAATTACTAAGCCAATGATACACCTTTTATATAATAATAAAAAGTGTGTGGACTAATCAGTAGCCATATAACGAATTGTTTTCTCCCATCTATTTCTCCACTGGTAGGACTCTATTTTTAGCTAAGGTTCTCTAGTCTGGTAGCCTTTCCTCGCTGATAGCCTCAGGTATTTCAGCCTCTGGCTTTTTAATCTAGGAGGACCTTACCCTGGCCAATAGCTCTGAATCTCATGAACATAAGGGGACGGGAATGTCCCTTTTACACTTAAAATTGGTAAGGTTTTAAATTTGGATTGCATGCAACTGACACAGGAAGCAAATTTGCCAGGCTTCAAACTGGCCAGAGGCCTGAGCTTTCTGCCAGGTCGGGGGACAGGATGAGCGTATATTTAATTTCAGAAGAACTTCTATCAGGCAGGTGGGCAGTGAGGTGACTCGTCCCTTGCGGAGTAGAAAATAGTGATCTTTTGGAGATAACGTGCGCTTTCTAAATTAGGAGTGGGAGAGAAGGAAGACACAGAATAACTTCCTGGCCGTGGCCTTCTCTAGAAGTTTGCAGTGGCCAATCAATTTTGTATGGAGAATAATATAAGGGCAGCATCTCTGGAGTCCTTATTACGTGCTAGGTGCTGTTCTCTGCACTTTGTATGGACTGATTCATTTAGTCTTTACAACAACCCTATGAAGAGGGTGCTCTTGTCCCTGTTTTACAGGTAAGGAAACTGAGACACAGAGGAAGAGGCTTCACAGCTCACAGAACTGGTGAATGGCAGGGGGTGGGGGTAGGAACACGAACCACGGCGGTGTGGCTCCTGCGGTGTGCCGGTAACTCTGCAGGGTCCGGTGTAAGAGAACCGATAGAGGCCCTCGTAGTGTATGTGTAGATATTTAAAAATAATGAGGGGCGCCTGGGTGGCTCAGTAGGTTAAGCATCCGACTTCAGCTCAGGTCACGATCTCGCGGTCCGTGAGTTCGAGCCCCGCGTCGGGCTCTGGGCTGATGGCTCAGAGCCTGGAGCCTGCTTCTGATTCTGTGTCTCCCTCTCTCTCTGCCCCCCCCCCCCCCGTTCATGCTCTGTCTCTCTCTGTCTCAAAAATAAATAAACGTTTAAAAAAATTAAAAATAAATAAAAATAATGAATTTGTAACCAGCATCTTGTAAAATGTATTCTATCCACCTACCTTGATATCTCCACAGTGGCTTGGAAGGCTAGGTTTGAATTTTGAATTCTCAGACTTCCCAAGACTCCAAGCTGGAATGTAGTTGGAGAATCCACCCGCCCAGGGCCTCCTTCCTTTTTCTTCCCACCCGTGGTATGGTCCCACCTGGTGAAGAGCATTGTGTCCACTTGCACACCCCATCTCGGTCTACACCCTCTGCCACCCCTTAATCATACCTTTAGCTCAGACCAGTGGCAGAGACCCCCTTGGGAGGACAGATCTGGGAGGAGCCTGTTTACGCCCTGAAAGTGGCTTCGTATTTGATCATGAGATTGTGCGGGGCTGCAGTGGAGCCTAAAAAGAGACGGAGGTCACCGCATGGGTGTGTGGGTCCAGTTGGTCCCAGGGATGCCACAGGAAGTTGGGTGTAGAAGGACTAGGGCCCAGGGCTGTGGCCCTTCTTATCCAGGCTATGGGTAGTATCAGCAAACACCATATCAAACAGCCTTTTGGATATAAAGATACATGGGTTTATAAATTCTAAGCTTAGTTATGTCGATAGTTATCTCCCATTTCATCATCTCGTATGGATAGTTAAATCTCAGCTAGGGATTTGGTCATAATGGACCTGTTAGGATGAATCTACATCCACATTTAAGAATTTCTGTTTTGGGGCACCTGGGTGGCTCAGTCGGTTGAGCGTCCGACTTCGGCTCAGGTCATGATCTCGCAGTTCGTGAGTTCGAGCCCCGGGTTGGGCTCTGTGCTGACAGCTCAGAGCCTGGAGCCTGCTTCAGATTCTGTGTCTCCCTCTCTCTCGGCCCCTTCCTCGCTCATGCTCTCTCTCTGTCTCTCAAAAATGAATAAACGTTAAAAAAAAAAATTTAAAAAAAATTTCTGTTTTGAGAGATTTTCCTATCTCTTCCAAACCCAGACAGTTTTTAAGAGCATTTGAAATCTGGCATAGCGTCTACTTTGACAAGTATTGCAAGATGGCTTACTGGATAAGTCATATCAATTTTTCTTATCTTGCCCAGCATCAAGATAACATCTGTACTTCCAGGTTTGCAATTTGATTTGCTCTGGAAATAAAAGCCTGTTGTTAACCTCAGATTACTGAAATGCCTGTAGCAGCCTAGCCGTAAACAGACTTGTGCGCTGAGGGCATTTTCCTGGGTTATCCTGAATGTCCATCTGGGAGGGCTTTCCCTTAGCTGCATTTTAGAAAGTGTTTTCTGGCATATTATACCTTCTCATCTTCCCTGACTCCCTGTCATGCTCATTCTGCAAATCAAGTGTTTTTCCAAATTTTTTGATGGCGACCCTGGAAAGAAATACCCTTTAGATTGCTGCCTGTCACACGGACACATGGATGTGTGAAAGACACATGGACTTACAAAGCATCATTTAACATTACTGCGTGCGCTAAAGAAAAAAATTACAAAGGTAATGTAAAATAAGACTATTCATGTTTAAATACCATATTCCGTTCTATTTCGTTTTCCAGAATTGCTGGTTTGTGACCCTCCCAATTGATTTCATAACACATTTCGGGACAGTGGCATGCAGTTTGAAAAGCCAGAATTAGCTGGCGTTTATTGAGTGCTCTTTATGCATCAGGGATGATTCATGTAATCCGAGTAACAATTTCTGATATTCTCACTTTATGGGTATAGAAACTGAGCCATGGAGATGTCGAAAAGTCGCCCCAGAGCCCATAGCTGTAACGTGGTGGGGCAGGGCTGTGTCCAGGAAATCAGTGCAATGTCACCACGGTGCCGCACTGCTTCTCAAGGCGGGATGGGGCCAGGCACCTTCTGGAAGAAAGTACTTCAACCGGTTCCCTTCGGAACAGTGGCTGGGGAAATTTGGTGTGGAGGCAGCGTTTAAGAAAGTAAATGCTCTGACGCTAGAATAGCTGGAAGTCACATTGTGGCCCCAGCCCCAGCTTTCAGTAGTAGTAGTGAGTAGGCAATTTCCTTGACATCTCTGAGCCTCACCTTCCCCTCATGTTTAAGGGAGTCACCCGGCCCTCTTTGCAGGGTCGTTAGGAGGACTGGATGGGAAAGACCTGGAACGTAGGAGCTGGGATGCTGTCGCTGTTCAGTCACTCGTGTACTTTGAACCGTAGCCACTGTCTATTGCTTATTCTCTACGATGTGGGCGGAGGACAGGAAGGAAGAGAAAACAAGGCATTCACATCTATCTGGCGGTAGAATTTGGAGAAGGATGCGTAGGTACTTGGGGTCGGGATGTTGGCATGTGTTGGAACTTGAACGTGGGCAAATACTCTCTGTATCATTCCCCTTTCTTCTAGTATCTTCCTTACTCTGGAAGTTCCTGTGGGTTTTCATGTGTATGGAGAAATTAGACGTCAGTTGAAAGGCAGGCTCTGTCTTCATTTTCTTTGTAGACGTCCTAATATGGTAGAGGACAGTTCTTCAACCGTGAAGCGTTTGTTTGATTGAATGAAAAGAGTCAATCTTCAGACAACCTTTTACAAGTCATTGGCGTTGTAGTTGAATTCGTTGGTGGCATTTCTTTATTGGAATCACAGCTAGAAAAAAATAGATTTATGGTTTGCAGCAATAATCTATATCCTACTCTTGCATTATTACTGTTTTATTTCAGCATTGTTGAAAAGCACACCCCGCCCCCCCCCCCCCCTTCATTGACTTACTTGCTCCAAATAGGAGTTTACAGATCGTGGTGACAGCGAATTGATTTTTCAGCTTCGATTGTGAGAATTCTTTTGTGAACCCGCTCTTCCTTGCATCTCCTGCCCACCCTCTTTTCCTCTGCTTCTGCTGCGCCCCCTGACACGCTAGCTCTGCCTCTGCTTCTCGCCTCTGACCCGCCTTCGCTTCTAGGGTCTTCTGCTTTTCTCCCAGCTCTAGAACTACCTGGCTGCACACGGCAAACCTGGCCTAATTGACGGCTCTCCTCAAAGGAGTCTCTCTTTCTAGATGACGGAAGAGCAAAGCCTGCATTGTTTTTTTTTTTTTTTCCCCACGCAGTGCATGCGCTGTGTGCACGATCACATTTTGTAGTTTAGTCCCTTGTCTCCTCATGCAGGACTTGGCTATTTCAAACCGTCACCGGTGTTTTCATGGCACCATTTCTGCTCTCTTCCCTCCCCTTCAGCCCAGCCTGCAGCCTCCTCCTAGGCCAGCCAGTGCAGCCACTCTGCTGTGGGGCTTCTACCCTCCCTTGCTCCCTGCGGGCCCCTGGACCCCAGCAGGTACATGAGCCCAAGTCTTTCTCCCCTGCTAGAAACAGCAACAGCAATCGCCTGCCATGAGTAACGCTTCCCTTCCTCAGTCCTGTATCCCCTCTGGTTGCTGCTTGTTCTTCTCTTACCATCCATTTTTCTGGATCTTTCTTTACCCATGACAGATGCTGTTTATCCACCACTGCTGAGGACCTTGATGTTTCTCATTCCGGGGTGGGGTTGGGGTGTTGTGTGGGTCTTTACTGACTTGGCCTTCCCCATGGAAGCCTTGGGCTTCTGAGACAGCCTCTCCAGGACCTCACGCTGTTCCCTAGCTACTTTTCCAGTCCCCTTCCGGGCTTTCTTTCTCTGCCCATCTCTCTGAAGTCTGGTGTTGCTCAGGATTTGTCTTTGGGCTCCTGCTCTGCCTTCTGGGTCCCCTCCCCGCCTCATGCTCTTTCTGCATGATACGAATATTCCTGGTGGTTTCAAGTTGCTGTCCATATGCTGACAACTCTTCAATCTGTATTTTTAGCCCAGAGTTGTTTTCCGAGGACCAGATATATTCGGAGAGTTTTGAAATGGACAACTTAGAGGCTCCACGGGAGCCTCGTGGTGAACCGGTTTGCAACTGAGTTTACCTTCCTCTGCAAACCTGCTCCTCTTCCCCTGTTCCCTCAGGGAATGGCAGGAGCCGCTGTCCACACATGTCCCGGCCAGAGGTTCTGCAGGCATCCTCTCTGTTTCCTCTGCCCTGCAGGTCACACCCCGCAGTCACAAAGTCTTTTTTTTTTTATATATATATTAAATATAATTTATTGTCAAATTGGTTCCCATCCGACACCCAGCGCTCATCCCAACAGGTGCCCTCCTCAATGCCCCCCACCCGCTTTCCCCTCCCCTCCACCCCCCCATCAACCCTCAGTTTGTTCTCAGTATTTAAGAGTCTCTTATGGTTTGGTTCCCTCCCTCTCTGTAACTCCCCCCCCCCCCCGCCCCCCGCCATGGTCTTCTGTTAAGTTTCTCAAGATCCGCCTATGAGTGAAAACATGGTATCTGTCTTTGTCTGACTTATTTCACTTAGCATAATACCCTCCAGTTCCATCCACGTTGCTACAAATGGCCAGATTTCATTCTTTCTCATTGCCACATAGTATTCTATCGCATGTATAAACCACATCTTCCGTATCCATTCGCCAGTTGATGGACATTTGGGCTCTTTCCATAAGTTGGTTATTGTAGAGAGTGCTGCTATAAACATTGGGGTACAAGGGCCCCTATGCATCAGCACTCCTGTAACCCTTGGGTAAATTCCTAGCAGTGCTATTGCTGGATCAGAGGGTAGATCTATTTTTAATTTTTTGAGGAGCCTCCACACTGTTTTCCAGAGTGGCTGCACCAGTTTGCATGTTGACCCTCGCTCCTTATGGCTCTGTAACCTGGTGCCTGGACTTCTCGCTGCCCCCCGGCCCCCCCCATTTGTGCAGCTCCTTACAATTTCTCACCAATTGACACTTCCGTCTCAGGTCTCTCAAATTACTGCCACCATCAGCAGCCCCCTGCTTTGCTGCTGCTGTTATGACCGCTTGCTTCGGCCACTGATGCAGCTCCCGGCGGAGGGCCAGGTGATCTGTACGTTTTGTCTCCCACGGTCAAACCTCATAGTAACTTTAGGGGGGGGGGTTGTGGTATCATCTGCATTTCTTCATTTTGTGGCGGAGGAGACTGAGACCAGGCGACTTGTTACGTGTCCCTGTCTCAGCTCGTCCTGACTGCAGAGTCCCTTCGCCACGATGCAGCCATTGCGCCCAGCAGCTCCATTTATTGAGTTCTTACTTCATAGGCCCATCCTCGCCGTGACTCTGCAAGGTAGGTAAAGAAACTGAGGCACTGAGAGCTTGAGCAACCCCTGGTTAGAGGCCACGTCACTCGCAAGGGGTGGAGTCCGGAACGGACACCTGTCTCTGGTTCCTGGGCTGGGGCCTCCCCCTGCGAGCCTCCCCTCCATCCACCCTTTGCTGCGGTGACTCAAAGTGTCTTCTGAAATCCAGACTGGATCCTATTATTCCAGGGCCCTCATGACAAAGCAAGAGCCCATAGGCTGCAGCAAGGGCTCTGGGGCTTGCCCTTGTATTTCCTCTACGGAGCATCTCTGATACATCCCCTCACCGGCAGGCTGGCTGCAGGCTTGCCCCGCTCTTGGCGCACCGTCTGTCATCCAGTCGCACAGCTTCGCGAGGGCAAGATCTCGTGGTCCCTGCAGCCCCAGTGTCTCTCAGGCCCCTGGCTGCACTGAGGTGTCCAGTACCTGGCTGGCAGGTGAGTGTGATAGAAACCGGCCCTCGAGACCCTGTTCCGGAACTGTGCATTTCAGAAATACACGCCCCCACTTAACTGCACTAATGCCATTTGGCTCTGCCTGTGTTCGAAGTCTCCTCTTTCATTGTTGGCTCAAAGTTTTGTTTCTTTCCCTTGGTTGTGAATTACATCCGTGCCGTCCTTTGAACCTGTGGACTGAACGGAAGTTGTGACGGCGTAAAGCATAGGTACAGGGCGATGAAAGTCTTCAAAGGGAGTAATCACAGGTTGCTGCCACTTCTGTCTGTAATTTAAATTTTTCGGTATGTACAAGAATCCTATTTTATTTGCACCATAGTTGCTCATTTCTCTGAGAGTGGAAATGCTTGCTGGGCGAGGAAGGGGTGAGTGCTTTTCCACCAGCAGATAAGATTCAGAGCGACAGGCTCACACAGGTTTTAATAGAACAAGGTATGAGAGCCAGGATTCCTGCCTCTGCTTCAAGGTTCTGGCCAATAAACTCTCCCCAGGTTTTTCTTAGTCAGCACTGGCACTTTGGAAATCTGCTCCACTGTGTAAAAGCTGAGAGAAAAAAAAAAAGAAGAAGAAACCAGAGTTGTGGATTAGTCTCCACAACGTTACTTTATGGTTGAGGAAGAAATGATCAAAGGAGGGCTTTTGCTTTTCTTAAAGAATCCTCAGGGCAAAGCGTGGAAGGAACCTTAGAGGGCAGGAGTATTCATTCATTCATTCCAACAGATATTTGCAAAGAGGAGGAAAGAGGAATAAGAAGCCTTCATCCTTTTTAATTATATAAGAGAAAAAGAAAAAGAAAGAAACCCTTTCTGTAACAAGAGAAGGAGGGAGGCATCTGTATGATTGAAAGCCCTTTGAGGGCACAGACTATGTCCTGTTCAAAGCTATGTTAGTGTGTTCAGTACATTTATTTACTGCATCCTGGCTCCGTGCGTCTTCCTTTACTCAGAGCCTGTTTTCAGGAAAGGGTGCAATAAAGTCATTCACATTATACCGTAAATGACGAGAACCACTTTAATTTTCATTTTAATAGGAAGTAAGGTCTTAAGTAAGAGAAAGTAACCTCTTATCAGCTGAACTTCAGGAATTGATAAACCAGGGCAGGATCTATTATTTGTGGGCTGTGGGACCTTGTTGGCATCTGTGAAATGGATAAAATCAAAACAGGTTGCTGGTTTCTGGGATGTCCCGGGAAGGACCCCGGCCTGTGGAACTTGATCTACTTTGAATTGCTGCTTAATTAGCTCGATGACCTTGGCAAGTGCTACTCATGATAGACTTCTGTTTTCGGGTTTTCTGTCCTTACCTGAAAAAAATGAGGGCGGTCTAGGTTTTTACGCTCTGCCCTTTAGAGCTTCTATACGAAAGGTGGCCCTACACTGCAGAAAATGAGATTTATTAAAGAGAGGGTGATATTTAAAGCAGTAACGGAAGAGTCTTTCTCAAAGCAAACGTGAGACAAGCATCAGGATGGTTCACCAAAGGATCATTTAGTTGCATAGCTAATTCTAGTAGCTAGAGTGAGAGTGTGTCCATCCTTCTCTTGGTATAATCTCTCGTGTGATGTGGCTCGGATAGGAAGAATCGGATTGAGAAGGTGTTTTTAGAACACCCTCCTCCCCTCCAGCACTTCCTAATTACTACTGATTTCTGTTAAATTTAAAATCGGACAGTGCAGATCTCCTAGGTACCCTGTTTGTTTTTATTTATGTATTAAAAAAATTTTTTTTGAATGTTTTTATTTATTTTTGAAGGAGAGAGAGAGACAGAGCATGAGCAGGGGAGGAGCAGAGAGAGAGGGAGACACAGAATCCGAAGCAGGCTCCAGGCTCTGAGCTGTCAGCACAGAGACCGATGCGGGTCTCGAACTCACAGACCGTGAATCATGACCTGAGCCGAAGTCGGACGCTAGCCGACTGAGCCACCCAGGAGCCCCTGTTTGGTCTTTTTTTTTTTTTTTTTTAATTTAATTGGGTTAACCTTTAAGAAGAACTGGAATATTTGGCTTAAAAATTTTCGGTGTATAACTTATAATACTGACTGTTGAGGGGAGGGTAGTGCTTTCCTGTTCTTATTATTTGTCCTTTATCTTGGCAGCTCATAATTAACTGATAGTGGTATTTATCTTAACTTGTGTTGAGATATAAAGTGAGCACCTGAGAGGGAAAATAGTAGTAGCCTTAGGAAATAAAATTTTTGTTTTATTTATTTTTTTGTTTGAGAGAGAGCGAGCGAGTGAGACAGCGCATGAACCAGGGAGAAGGTCAGAGGGAGAGAGCCTCAAGCAGGCTCCTGACGCAGGGCTCAAACCCATGACCCTGGGATCGTGACCTGAGCCGAAACCAGGAGTGAGATGCTTAACTGCCTGAGCCACCCAGGCGCCCCAGGAAATAAAATTTTTAAAAAGTGAAGGATACAAAGTAGCCTAAATAAAAGGCTGAATAAATCCGTATAAACAAATTAATTTTCACTGGGGAATTATTCCTGGGATGTCACTTTATAGTTAGTGTCAGAATGAGCAGGACAGAATAGAAGAAAAGAAATTAATATTTTTCATGGACAGTCCTGGTGGGAAGTGGAAAGCAGAATTTATTGCTATTTATTTATCTATTTACTTACTTATTTATTTATTTATTTCAATTTATGTCCAAGCTAGTTAGCATATAGTGCAATAATGATTTCAGGAGCAGAATCCAGTGATTCATCCCCTACATATAACACCCAGTGCTCCTCCCGACAAGTGTCCTCTAATGCCCCTTGCCCATTTAGCCCATCCCCCTACCCAAAACCCCTCCAGCAACCTTCAGTTTGTTCTCTGTATTTAAGAGTCTCTTATATTTTGTCCCCTTCCCTGTTTTTTATATTACTTTTGCTTCCCTTCCCTTATGTTCATCTGTTTTGTATCTTAAATTCAGAATTTATTGCTCTTAATATTTGTTTATTTTGTATGATGGTGGAATCCATAAAGGATCATCAGTAATCCCATTCAATCCACACAAAGGCACTGTGATGTAAGGAGCTACCTCATTTTTAAAACAACAGAACTGAGGCTCAGAAGGACTTAGTTCCAGTCCTGAGTTTAAATTACCAGCAGGACTTGGACCTGGAAACAGTGACCATCAATGTCACCCTCCCCACCCCGGTCATCTGCACCTATCCTTGTATGTTTGCCACACACGCTGGGCAAGGCTCTTCTGCTTAATTTATTTGATACATTTTCAAGTAGGCTTTATTTTAGTTGAACAGTTTATAGGATTCCACTCTTGTGTTTGTTTATAATTTATTACATGAACCAATAATGGGATTCAGCTATTTCTTTAGATAATAGTTTAGTTTCTTCATCCATCAGTTCCCGAGTATATATTGTAGGAAATGTGCTATTTATTTCTTGGATTGTCAGCTCTGCATGAATGGTTAGTATTGGAGCCCTCATGCTCTCCAGCTGTCCACATAGATGGAATTTTGAGGCTAAAAATTAGAAACACACTTTAAATAAAACATTGGTTACAGAGTGGATATTTTATCCTCCGTGTTTGAAAGCATCAGATATTACCCTTCCCATGATAGAAGTAAAGAAATAATGCTTCTAAATAAAATGTGCAGGGGTGTCTGGGTGGCTCAGTCGGTTGGGCATCCGACTTTGGCTCAGGTCACGATCTCATGGTTCATGGGTTCGAGCCCCGGGTGGGGCTCTGTGCTGACAGCTCTGAGCCTGGAGCCTGCTTCGGATTGTCTCCCTCTGTCTCTGCTCCTCCCCCTCTAATGCGCGCGCGCTCTCTCCCTCCCTCTCAAAAATGAATAAATGTTAAAAATTTTTTTTTAAATGTGCAAAGCCCTTAACAACTTCTTTTGCTTCTGATAAAGGATATATATATATTTTTTTTCCTGAGCTGCTTGGTCAATCATCTGTTAACAACTTTTATATTTTATATGTCACAAGTACAACTGACACAGATTGTTCGTTCATTTCTGCAAATGTTAATAGATTCAAATCTGTTTCAGGCCAAACAGGTAAGGTGTTGAGATTTCAGATTGGTGAAAAGATGACTTTTCTGCTCAGTTTTTATGAGCTAATACGCCACATAACAATTCTAATTAGTCAACTGGTTTTTCTTGTGTTTGTGATGGGGTGTGGCGCTCTAACAAGTCAAGAGAAAATGAGTCATTGATTTGGTGCTGAAACATGATTATGCTTGCTATCATGAAAATGGCCTACAAATATTACAACTAAAAAAAAATAACACGTACTATCTCTGGTAGACAAGTGCCTTTTGTTAAGCTAGAATATTCCATTTCTTCATCAAACCCCAGATGGTTCAGCATTCAGTACTCTTATGCCAGAAGCAGTTTCTATGGATGGATGTTTAAATAAAAACGTGTGTATTTTGGTAAACAGACCATCATCTAAACTAGCCTGAGACTTTAAAAGCATTTGGCTGCCAGTCATGTCTCAAACCTCTGGGATATTCTCATGTTAAACTTCAGGGAGGGATAGTGGGCTGTATTTTATAAGTGAGATATTCCAAGTTCGAGTTAACCCATTACTCTAAAGAAGATGAGAAACTGCTGTATTTATCAATTGACACCTTACTGTAAATTGCCCTGCACGAAGCCACTTAAGACAGTGAAGGAGGGCAGAGAATGAGATGCCGAGAACATACAAAACACTTAGTGAGGTGCAAATTCTCCACGCAGCCATCATGACGAAGACACTGGCCCACTCCGCCTCCAGGGGGGCAAGGCTGTGAGCGCTAAGCGGGCCTGGTGGGCGTGGCGTGGACCTAGCCCTTCTTCTCAAGGAATTCGGACCATCTTCTCCCCTCTGGCCCCACTGTACAAAATCAAAACAAGGGGGGAAGTTCCTACATATGGCTTCTTGCTGGTGGTGGAAAATAGGTGGTCTCATTGAAGAGATCCTTACTGGTTGCACTCATAGGGTTCTTTTTACACGCTTAATGCCCGAGTGCAGGGCGCTGCCTTATAGGATAGATGCTCCCGTCTCCCTGGGGCAGGAATGGGCTTGGTCTGCTCAGAAGTTCCAGGCGGGCTCCCCGCAGCGCCCTTTGCTCACAATGTGGTTGTGAGTCGGCATCCTCGGCTTCCTTTAATTTCCCCCTTTAAATGATAACAGCCCTTCCAGGGGCGTTTTGAGGATTGTTAATGTAAAAAAATCATCCCAAGAAAAGCCCAGGATATTTATGAAAGCACCATTAGCAACATTTATGCTCTTTTTGCCATGATCGATTCTGCCTTCTTAATAAAAATATTCAAATCGGGGCGCCTGGGTGGCGCAGTCAGTAAAGCATCCGACTTCGGCTCAGGTCACGATCTCGTGGTTCGTTGGTTCAAGCCCCACGCGGGGCTCTGTGCTGACAGTGCAGGGCCTGGAGCCTGCTTCGGATTCTGCGTCTCCCTCTCTCTGCCCCTCATCTGCTCACACACGCTCTCTCAAAGGTAAATAAACATTAAAAAAACAAAAACAGAAAACAAAAACAAATTAAAGGTACGCTCTTTGGCCAAAAAGAGAACAGAGGCTTTTGGAATTTTTTGTTTTTATTTTTATTTATCTTTTTTTGATGGGGTTTAGGCCTTTGTTGCAAAATTTGGTCACACACCAGGTTTTATGAATATAGAATAACCCAGTCCAATGTCTCAGAAAGAAAAATCTTGTTGGGCTGCTTTAAGAGAATTGCCTTTTTAGTTCAAGAGAACTATCACATTGGAGTTAAGTAATAATATATCTGTCATCATATAACATTCACTCTGGATAAAAATCGTGTCATAGGTTTCTTTCATCTGTGCCTAGAAAAAGGGTTGCAAAAATCCGCGATAAATGCTAATAGTGCTGTTTTCGTGTCATTATGGGTAATTTTTATTCATTTATGTTTTGTACAGTGAACACGTATTCCTTTTATATGAGAAATCGAAAGTTATTTTGAAAAAAAAAAAGTGGGTGTGGCTATCCCGACCATTGTCACCGGAAAGACAAGGGCTCCCCGCTCCTCAGTGACGTGTGCTCTTCTGTCACAGGGCTTTACGATATTAAGAGCAGCCTTCACTTTTTGAGGCCGCCAGGCGGTTTTTTATTTTTAATTGCAATTAATTAAGGAGAAAGTAAGCTAACAATTTTTGTCATACTCCATTCTTTACATTGCAGGATAAGCATACAGAATGCTTTTGGAAATCAGAGTGTCCTTATCTTTTTGGGTGGCTAGACTGCCGTGGGAAACAATGTTATGAACTAGACTGTGGCGCCCGTGTGCGGTTTCTTTTGCATTCGCTCTTACAGACTGCGCTCGTTTCCAGTTGCTCAGGTAAGCACCTCCTTCCTTTAGTGAGGTTGTTTCATGCATTTGTACTACAGTTAGACTGCCTTGTCAATTTCTGCATTTCCGCCTAGCATCCCCCGCGCTCCTAAGTGATTTTTTTTAACTGTACATCGTAAGATTTATTATTTTTTTAACATTCATTTTTGAGAGACAGAGAGAGACAGGGCGTGAGTGGGTGAGGGACAGACACACACACACACACACACACACACACACACACACACACAGAATCTGAAGCAAGCTCCAGGCTCTGAGCTCTCAGCACAGAGCCCAACACGGGGCTCAAACTCATGGACCGTGAGATCATGACCTGAGCCGAAGTTGGACCCTTAACCAACTGAACCACCCATAAGACTTATTCTTTGTGCCATAAAGTTCTGTGGGCTTTGACAAATGCAGAGTGTCATGTAGACTGTCTTCCAATGTCACATCAAATAGTTTCATCACTCTAAAAAATGTCCTGTGCTCCATCCATTCATCTATTTCCACTTCTCCCCAGGCCCGTTACAACCACTGATCTTTTCAGCATTGCCATCATTGTGCCTTTTCTGGAATGTTATCTAATTGGGGCCATATAGTACATAGCTTTTTCAGACTGGCTTCTTTCACTTAGCAATATGCATTTAGTATTCATGTGTGTCTTTTTGTGGCCTGGCAGCTCATCTGTTTTTATAACTGAGTAATGTTCCATTGTATAAACGTACCACAGTTTATTTGTCCATCCTGTTACTGGAGACATCTTGGTTGCTTCAGGTTTTTGGCAGTTATAAATAAACCTGATGTAAACATTGGCAGGCAGGCTCTTATGTGGGTATAAGTTTCAAATCAGTTGGGTAAATATGCCAGACGAATTTTGAGATGCTAAGGGTATGGGTGCTAGGGATACTGCGGTGAACCCAAGAAGCAAAGTCCCTGTGTTCTATAAATAAACACAGTAGGTAAACCAAAGTGGGTTCAGGTCATGAGAAGGGCATCTCTGGGGAAGTTTGTCACTTGTGAACTTGGACCTACATGATGAGAGATGACACCAGCTGTGCAGAGATCAGGGAGCATGAGCTTTCTTCCTGGGGGGCTCAGTTACTGCTAAGACCCTGAGGCAGGATGGACCTGGACGTGGTTGAGGGACTAGGGACAGAAAGAAATGAGAGATGACGTCAGGAATGAAAGTTGTTTTTTTTTTTCTTTAGAGAGAGTACACGTGTGTGTGTGTGTGTGTGTGTGTGTGTGTGTGTGTGTGTGTGTATGAGTGGGGGGAGGGGCAGAGAGAGAGAGAGAGAGAGAGAGAGGGAGAGGGAGAAGGAGAGGGAGAGTGAGAATCCTAAGCAGGCTCCATGCTGTCAATGTAGAGCCCTACGTGGAATTTGATCTCATGAACCAGGAGGTCATGACCTGAGCCAAAACCAAGAGTCGGACACTTAACTGACTGTGCCACCTGAATGAAAGTATTTAAAAAAAAAAAAATAGAGAGAGAGTGAGAGAGAGAGTGAGCACACACGAGCGGGGGAGGGGGAGACAGAGGATCCAAGCAGGCTCTGTGCTGTCAGCACAGAGCCCGGGGCTTGATCTCAAGAACTGTGAGATCATGACCTGAGTCAAAGTCAGATGCTTAACTGACTAAGCCACCCAGGCGCCCCTGAATGGAAGTATTTTTTGAAGAACCTCTCTTTTAGCGTAACGTACAAGGCACACAAATCCGGAGTGGATAGGCTGATGAATATTCTCACGTTGAACCCACCATGTAACCACTATCCAGATCAAGAAGTGGAGGAACATTGCTAACACCACAGGAGTCCCTGTTGTGCCCCCTTTCCATCATTAGCCCTCTACCCCACTGCGAGTTAATCTGGTTCACTTGTCTTTTTAAAGAACTTCTCTTATTCAGCATTAAGGACGTGAGATACACCCAGGGTGTTGCGTGCCATTGAGGCTTATTCATTTTGGTTGCCATGGAATATTCCATGTGTGAATCTGTCACACTTCTTTTTAATCTGTTCTGCTTTTGATGGGCATCTGAGAGCTTTCCAGTTTGGGACTGTGCTGAATTGAGCTGCTGGGAACATTACTGCACATGTCTTTTGGTGAACGTATGTTTGCGTTTCTGCTGGGTTCATGTACATAGTGGTGAAACTGCTGGCTTGTGGGATGTGTGTATGTTCAGCTTTCCTGGGTAATTCCAGAAGATTTTACGTGGCAGCCGAGAGCAGTTATACGGACTCACATTCCCACTGCAGTATATGAAAGTCCCATCCTTGCCAACACTTAGTATTTTCCCTCTTTCATTTTAACTGTGTGGTACACTACCACATTGTGGTTTTCATTTACGTTTACCTGAAGACTTCGAAAGTTCAGCCCCTTTTATATGCCTCTTGATACTTTGGGTATCCTCTTTGTGAAGTGCCTGTTCAAATCTTTTGTGTTGGGTTGTCTGACGTACTGATTTTTATGTATCCTGGCTACTAATCTTTATACACCCTAGCTATCAGTCCTTTGTCAGAAATATGTGTTATTTGAGTATTTCCTCCTATTTTGTGAGTTGCCTTTTTTACTCTCTTATTTTTTTTTTTTTAATTTTTTTTTAAGGTTTTATTTATTTTTGAGACAGAGAGAGACAGAGCATGAACGGGGGAGGGGCAGAGAGAGAGGGAGACACAGAATCCGAAGCAGGCTCCAGGCTCTGAGCCATCAGCCCAGAGCCCGACGCAGGGCTCGAACTCACGGACCGTGAGATCATGACCTGGCTGAAGTCGGACGCTTAACCGACTGCGCCACCCAGGCGCCCTGACTTTTTTTGCTCTTTTAATGTTAAGTGTCTTTTGATGAGAAGTTCTTAATATTGTCAATTGACCAGTTTTTTGCTCCATGGTTAGGGCATTTCACATCCTGTTTAAGAAATCTTTGTTTGCTTCAAGGTCATGAAGATGTTCTCCTCTGTTATCTTTTGGAGGCGTCATTGTTTTACCTTTTATATTTAGATTGGTAATCTAGCTGAAATTGATTTTTGTGTATGGTATAAGGTAGGGATCAGATTCATTTCTTTCCCTCCAGTTGACCCTGTACCATTCATTGGAGATGATCTTTTCCCCAGTGCACTGTAGTCACAAATCAGGGGACCTCCTCTGTGTGGCTCTACTATAGATTCTGGTGAGTGTGTTTTAATGTTGGGTTGGGCCTTCCCTTCTTGCTCACGATACTCCATTTCCATTACCTGGCACAATGGCGCATGTGCTAAAATGGTAACTGGTTAGTAAATATCAGCTATTGAAGGAGAAGGTCTCAACTTGCCTTAAGGCAGGAGTATTTAAAATCCCTGGGCTCAGGCTCAAAGAAAAGATACTCAGATTTCATTTTAGAAAAGACTTTACTTGACTAGTTAATTCTATTTCTTCACCATGCCCAAATATGGTTTTGGACCCATCCTGCTGATCAAATTCCTGAACTTCAAAGTCCTGACCTCAGACTACCTGGTCAGTAGTGCTTTATCTATTCAACCATCCATCCATCCACTGCACAAGAAGGGGAGTTTTTGGAATTTTCTTCCATTTTGGGGATGGCTTTGCTGTTCTATTATAGTTATTTAAAATTTGTGTGTGTGTGTGACAGTATGGGTAAACAGGCAATAGGCCTAAGGATTAGAACTTTTATGTTGCTATCAGAATATTTTAAAAACAAATAAAACCCTACAAAAGGAAAGAGGTTAATTTTTTTTAAGCACGCTGTTTCATCTAGTGAATTCAATGAGCAGTTAAATACTTTTCTTAGTTTCAGAATTTAGTGGCAGCCCAAAGACCACATTCAGGGAAATAGAGACATGCATTTTCAAGAGGTTGGCACTGTGCCCAGAAGGGGCCAGTCAGTGTCCTTCTATCAGGTCATACTACAAGTGGGTGGTGTGCAGGAGGCTGCTGTTGCCTTGGTACCTGTCCTTTGGGGGGCCTGTCTATCGATGGCTTCTCCCCAGCCACCATCTTGCTCAGTTATCGTCGTGTCCTGGTTCATGGCACTGGATCTCTCTGCTCCTTGCCTCCCTCCAGGGATGTGAATGAGGAACGGTGGGGTGGGCAGATGGTCTAAGGTGGGGCCAGCCCTGGGCATTAGCTGGAAGATGGGACACTGGAAGAGGCAGCCGTGGAGCTGGGCCATGGCCGGCTCTGCCCTCCGCCTCAGACAAAGGAAACAGACTGGCCACAGAACAGGGTGTCTGTGCTGTAGAGTATCACTTACATGACAGAACTTTTACTCGCCTTCATATTCATTAATGTTGTCTCTGTTTAGCTTTTAGTTTGTCTCACTCAATGTTTTATATACTTAGTGGAAATCTCAGCTATCCAGAGGTCGCTAATTCTGCAACCTTAACCATTTGGAACATAGTGACGAGCCTGTGAGCAGATGGGTAACTTCAAGAACCAGAGGAGCCACCCTAGGGTTTATGTTTTTTATTTATCGGAGAGAGCCTTAGGCTTGCGAGAGTACGTTTACTGTTAACTTTTGCCACAATTCTAAAAAGCTTGGTCTCCTGACTTCTCAGTTCACTGCGATTTAGAAGCAACATACTAACGAGGCTGCTAGATAGAAGTACTGGGAGAAAGTCTACAAGTGACAGCTGACAGCCTGACAGTAAGGGGGTTGACAGAGAATCTATAAAAAGCTCAGAAGATTGGAGCCAACTCATGGAAGACAAAAAGAGCTCTATGCGTGTCAGTGGCCTGGAAGGTCATGTAGCACAATAGAACGTCTGCTCACAGGACTGACCTGAGTCATTAAGAAAATATTAATTCTGTTGGTAGCCTCTGCTTCAGAAGGCAGGCACATGAGTAATACATTTAGAGAGATTTTCAGAAAAAGAGTCCAGATGTTGGTTATCTGAAATAATTTGCTTACGTAGAACCATTGTTTCCCCCGGGATAGTAAATATTTTTCTCTTTCCCTCCCTGTCTTCCTTCTCTCTTCCTCTCTCTCCCGCTTCCTGTCTCCCTCTTCTTGCTTTCTTTCCTGCTTTTTCTCTCTCCCCTTCCTCTCCCTACCCTTCTTTATCCCTTTCTCCCCCACCTCCCTGTCTCCCCTAACTGCTTCCCCTCCCCACCCCCAACACAGTGCAGTTTCCCGCTTATCTTTGTCTTTGAAGGGCACAGATATCTGGTGGGTTGCTGGTAAATGTTCAACAACTGGTTCTCAGGAAAACAAACAAACAAACAAACCCTGATTGATAGCATTTGAAGTTTTCCTTGCTGTGGAATCTCCGTCCATGGTTGATTTCAGGCTACCGTGGGGAAGTCACTGAGTGTGGAGCAGGGACGAGGGTTTCTTCCATCCAGAGACAATAGATGTAAGGACCCTCAAGAGGGTGGATAAGAGTGAAATGTGATAAAGTCATTAAAAGTAGTAAGTTTGCAGTATTTATTAACGTCGTTTTACTTGAAACGCTACTTGTATGCTTATACAATTAAATTTTTAATGACCCCCACTTACTAGCTGGGTCATGAAATTCCTGGATATTTAACAGCTGCCTCTCATGAGCTGTGAGCCCTTTCCAGCACATACCCAGCCCCTCACGGGCGGGGGATACTGTGCCACCGTATCTGAGCATAACTGCAATCCGAATAGCTCTCGAAGACAACCCCAGACGCTCACAGTTCAAAGAGAGCCCAGCGATCATCCATTCTGACCTCTCTCCGTGCCATTTTCATTCCGTCTATAGCCCAGTAAAAGGATAGTCCCAGGCTTTCGCTGCTCGGATTGTCTCGTGGGTGCAGAACCCACGACTGACGGACACGTTTGAAAGTGAAGGGACACGGGCTGGTCAGGCTCCAAACCAGGACTGGAATTTAATCTCTTCCTCCTGCTGCTTCTCCAAGTTCGTTCTCATGAAAATAACCTGATTCCTGATTTCATAATGTGGCACAGACATGCTGTGTTTGTAGGGATTAATTTAAAGAATGCCACGTCGTTAAGTAAAATCAGCAAATGGTTTTTAGCCCTTATTATGTGGTAGGTGTTCAGTATCTCCTAGTTAAAAAAAAATTTTTTTTTAACGTTTATTCATTTTTGAGAGACAGAGAGAGAGAGAGCATTAGCGGGTAAGGGGCAGAGAGAGAGGGAGACACAGAATCTGAAGCAGGCTCCAGGCTCTGAGCCGTCAGCACAGAGCCCGACACGGGGCTCGAACTCACGAGCTGCGAGATCGTGACCTGAGCCGAAGTCGGACGCTCAACCGACTGAGCCACCCAGGCGTCCCAGTATCTCCTGTTTTTTGATGAAGAATTTATTTTACCGATTCATCACCCATCTATAAAAGATATTTATCGTACAGGTTTTATTTAACCCATATGTGCTTATTGTATATTTATTCACAGGTATGTGTATATGTAAAACCTATATGGAGGTATGTACATACACCTATATACTCATTATGTGGTATCTCTGACATTCAGAATTAATAATTCAAGTTATGATAGATCGGAAATATGCGATTCTGTTGGGCCAGGGAGATGAGACAGGTTTTTAGAAGATCTTTCTAACCCTGGGGCATTGGTGCCTGTATGACATGGTTTTTGAGCTCTTTTGTAAAGCTGTATCTTGGTGTGTGTGTGTTAATGCGGCAGACCGTATCAGGGCTCCCGTAGGAGGCCCCGTGGTATGGTGGGAAGGACAGAGCGAGGCAGGCCTGAATCTCAAGCCCGGCTCTGCTGCTCACCAGCTGGTGATCGTTCTTCCCTTGCACTATTGGAAGTTGGTGTTATGGATATTTCGTCTTTCCTTAAGAAGACTTGGTGTGTCATGGGCCTCAAAATAGAAGCTCCTGAGTCTGAGGGTAAAGGTCTTTGGAAATGCTGACACCTTTCCTGGTGGGCACAGTTGCATAACAGGAAGCAGTGGCTGTGTGGGTGCTGTGTGTAATGGGTGGGGGGATGGGCTCCTGGCAAGGAATGTGAGCTTGGGAAGCTGAGAGGACAGTCGGGCCATTCCACATCCCTAAGGGTCCAGATTCATCTAGATTCCTCACATGGCTGGATGTGGGCACAAGGCCATGTTATCACATCCCATGCTTGGGCGTCCCCTTGGTCTCACGGCAGTCATATTGTTGTCTACATCATTCAGTCAGATCCTCTCAAGGCCAATGTGGCACTTGCTGTGGCTTTCCTCTTTTTATTGATGGTGTGATGAATCGCTCCAAAAGAGTGAAATAATTTTATTTCGTTTTGGAAATAATTTTAGATTTACAGAAGGGTTGCAAAGATAGCACTGATGGGTTTTCCCATTTCCCCGTCACCTGTCTACTTCTAATGTTAATGTCTCATGATGTACATTTATCAAAACCCAGACATCAACGTTGGTACACTACAATTAGCTAAACTACAGTCTTTATTCGGATTCCCCTGGTTTTTTTTTTGTTTTGTCTTTTCCCACTAATGTCTTTTTTCTCTGGCGGGACCTAATCCAGGATATCACATCGCATCTAGTGGAGTTTGTCTTTGACTTCTCTCACGTCCCACCGATGCTGAGCCATCTAATCCAGTCCCTTATACCTGCCCTTCTCCATTCTTGTGAAAGTGCGTGAACTTAGCCCCAGCTCCTTGCTACCCACATGTGGACCCTGTCATATTATTGGATTCCTGTCCCCAGATTCTCTGACCTTGTAAGCTGCCCAGAACTGCCAGGTGAGCCATCAGAAGACTGACTCTTATCAGGTGGCTCAAAACTCTCCCTGAATGACAGCTGCACTCTCCACGCCTTCTTTTCTAGCCTTCCAACATGACTTTGCACCACTTTCCAGGTTCAGCTCCAGCCTTCTAGAGTCCTTCGGACAGGCGGGTCTTTTGGTGGCCTCCTTGACACTGCCTCCTACCACACAATGGCCAGTCTTGAGTCCTTCCATGTGTAGAATCTGTGTCTTCCTTTCATGCTTTATCTTATTCAGTCTTTTGGACAGTACCTATGAGGGTGGCTGCTTAGGAAACTGAGGCACAAAAAGGGTAAGTAACTGGCCATGGTCACACAGCCAGTATCTTGGTGAATAAGGATTTGGACTGAGACAGTCTGTAGACCTTAGGTTTTTAAGCACTCTAGTCTCTTATCTCAAATTCAAGATGGCCCTATGAGTTTTGCTCATGCCATTCCCAATATTCCTTCCCCAAACCTTTCCTTTTTCTTGGTGAGGAGCCTACTCATCCTCCAAAGCCCAACTGAAACCTCATTTCCATGATTTTTTTTTTCATTTTAAGCTGTAACCAATCTGCTTACCCAGTGCTTCTTAGTATTTATAAATCAATTAGAATAAATTCAGTATCTCTCAGCTGGCACTTACCATATGCTGCCTGCGATGTGCTTTCTTAGGGCATGCATCTAATCTTCCCAATTTGACTGTAAGCGCCTAGAGGATATGGACTTTCCAAGTCCAGCAGATAGTCTTTGTTGAATAAATGTGTTTTAAATAAGTATGATTTCCTGGAACATCGTTTGATACTTAATAGTGAAGAGAGTCTCATTTTATTTGGAACATATTATTCATGGCTTAAACTTTGCCTCTGGAGCTGCTATGGAACTTGATTACTCTTGACCAAGTGATAACAGTCCAAATCAGCAATGATAATGGTAACTCACATAGCGGTTACTAGGTTCTGGGCTTTATTCAACGTCCTTTCCCACATGAACTCTTCATCCCCTTAACAAATCTCTGAGCTGGGTATTTTCACCAGTGTTGTTTCAAAAGGGTGGAAACCAGGCATAGAAAGATCCATTAGGGGCGCCTGGGTGGTTCAGTTGACTAAGTGTCTGACTTCGGCTCACAGTTCGTGAGTTCGAGCCCTGCGTCAGGCTCTGTGCTGACAACTCAGAGCCTGGAGTCCGCTTAAGATTTTGTGTGTGTGTGTGTGTGTGTGTGTGTGTGTTTGTGTGTCTCTGCCCCTCTCGGCTCATACTTTGTCTCCCTCTCAAAAATAAATAAACATTAAAAATATCTTTAGAAAGATCCAATACCTCACTGAGCGGCACAGACGAGTTGGTGGAGCGGGTAGGTTTGTCCCCTGTAGGCTGGGTATCGGGCATCTGCTTCAGGGGAGTCCCTTCCTCTTTTTGTGAAGTCAGAGTGGTCATTTACTTAAGGCTATAGAACTTTGATACGCTGAGTGTATTTTTTGAAAACGTGAGTTCATTACCATTGTGAACCTTTATAAGTCTTTCACTCCTTGCTCTTTATGACCGCTCGCTAATTTCCTTTGTAAAATATTACTTTACCCATTAAAAGCACAAAGGAAGGCAAGCTGCCAAGTGTAGAGCATTTCTAAATGCAAGAAAGTCGCTCTGACATTTTCTGGGTGGTGATTTGCTCCCCCCAGGACAGGGGGTAGGTAATTGCCAGAACTCTTACCTTGTGTGCTTTCCCTGTTCTAGTGCTTAATCATTTTATAGCATCTAACCGTGTGTTATTGGGTAACCATAACACATGGCTTTTTTCCCTCTGCTAGGTTTGAGGCTGCTGTTTTCTCGGTTAAAATAAAACCTGGACATCATACCCCTGGCCTGTTTTGGGAAATGCAGTTTAACCGCAAGCATACCTGTGGTATTTTTTTCACTGATGTTTGGGTTTGCTGGCCTTGATGGCCACGTTGGGTCCTGAACATGCCAAGATTCCCTGATAACAGGATCCTCAGACCTGCCACACCTAAGTCATAAGTTATTCTACTGAAGAAGAATTAAAAACTCTGCTGTGGGTATTTAGAATGCTGGCCCGACATGGCCTGTGCTTTCTTTTATTTATTTATGTTTCCTTTTCTTGTAGGTGTATCCTTTGATTGATTACCTAGTTTTCTGGAGAAGGGGTTCTCGTGATAGCAGTGAACGGGAGGGACCCTGTCGGGCTCCACTAGGTGAGGGGCTATAGGGGTTGGGGGTGGAGCCCATGCAATGAATGCTTGCAGCCAGCCCTGTTGGCCAGGCTGGACAGGACAGCCTGGATCAATTGTCATCTCTACGGGGATGCCCCTGGCCTCCGTGCGTTACCAAGCCAGGAACTGCTCCTAAAAACTAAGCTCAAGGCAGGGTACCCTTGGCACACTTTGTGTCTGGTTCACTTGCAACTACCTCAAGTCTTGTTTCCTGCGTCAAGGCTTATCACTCAGTTTAAACTGACCTTTCCCCTTGATTGTCTGTCCAAGGGGATGACGGGAGAACAAGAACAGCATCCTGTTTCTTTCTACGCAGTCTTATTGGAAATACCGAAAAAAGTCATTGGGCTCAGTAATTGTAACAACTTTCTTAGTTTGTTCGAAGGACGAGTTCTTGGTGTCACTCGCAAGCTGTTTCTTTTTTTTGTGGTGTTTTGGTGGACTCGTGGATTGGCCTCTCGGAGCCAGTGGAGTTTTTTTACGATCATCTTCAACTAGTTCACGTGCACACACACACCCTTTCGTTTCATAGAAGGGCCTCCCAGCCTGCAAAGTCGGGCCTAGCTCCCCACACATTGTTTGCGGGGTGGTTTTGCTGTAGAAGTTGCTGACATCACTTTGCCCTCCGGACACCGATAAGCCGGTCTTAACCCTCAGCAGAAAGGATGCAGGCCTTCCCCTACCCCCCCCCCCCCCCCCCACAACACACACACACCGTGTGTCGGTCAGAAGGGGAATGAGCTTCTGCTTCAAGAGATGCATCTGGCAAGTTCCAGAAAAACTAAGATGTACTCGCTTTTGTTGTTTCTGTGACGCGATCTGGGGAGAAGAGATGGGAATCGAAATGGTTGTTTGGGCCTATATATGGGTCTCGCTTAATGGCGCCTTGAGGCCAGTTTTATATTGGGAAGGGAACTATCTTGGTAGATAAGGAGTGCGAATTCCTGCCAGTGTGACTGAGGACTGGACTCTGTCTATTGACAGTAAGGAGTGTAAACACTGGGTCATATGTGGAGCGTCCCAGGGGCAATGGAGCGTTTCTGGAGATGTAGCGATTTCACGCCTAACCATGCCTTCTCTTCTCCTTTCTGTGTGCTCCCGTCCCTCTCTTCCTGGGAGAGGGGGGTAGAGAGTGGGTGGGGAGAGCTACTTTATTGGGCCAATGGGACCTGCTTCAGAACCCCAGCGGCCCGCCTGTCCAGTGACTCTCCCAGTGAGTAGATGGGGACAGACGTTACCACCAAGGCTGCATCTCCAGCCAGGAAGACGGGCTTCTCTTTGCTGTCTGTGTTTTCCCTGTTTTCTGTACAGTCAAGTTTTACCTCGCTTGGAAACATGCTCTCCCCCATGGCTGAGCGCTGTGACCATAATCTCCTAGAGGGCTTTGTGTGTGTGTCTCCTGGCACCCAAGATGGCCCCTCACCACACCAGCAGGTACTATGCGGCCTTTGGGCACAGGCTTTGTGCCCTCCTTGTCTGTCTGCAGCCTGTGATCGGGGGCTGGCCTCTCACTGGAAAGGCTTATCGTGACCTGTCTTGGGCCTACCCGGAAGCCACGTTGGGGGGCCTGGATGAAGGGTCCAGATGGTCTGCCTGGTAAGTCAGCTCATGTAGGAGGCTGGAGGAAACGCCAAGTGTGGGCAGGGGAGTGTGTTGGGGCCACAGGGTCCATGGAAGCCCTACGTGGGATGACAGAGAGGGTGGGGGACCCGCTCAGGAATCTCTGGAGACTCTGGGCTACACCTGGAAGGAAGGGGAGTTACAGCCGGCAGAGATTTGTGACTCTGCTCATATGCATGACCAGCCCTTTTAGTTCACTTCTTCAGTTTAAGTAAAGTCAGTATGATTGATTTATAGACCTACCGGAGATATCTCAACCAAAGAGATATGTCTAACCTAAGCACAGAAATGGGCGCATCACCTTGATTGCTTTGTTTCCTCTTCTGATTTGCGGGATCATTAGAGAGAAAATGATACCTGGCTTTCAAAATTATCGTGGTGGTACAAAATGCCGTGTCAGAAATTCTAAAGGGGATCTTCATGCTGTCGGTGGTTGTGTCACTGACTGGAAGTGATCATCCGAGAGGAAGACATCGCTAGCCGCGGTTTGTTTGTCTCAATGCCCTTGACCCAGCCAGAGGAGATAGGGAGGCATCTAGGCACACTCTCTGATATGTGGATTTTCAAATCTCACAGGTAACTAATTTCTTCATTCACAGAGAAGGAGAAAAAATGAGATCCGTGTGCTTCTTGGATGACTGGCTCCAAATGTGTGCGCTGCAGGCAGAGGAAGTTCTCTGGGGAAAGTCAGCCAGCTGTGCTTGTTAGCTTTCTAGAGCCTGTCTGTTATTATGAGTGTAGTCCTTTTGAAAGCTCTGTTCTACTTCCTAAAATACCCTCCCAATCCACTTCCTCCTGTGGTGTCTGCCTGTCCCGAGAGTAGGGCCAGTGTGGGGAGGCCTGGAGAGAGACCCAGGGAGGAGGGACGGCCTGCACACAGGCCTTCATCCCCACTGTGAGGGGCATGGGCTGCCCAGGGGCAGAGAGTCCCCAGACTTGGGGGCGTGGCCACAGGGACCTATTTTTTTTTTTAATTTTTTAATGTTTATTTAATTTTGAGAGAGACAGACAGAGTGTGAGCAGGGGAGGGGCAGAGAGAGAGGGAGACACAGAATCCAAAGCAGGCTCCAGGCTCTGAGCTGTCAACACAGAGCCTGACGCGGGGCTCGAACTCACAGACCAAGAGATCATGACCTGAGCCGAAGTCGGATGCTCAACCGGTCAACCGACTGAGCCACCCAGGCGCCCCTGGGACCTGTCTTTTTAAAGGGAAACTAACTGCAGATTTACCCTTTGTTAGAGTCTGAGTCCTCAAGTATTTGTCTCCTGTTAAATCTTGCGGCTTTTCAGACTGATACAAATATTCATGATGACTCTTACATTTGTGAAATGAAGCAACCTTGTTGTTATTTTTTAGTGGGTGGGATGAAACCCAAGAATAACACCATGCATGGTGTGTCAGGAAGACGAGGGTTGGAGTCACCTACTGACTGTGTGATCCTGGGGAAGTTACCGAGCCTCTCTGTTCTTTGGCTTCTTCATCTGTAGAACTGGTGGTAATGAGATGTTGTGAGAATTAACCGAGGTGATCTATGTTCTCTCTCTGTATCTATTTGTCTAGTTTTTTAAGGGAACTCAAGTAGCTGTCTTCAGAATTGCAATTTTTATTCCCTCTGTTTTCATCTGTTTGCCAAGAAGTGGCTGGCTGCTTCCGGCGAGGCTGGCATTTTAGGAAAGCTTCTTCACGAGTGCTGCCTAGCCTGCCATGGAACCCATCTCTACCTTGGCGACGGTTGTTGGGTGCTTTTTCAGGGAGGGGTGCACAGGTGGACCTTTTTCTTCCTTTCTGCTTCAGGATTCAGGTTGTCCTGAGAGGACACATTTTAATAGTATGGCAGAACTTGAAAAAAAATCTTAAATATTTAGGGGCACCTGGGTGGCTCAGTCACTTAAGCCTCCGACTTCGGCTCGGGTCATGATCTCACGGTTTGTGAGTTCGAGCCCCGCGTCAGGCTCTGTGCTGACAGCTCAGAGCCTGGAGCCTGCTTGGGATTCTGTGTCTCCCTCTCTCGCTCTGCCCCTTCCCCCCTTGCACTCTTTCTCTCTCTCTCCTTCAAAAGTGGATAAACATTTTTAAAAATTAAAAAAAAAATCGTGAATATTTAGCTGTGAATTAGCATTGTTCTTTTCTGTCACCTTTGCTCTTCCCTTTTTCCCCACTTCCTGTTTTCCCAGGTATCCCCCTTCCCAAGTATCAAAGTGGTTTCTTGCACGTAATGGTTTTCTTGCCTTTACCTTAATTAGGAAAAATGTCACATATGAGCCTAGCTGTCTGGTTTCTAGATATAATAAGATGCTTTGTCCTTCGCCTTAATTGTAGCACGCTGGAGTGCTGAGCCACTGGGGGCTGCTTGGAGTCTGTGTGAACCATCTTCCCGACAAACAGAACATGCTTTGAGTGTATTTTTGTTACCGTCTTTCATTAATGTGACTTGATTTATTTTTGATTTGGAGCTATGACAGGTTTTCTTTTTCATTGCTTCTCTAATTTGAGACTTGAAGTAAAATTACTTTGTGCAGTAAATGGTTTGCAATATGTTTACCCTTTCTTCTCCTCTTCATCCTCCCCCTCCTCCTCCTCCCCCCCTCCTCCTCTTCCTTCTTCTTCCATAGCAGTTACTAGATAAAGTGGGAAATAGGACGTGGGGGTAGAATGTGAATTAGTTTTTTGGAAATGCCAAGTCTGAAATGGGTTTTATAGCCAAATAGCCTGGGAATAAGTGATATTAAAGAAAAGAAGGGGCACCTGGGTGGCTCAGTCAGTTAAGTATCAGACTTTGGCTCAGGTCATGATCTCATGGTTTGTGAGTTCGAGCCCTGCATCGAGCTCAGTGCTGTCAGTCCAGAACCTTCTTTGGAGCCCTGGTCCTCCTCTCTCTCTCTGCCCCTCTCTGACTCACACCCTCTCTCTCAAAAATAAATATACATTAAAAAAAAAAAAAAAGAAAAGAAAAAGAAAACCTAACTTTGTTATTTGACTGAATCCAGCCACTTTCACCAAATTGGTTTCTGTGTATAGATCTTTAGGTTATGGTCAGCAAGGGGACAATTTTAGTATGGTAGTCAAGGGTGCATACTCTCTGTCCAGACCTGCTGGGTTTGAATCTGCCTCTACTAATTCCACACTGTGTACCTTGGAACAAGCTATTCAACCTCTCTATTTGCCCAACTGTGAAATGGGAATTATGCAGCTGTGTACCTATGTTACAGGGTCCTTGCGATGAGCAAATGAGACGATTATACATATACCTTCAACTGTACAGTGTGGAACCTGTCACCAAGTAAGCACGATATTATAGAAATCTATAAATACCCACTTAAAGCATAAATATTCTGCTGGTTTGTGGATTATAGCTTTCATGATTGCTGTGGTAACTTAGACATTTCGCATTTGAAAGGGAGTGATTTTTTTTTTTAATGAGTTTTCTTGGACTCTTAGCAAGCAACCGTGGCTGATGTTAGTTATAAATTTCGGTTGGATTTTCTGTAGTACAGTTAGCCCTAAAATTATAAAAAGGAAAATGAGTTGGTGAAAATGGGTATATAAATTCAACTTTATCGCTCTACCTTGGCAGAAAAGAAATAGAATGGAAAATAAAATTTTGTATTTTGTCTCAGGACTTCAGGCAAGTTCAATGTTCAGAAAAGTGCTTCCAAATGTCACGGTAGAGTCATTACAAACCTCTGTGTTTGTTTCTACTGGAGTCATCAACCTGGGGAGTTTCTTTAGATGAGTAAGTAAAGCAGAAAAGTTTCAGTGATTTATGTAAAATCTCATGTTGACGCGAACATTTATTAGCTTATTGACTTTAAGCATCTCAAAAAGCTAAAGAGATGTGCTATGGTGTAATACTCACTTTTTGACTCTTCACCCATTTCTCAAGTTTTGGGTGGTTTTGCTTGCCAACTTTAAGTGGTCCCTTCTGATCAGGTCAAAGAGATTCTTCAGGCTTTTGAAGAAGACTGGTTGTCAAAATTTGATGAGCTAACTTGGGCAGGTTAAATATAATTTTCTTCTTTGATATAGATGGACTCAGAAGTTCACAGCTGAGCTCTCCAGTAACTAACGTGCAGGTGCAGTGGTGCAGCTGTATATGCCGAACTTGGGAAACAGGTATCCCAGACAGCACGTGATGCCCAGCATTTGGCCTGTTATGATCTTGGGTTGAGGTGGCTCTTCTGTGGAGTAGGGAGGAGCCGTCTCACTCTCTGGCTCCTTCTCTGGCTCACAGGCAGGTCCGGTCACCCTCTGGTGAACATGGATGCCTGCCCCTTTGTCTCCTCCCTCACCTCATTCCCTTTATGACCACAGGGTGTGATTCGCCATAGCTTGCGTTTTGGGGACAAGCGTTGGGCTTCTTTCTGCCAAAGATGTGTATGAGGGACCCCTGTTTTGCCCGGGGGCTCTCACCCCCATGTTGGGTCTGTTTTTTCCACTGGAAAGAAAGGCTCCTTTGGGGCAGTCACGACACCAGTTTATTCATTATTGTATCTCAGAGCACACAGGTGCACATGGCAGGTGTCCCAGAGGATTTGTGAAGGAGTTAAACAGAGGAATGAATTTATGTCTTTGAGCAAACCAAAGCTGGGCACACATGGGCCAGCAGAGAGACCCGTGGTCAAGGAGTGACGGTCTTGACTCATCTACCAGAGGTGGGAACGGCTGATTCCCCTTTCATACCTTTGATCCCTTGGCTGGGCACCCAGCAACTTCCATTAGCTGATGGTACCACCCATGGCTGGGTGTCGGCCGTCACATTTTGCTGCAGGCCTTCCTTCCCCCTTTTTAATTCCAAATTCCCAGGGATGCCTGGGTGGCTCAGTCAGTTGAGTGTCCGACTCTTGATTTCAGCTCAGGTCATGATCCTAGGGTTGTGGGATCGAGCCCTGTGTCGGGCTTCATGTTGAGCATGGAGCCTGCTTAAGATTCTCTTCTCTTTCTCCCTCTTTCTCTTTCTCCTTCTGCCCCTCTCCCCTTCTCGCACTCTCTCTTTCTAAAATACAAAAAAATGCTAAAAAAAAAGAAAGAAAACCATCCCTAGCAAGTCAGATGATGGATTATGTTCCAAATGTGATGGGTTTATTTTATTTTACTCTGACGGAAGACCAAAGATTCTCCCACAGCACAGAGACCAGTATATCCAAAGGTCATGAAAAAGTGGTGTGGGGCAGGTAGGCTGTGATGTACAAGCTGGAGGCTCAGGTCATTTCCTTTGTAACAGTCACCACAGTTTCCCTGATGAGCACATTTAAAATAACACTGAGTAGAGGCACCTGGGTGGCTCAGTTCATTAAACATCTGGCTTTGGCTCAGGTCATGATCTCGCGGTTCGTGAGTTTGAGCCCCAGGTCACGCTCTGGGCTGACAGCTCGGAGCCTGGAGCCTGCTTCGGATTCTGTGTCTCCCTCGCTCTCTGCCCCTCCCCAGCTCGTGCTCTGTCTCTCAAAAATAAATAAACATTAAAAAAATTCAAATAGAAATAAAAATAAAATAAATAAAATAAAATAACACAGTGGAAATCACCTGCAACGCAGCACAAGTATGACAACCTTCGGGCACGCCTTCAAGTTCCTTCCTTACAACGCACTTGCGATCTTTACACTTCAGTGTGGGGAGGATTGCAATTCTTTGGAAGAATGAGAAGTTCACACTTTTGAAATTTCACGGAAGAATTTTAAGGCCAAAACATAGTGGGTTCTCTTCACCTCCAAGGACACATCAGATGCTTTCCTCAAAACCACATTAGGCTTCTCGTTCAAATCCCAGCCCAACCTCGTGGCCTCCTGCATTGACGTTCTTTCTGTCCGTGAAAGCTGGTAGGGTCAGTTTGACTCCTGGTCCAAGGGTCTGAGTATAACCCAGTCCGGTCGGGCTCGTCTTATTTCCTGTAGCAGATAGAGAAGTTCTACAGCCTGGATATTGTTACTGCCAGCCATCCAAGCAACGTTTATTGATGTTCCAATCTTCCCATTAACCTCCTGGTAGACAGACTCTCCAAATTCAGGGCCATCACTCACATGCATGTGCAGCTGGAAGTCGGCAGCTGTGTAACCCAGGGCGACACCATTCTGTGGCAGTTTGGATCTGGCTGTGTCAAAACTCGTCTGAGAGCCAGCAAGCCAACCTCCAAAGCCAAAGATGGTCGGTCCAGAAAAATCTGCATCAACATTACTGCCGAGACTGAAACAATCCCATTTGTAGGAGGCCTTCAATTTCCCACTCTTCTTTCCTGGGTTCGGTGCAAATACGGTATCGAGAGTATGTTTCGACCCTTCAGCCAACTTACTCTGTGAAGCGATTTCTGTTCCAAGAGTATCGTCTATGTTCCATTTCTGGGTGAAGGCAAGTCCGTAGCTACAGACCTTATACTTGGTCTCTAGGTTGCCTGCCGCTTTCTCTGTGTCAGTGTAAGCATGACCAGAAGTAGAAAATTCCACTCCCCTACATGACTTAGTTCTCAGACGTACTTTGACCGAGCCAAATCCGTAGCCTTTGTTGAAGTCATCTTTGGCAGCCTTCCGTAGGTCACAGTAAGTCGGTGTGTTACATATACCTCCAACCAGAGGGCTGGTCTCCACTCCGCCAAGGCAACACTCTACCATTCCTAATTTCTAACGTATGTGTTCTTTTTTTAAAAAGTTGTTTTCATGTTTATTTATTTTGGAGAGAGAGAGAGAGAGAGAGAAAGAGCATGAGTGGGGAGGGGCAGAGAGAGAGGGAGACACAGAATCCGAAGCAGACTCTAGGTTCTGAGCTGTCAGCACAGAGCCCGACAAAGGGCTCGAACCATGGTTTCAGGAACCATGACATCATGACCTGAGCCAAAGTCGGATGCTTAACTGACTGAGACACCCAGGCACCCCTCTAATGTGTGTGTTCTTAACTTTCCTGCCTTTCAGTTTAGCTGGGGTGCTAGTTAACTTCTTTCCCCTTTCTCTCTGTCTCTCTCTTTTTTTCCTTCCTTCCTTCTTTTCTTTCTTTCTTTCTTTCTTTCTTTCTTTCTTTCTTTCTTTCTTTCTTTCTTTTCCTTCCTTCCTTCCTTCCTTCCTTCCTTCCTTCCTTCCTTCCTTCCTTCCTTCCTTCCTTCCTTCCTTCCAATTTCCTGCCACTTTCCTTGCTTATGAAATGACAGCAATGGTGTGGCCTGTCTTTTAGGGCGCTGTGAGGACACAGGGTGTGACCGCACAGGAAGCACTTGGGAGAGTGCCTGCAGGAGTCGGTCTGATCGCTGAGTCACCCGTACTGTCCTGTCCACATGCAGAGCTGCTCCTCCTGAGGCCCAGGCCATCTCTCCTTTACTCTCTGCCTTGCAGGCTACCTCGCTGCTTTCCTGACTTTGTTCAGCTTGCCAGGGGGCCCTTCCTCACGGCGTCCATAGGAATTTTCTAGCAACAGTCTGCCGTATCCCTAGCATTTAGCTCAGTGTCTGACAAATAATGCATATCCATGAGTAACTTTTGGTTGGAAGATGCTGAGAGTCTGGCCTCACCTCCTCATGGGTGTGGGGCTCCAGCCTCCACCGTCTGAGGGCCTGTAGCCTCCTGTCTGTGATAGGAGCCTAACGACCATTTACAATTCCAGCTGCCAGTGACAGGTCAGCTCACGGTGTCAGTCCAGAATGGCTGGATTACGTCGCGGTCAGGAGCGATCAAAAATTTCAGTGGCTAAAAATAATGTCTTATTTCCCACTAATGCTATGTATCCAGTGTTAACTGATGGGGGGTTCTGCTCTTTACTGTCACTCAGGGACCCAGACCCATGAGGCTCTGCCTAGAAACATGCTTCTATAACCAGCAGGGCAGGGCGAGGGCCCTGGGAGGCACCCGTGGGTTCCTAAAGCTTCCACCAGAAAGGGCACACCTCACATCCGCCTCCTAGCCCACTGGCACAGCAAGCCTCACTCCACGTCTTGCTTTTGAGGGAGCAGCACAGCACAGACCTACCTGGGACCTGGAAGGAACCACGAGAACACTTGTGAGATTTTGCAGATAAAGGGAGTGCTGCCTGATTGTTACTGTCACTCTCTGAAAGGGTTGTTCCATGCCGCCCTCCATCCTCAGTTAATATAATTATTTTATTTAGTTAGGGACAAAAGGCATTAATCCCAGGGAGCTTAACAACTGGAGTTTTCCTTCATGACGATCTTCCAAAGCTCTCAGGAACAATTTCCTCATCCACTTTGAAGGAAATAACCATCTGTCTGAAGAGAAAATGTCCCAGATAATCTAGAGCTGGGTTTCCAAGGGGGAGTGATTTACACGAAAAGCCCCTCAGTTAATCAGTTGTTCTATTGAGACCCTTCATGTGTTCAGGGTTTATGGGGCCTTTAATCTTGGCTCATATGTGGACTGTCATTGTGCGGATAAGCTCCTGTTTTGATAATCTTTGTGGGAAGCCTAAATAAGCCTCTGGGGACTAGCCCTTCTGGGCTCAGCACTGAGCTAGGAGCTGGGGTTCCCTGGTTATATGGCAGAGTCACTCATAAACAAAAGGATGGCAGCTTGAGAGAAGGAGAAGTAAAGGGGAGTGTTGTGCCTGAGAATGAGAGGAGGAGATAGCAGGTTTGGGTGGGGGGCTCCTCCAGAAGATTCTGGAAGGCTGAGAAATCAGCTAGCCTGAGGTAAAGAGGAGGATGTGGTCCAGGAGATGGTTACAGGCCCTGTGGCCGCAGGGGCTGGAGCCACGGAGGGGTCCTACTGTGAGCACTTAGTGGGCCAAGTCGGGGAGTCAGAATTTTGAGATTAGTTGGAAGCCATTGAAGCAGAGGAATTGCGGTGGTCAGGTTTGAATTTTATTTTATTTTTTTTTTACTGTTATAAAAGTTTATTTCACAAAGAAGTTCAATAGGAAAATGCACACAAGCTGATTTTTATATGATAATAAAACAGGTGCTGTGGAAGGGAGCACTCTCTCTGGTGAACCCAGCCATTGTCTCTGCTCTAGCCAACGCTTCTGTCATGGCGATGCTCTTTCCTCTCTTTATCACCCTTCCCACATTGTTCTGTTGCCTACTGGTTGCTGTCCCCATGCGTTCATCCATCAAAAGACTCATAAAGGGACCAAATCCCCCTTGGCCTTGTCCGCCACCATTTAATTGTGACCGTAACTTCTTGCCCATAAATTTTTCCATCCCAGGAGGGGAGTTTTGCTTCTAGTGTCTACTCGGCGAGCTCAAAGATGCCTCAAAACAAAATGCCTTGGATTTTTAAATTTAACTTGTGCTCAATTTGTTCGTTCTTTTCTACATGCCTTACTTTTTGGTATGATTTACATTGCCACAACTAATTACTCTCTGTAGTGTTTCTGTTTTAAACCGCAAGTCCTATTTCATACTGGATAACCACGTTTAAATCTGATCATTTCCAGTATTTTTTTTTTACCTACACAGAAAATTCAGCAATGTGGAAAACCTGAAGTAGAATATTATACTCTATCGTAGATCCAGTCACAGTGGAGAGATCTATTTATTGTCAGGATTTATTTATTTCCTGAGGTGGTTGCTACAATTTGTTGTCCTGTCAACATTTAACTTTGTGTGTGTGGATTTAAAGCGCTAAGGGTTTCTGATTTTTTTTTTTTTAATTTTTTTTTTCAACGTTTATTTATTTTTGGGACAGAGAGAGACAGAGCATGAACGGGGGAGGGGCAGAGAGAGAGGCAGACACAGAATCGGAAACAGGCTCCAGGCTCCGAGCCATCCGCCCAGAGCCCGGCGCGGGGCTCGAACCCACGGACCGCGAGATCGTGACCTGGCTGAAGTCGCTTAACCGACTGCGCCACCCAGGCGCCCCAAGGGTTTCTGATTTCGAACAGATGAGTCTACTTCTGGTTTTGCCGGTTTTATGGTGAGATGATCTGGTTTTTTTGAATCTTCTTTCGTTGAGAGCTTAATCAGATGGTCAGACAAATGTTTATACCATTTCTGAAACTATGAGTCTTGTTCCTAAACGATTGAAGGCAGATTGGGATTTTGAGAAGACCCATGTGGCTGCTGTGTGGGCCACGCCGGCAGTGTTAAAGGTCAAGAGAGAGTGACATGGCAGGAGGGAGCCACATGGCCTGGGCCAAGGTGGTGGGGGTGGGGATGGGGGTGGGGTGGGCAGATACAGCGCCCTTTGAAGGTGGGATTGACGGGATTGCCTGTGGATGGGTGCGACGTCTCACGGGAAGGCACATTTGCTCAGAGCCTGCTGTCCTGGTAGGCGGTGCACCTGGGAACCAAGAACGGAGATCAGAAGCCTGATGGGCGGTGAACAGAACAAAAGGAGCTACCTTCTTCCGCGACGTTTCAGTTACCCTTTATTTCCTTGCTAAATTCCTATTCCTTGGAGTTAGTTTTTCTGGATGTAACCGAAATCGGTCCTCGAGGGTCCGTGCAGTCCCTTTTCCTCAAAAGGGCCTGGTGAAGAATGGCGCATTTAAAATGTTTTGTGTTCACTCCCCACCCCCCTGGATTTCTTTCCGTTGACACAGTGCCCACTCAGATAGTGGTCATAATGCAATAGAGAAGATTTGCAGTGTTCTTTGATGACTTAATTGACATCCTCATGCCATTTTTCACGGTCACTGTTATTGAATTTGAGGGGGACTCTGGTCTCTTGATTGGATAAGGAAGACACCTGGGTGTCCCTGATTGAATTTGGCAACAGTTCTAGTCTCCTTGCCCAAGTCTCATCTGCAATATATTATCAAAACATCTTTTATGTTGGAGGGATTTCTGGTGATGGCTGAGCTCATCGTGTCGATATTGATTGTTTTAGCTTCCCTTTCCGTGGGGACGTTTTCTGACTCCACATTCTAGGCTACTCTCATTTGGAACCTATAAAACCTTCCTTCAGACCAATATGGAAGGTTTTATTTTCCAGCATGCCTCTGGATAGAGTTTGAAAGCCACGGACACCGTAACATCAACAACCACAGCTTGAAATCTTAATTGTGGCTGATGCTATACTGAATCTAACGGCTGCCACCTCACCTCATCCTAGTTCACTGAATTGAATCACACAGATAGATCTGTTCTGCGTTGTAATCCCTGACTCTCCTCCACACGGAGCACCTGCAGGAAAAAGCTGCAGGAAGCAGAAGGCCAAGAGGGTCACTGTTCAGCAAGGCCTTCCAGGCTCTTAGCCAGACCTTGGTTGCCCATTTCACTTGCAGGTTCAAGAGGGAAGAAAGACGGTTTTGGTTCAAACCACTGTCAGGTCAAGCTGCCCGACCCAGGACAAGGCCTATGACCTCTTGAAGTCTTCATTTCCTCAGTTGTAATAATGGCACCTGCTACGAGGGTTGAGATGAGAAGTAATTAAACTCTTTTTAAGTTTATTTATTTATTTTTGAGAGAGAGAAAGAGTGCACAAGCAGGGGAGGGGCAGAGAGAGAGAGAGAGAGAGAGAGAGAGAGAGAGAGAGAATCCCTAGCAGGCTTTGCACCCGATGCAGGGCCTGATCTCACAAACTGTTAGATCATGACCTGAGCTGAAGTCAAGAGTTGGTTAAGCAACTGAACCACCCAGGCGTCCCTATTAAATTCTTGGTTATAAAAGTTATTGGCATCGTGCCTGGTACCGTGGTACTAATAAATATTAACTACTATTATCTTGAAGAAAAGAGGAATGTCTTACTCGAATTTGTACTTCTTGCCCAGACCTAGGACTGTACTCTGTGATAATTTGTGTTTTAGACAGGTGTCTTAAAGAAAATAAACACATTGGCTCGAAGTCACTCTTTCATTGGAGATTCATGGTTCAAGACTTTGTCTTTTTATTGTTAATCAATGGACATAATAGTCCCTGCTCTGGAACTGATTTACTGATTCTTAGAGGGTGTAGATCAGGTGGTTACAGAAGCAATCTTCTGGACAGAGGCCAGTAACCATTAACAACTGCACAATAACACTTACATTTTAAGCTCTGAAAACAAAGGCATCACTCAGGTATGATAAGGAATTTGGATCATGACTAATCTTTTCGCTGGCCTGGGTCTGTTGTTGACTTCCTCAGACTTACAGTAGCTTTTGTTGGTGAAGCGCTGACCATAAGGCAGACACTGTGTTAGGCAAAGGACATGCTATTGAATCCTTAGGACAGCCCAGTGAGGAAAGTTCTATTATTATTTTTTCCCATTTTACGGATGAGGAAATCGAGGTACAGAGAGGTTGAGCTCACACAGCTAGTGATTGGCAGAGCTGGGACCAAAACTCTGGGCTGCTTGGCTTAATGTCTGTGTTCTTGACATACTCTTACTGCTCAAAGGTAAGAATGATGTTGGATTTGAATATTCCCTTGAGAGCAACTATTTAGTGGGGCGATAACCATGGGCAAGGTGGTGCCTGGGGCCCAGCGGAAAGGAGCCTGCTTTCAGTGTCCAGCTACACGTCTCCAGCATTGCTGTCGTTTGTTGTGGAGGAAAAGAGAGAGCTAGCCGAACTTTCTTTTGTGTGGCTTCTGGTCTGTTGATCTCTTCTGAGAGATTTATTCATTCCCTCGTCCGTTCTTACCACTCTGCCTGGACGCGCTGTAAACTCATGACGACCAATGACAGGCAGGCCCAGCACGTGCACGACGGCTGTCCCGTCTGTCCGCTCTGCCATTCTCCTAGATGGCAAATACATTCCCCCACACCTTCTCCACTGGCCTCACCTCAGCTGATGACCTTCCTTTCTGGTTTCTCACCGAGAAAATGGAGACAATTGGAGGGAACTTCCATGGGCTCCCAGTGCCCCGCACCCCCACCCCCCTGCCCCAGAAGCACCTGTGCCCACACACATCACTCATCTAGTGTGACAGACAAGCTGGCTGCGGCCCAAGAAAGGGACCGTCCCTGATGCAGTGGACTCTACCCTCTTGCCTACTCAGGGATATCATTCTGGTGATTCCTCCTCACTTTCCTGCATTATACATCCCCATCAGAGTATAAATGTGCTATTATTTCTTCATCCTTAAAAACAATCTGAAATCCTTTCTTGACCCCTCTTCCCCCTCTAGTTACAGCCCTTTCCCTTTCTTCAAAACTCCTTGAAAACGTTTCCTCTACAGTGCCTACCCCCCTTCTGCAGGGGATACATCCCGACACGTCTAGTGGATGCCTGGAGTTGTATGTCGTTCCAAACCCTGTAGGTACTACTTTTTTTCCTATACACACATGCCTGCGATACAGTTTAATTTACAAATTAGACATAGTAACGGGTCAACCACAACAACTCACAATGCAATAGGACAGTTGTAACAACACGCTGGAATAAAAAGTCTGTGAAGGTGGTCGCTTTCTCTCACGGTATCTTATTGTACTGCGCTCTCCCTTCTTCTGGCGATGGGGTGAGATGATAACACGCCCGTGTGACGAGATGAAACAAAGGGAACGACGTAAGCATTGTGAAATGGTGTTAGGTTGCTGTTGACCTGCTGCTGCTGGCTCAGAGACTCATCTGCTTCCAGACTGCGGTGGAACACAGGTATTTGAAACTGCAGGTGGTGGGTGGGACGGCCGCATTCCTGAACACCAAATCCAGCCCCAGTCTCCCTTTGTGTCTTGAACGGACTCTGGGTTTCCGCCCCAGCACTGCTCCAAAGATGCTTTGTTAGGTAACCGTGACTCCCGTGTTGCTCAATCCAGTGGCCCAGTCTCAGTCGTTGTCCTACTTCTAGGGTTCAACGCAGTTGATCGTTCCCTCCTCCTTAAGTCATGTTCTCCTGGCTTCCCAGGCACCAAACTCTTCCCATTCCCTTTGCTGGCTCTCCCACATCTTATTTCTACCCATTGGAGGGCTCAGGGATTAGCCCTCAGACTGCTGTGCTTATTGTAGCATTATTTACAGTAGCCAATATATGGAAGCAACCTAAGTGCCCATTGACAGATCAATGGATAAAGACGATGTGGTATGTATGTATGTGTGTGTGTGTGTGTATTTATAAATCTGTATCTATGTATCTATATCAATATCTGTATCTATATCCATAATGGAATATTACCCAGCCACGAACCAGAATGAAATCTTGCCATTTGCCATCGACCCAGAGGGTATCGTGCTAAGTGAATTAAGCCAGAGAAAGACCGATACCAAAAACAAAACAAATGAACAGTAATGAAAAACAAAAACGGACTCATAGATACAGAGAACAATGCAGTGGTTGCCAGAGCTCGGTGGAGGGTGAGGTGAGGGGGAGATGGGCAAAAAGAAGGGGAATAGAAGGTACAGACTTCCCGTTATAAAATAAATACCTAAGGTGTAGGGATACAATGTATGGCATATAGGAATATAGTCAGTAATAAGTAACAACTTTGTATGGTGACAAATGATAGCTGCACTTACCATGGTGATCACTTTGTAACGTATATAAATGTGGAGTCACTGTGTTGTACACCAGAAACAACATAATATTGTATGTCGACCTCACTTTAGTAAAAAAAAATAAAATAAACAAATTGCTCGGTGGTAGAAATTTGCTGTTCCCCGGCATCTCACTGCGTAAAGGGGCAAGTGTGCTTGTTTAAGTACTCACGCACGTTGAATACGATTATTGACAAGCAATTTAAAGGTGAGATTGAGCCAGTTCATAAATATAATAATTGATCCAAGAGACTCTGTCTCACTGTCTCTTGATCGATGACGGCAAGAGTTATAAGAGGAATTTACGTCTGCTTTCCGTGTGCGTTTTCTTTGCTTCCACACCTCGGGCAGTTGCTGTTTATAGCCCTTCTTACAGATAGCCCTGCACAACCATCTTGTCTCCAATTCTGGGTCAATTTCAAGAGGAAATTAAGTATTCATGCAATTGTAGGAGTCCCTCTTGTTCTTAACCTCAGTATTCTAGAAAAAGGTGCCTAATGGTGGCAGTAGGCCTACGCATTTTGTTTTGGTGAGAGTTTTGGTTTATTCGCTTAATAAAAATTCACTGTGCATGTCTGTGGTCTGGATAGCCTGCTGTGTGTGGAGGTCACAAAAATAAACAAAACACCGTCCCCACCCTCAAGGAGCTCTTTGTGCGCTAGCCAAGGCCAACAGATACACATCTTGATGGGCTTTAATGTGCTAGTGATCATGATGACATTGAATGTGCCAGTGACTGCAGGGTTGTGCGAGGCCAGAGGACAGGACATCCAGGTACTAATGCAGCATCTGGTCATGGGCAGTGGTCAGCCCGAATGACCTTCACCTCATCTCCTCATCTCCTGACACGCGCTGATTACGGAGTACAGGAGATGTGAGGTGCTTCAGCTTGGTCCCTGTCTGGGCTGCAGAACCTGGCTCCGTGAGTGGAGAAATGGGATTCTCCTATTCTGGGCTATAGAGACCGAGAACTATAGTTCTGGTAGACCTCCGCTTTCTAAATAAGAGTACCGCCAAGGCCTTCAAGAGGGAATCGTCGCAATATGCCGTCATTACACGTGCTGAGCAGCTTGGAACAGCCTAGAGGCTGGCAAGGATTTATGGTGAATCGGGGTAATTGGGCAATCATAAATCTTCAACCCTGCTTGCCTTTATAACAACTGAATTAGCTCTAGCTAGCGCAAAGAGCCGTGGGGACTCAAAATAAATCATTTAGTCGGTCACTCAGCAGACAATTATGGAGTGCCCACTACGTGTGAGGCATTCTGCGTCCTCTCTCATTTATGTCCGTAGTTAACAGAGTAGCAGGGCATCAGATTCTTGAATCTAATTTCTGTTCCAAGGACTTATTTTGGTTTTTGTTTTTTTAACTTGCAAGGCTGTTTTGAGTAAGTCATCCTGGATCCAGATTATTCCCTGCCCAGAAGAAACTAAATAAAGATTTTGGGAAAGATTTGACCGAGCAACACCTCTTTCCGGGAATAAAAAGGCATCAGGGATTTGCACCCTTGTTATTTACGACCATTTTTTTTTTTCCTTTGAAAAATGTATCCGTAGTTCAATCCATTCGTTTGTGGAAATTACAGATGGGGCCTGGGATCCCTTTCTTTCTGTGCATCTGCCGTGACTCGTGATCTAAGATGGGTGTCGATTCCAGCAGCAAAAGGGACAGATGTAGGTGGGTCCTTGCTGTCTTCCTAGTTGAAGCGATTTTGTGACGGAGTCAGAATAACAGAACTGGGGTTTTCAGAATGCCTGGAATCGGATTGTGGGCTACTTGCCTGGAGTCGAAGGTGAAACTCTTCATGATGAGGGTCCACAGCATTCTGGAAGGTGAGAGTTTTCTCGGTTTGAGGAAGGTCTGGTTGCCGTCTCTTTCCCTCCCCACCCCCTCCCCATAAACAGAACTGCCCACCCACCACGGATGGAGGCCTGAGCTTCTGTGACTCGCTTTACCCTTTTACTTCCCAGACACATAAACTTAGTGGTAGGGGCGGGGGACTCAAATCTCAGTCCAGGAAGGACCGTAGCCACGTTGGCAAGGATTACCTCCTGCACTTGCTTTCCCTGGGCCTCAGAGAGGTGGGGGACGGGGGAGCATGTTCTTGGGGAGGAAGAGGTCAGAAGAGCCCAGTGTAAGAGGCTCGGATGTGCCCTGTTGAGTTCAAGCGGGACCTGCCTTGGATCCAGTTCAAGTGAAGACTGACCTTCTAGTTCCTGGTGTTTGTCTAGGAAGTGATGCCGTGGGCCTCACTCCCAGAAGACGTGCCCGCGGATCGGTGGCTCCAGAGGGCCTTTGGCTTGCGTGTGGAAGGCACTGCATGTTTGAGTTGCATTGAATGTTTACTGCTTGCCTGGGATCTGTGAGACTGGGGAGATGGTTGTGGGCAGCCCCAAAGTTCAAGGGTTGTTTTCTTGGTTGGCAGGCTGCCCACTGCCAGACTGTTAAGGGATGTGCGGCCGTGGGTACCCAAGTGGCCAAAGCACAGCTCTCCGTCGTGGAGACAATCTGGTTATGACAACCGTCCCCTGTGCCACTGTCTGTGAGGACGAGGACTGGCTTTAGGGTTCTGTGTGCCCTGCTCTGGCGACACCATGGCAGAAAACCTCCCTCCGCAGGGAAAGAAGGGCTGCTCCTTGGTGAGAGGCGGTGAATAGCTCAGTTCCCCTGCCAGAACTTTGTATTTCCTTGGCATTCCCGCTGGTCTTGCCTCATCCTGTGTTTTAAGACCTGTACGATTACAAACGCTGTGGACATTTTTTTTTCATTCGTCTTGAAAATGGAGGCCCCAGCAGGAGCTGAGGAACCCTCAGGTGAGCCCAGCAGTGCTGTCTGTTCACAAAGGGTCTAGGAGGAGCAGAGATGAGCAGGGGCCCAGCAACGATGGCCTTGGGCCGGGACTGGTCCTCGCGTGGCCCTCGTTTGAGTCAGGATGGAGCAGCCGGCTCTCGCTCGTGTGGCTGAGCTCTGCTTCCACGGCGAGCCGTGTCCCACAGTGTTCCTTTGGGTGGCCACCATTTACCTTTGTCATGTTCCCCCACTGCGGGTGGGGGTCTCGGGTCTGGTTGACGGTGGAGTCCTCAGCACCTAGCCCGTGACCGTAGAATGAAGGTTCTACGAGGGGTGTGGGAATCTACGTGAGGAGTGGTTCTTCCTTTTTGTTGTCACCGTCTGTCATGGAAGGTCTCCCCTTTCTGCAAAGACATTCGAAACGGGAGCCATGGTTTGCAAACTCTAATTGGTTTGTGAATCCTCTGTGGTGCCTGTTACCTATGGAGACTCTGAGCCGCTCCTCACGTGTCGGTGTCCAATGGTTGGGGGGGGGCAGTGCCCAGGGATCTGCACTTTCACAGGGGGCCGCTGGGCAGGTATTCTGTGAGTCACGACTTGAGAAACAGCACTTCGTGCTGCCTGCTGTGGAGAGCTCTGGAAACAGGCTCTCCAAGTGGGGAGTCAACGGTCAAAGAAGGAACTCTGGATCATTCCTGCTGCTTTGATCACACACCCACAATTTTCCACATCTTTGATTTCTTTTGTACCTCCCCGTCGAGTCCCGTGGGTACACTTACCATTCTCCTTGAGTACACTCTAAATATTCAGTGGCATGGTTGAAACCGGTTGACATTTGAAAAACGGAGCACTTCCATAGGAAAACAGCAACCAAAAAATTACTAGACGTACATTTAAAGATCAGTTAAGTCTCCAAGGTATCGGCTCTTAAGTAAACCCTGCTTGAGCCCCAGGCACTGTATCACAGCCGCTTCTCAAGGTGTCAGGCTCCTGATTACTGGCTTCTGTGGAACAATTGGCCTTTTTTCCCTCCCCTGTAATTTTGAATCCTTCCCTATCCAAGACCCAGGTTTATCCTTGGCACCCGAGGGTAGATCTGCCCCATTCCTGTTCCCGGTCCGGGGAGCGCTCCCTTTCCCCTGCCGACTGGCAGGTAGTGTGTAGACGAGTACAGACAGTGGTCTCCTGCCCAGACCCTGGCTGCCTGTCCCTTTGAATCACATCCTCAGGTGTGGACACGGGCTCGTCTGTGAGACGCCCAGAGACTCGCGGTATCTGAACCAACCATCTCTGCAGCTCAGGCCTCCAGCTAGGGGTTTAGCATGTTCTCTGGAAATGGTTAGTCATTTCCCAAACTTGCCCTAAAACCCCGAGTCCATTCATGGGTATTCCACAGAGGGTGTGTTCGATGGAAAGTTGGACTCACCTCCTGGGTTCGAGATTGGTGGGTGCCTTGGCTACTCTTTGATTTTTCATTTCTTATTTGAGAGAGAGAGCGAGCAAGCAAGCGCATGCAAGTGGGGAGGGTGGCAGAGGGTAAGTGAGAGAGGATCTTAAATCATGACCTGCGCCGAAACCAAGAGTCCGATGCTCCACCGACTGAGCCACCCGGGTACCCCTTGGAGGCCGTGGAGCCGTGGCGGAAGGCTCTCTGGCTGAGGTCCAACACTACTCAAAGGGTCCAAGTCCTCTGGCTGCTCCCAAAGTCACTGCAATCAGCAGGGACAGACGTCTCGCTCAGCACCGCTGCCTCTTGGAAGGAAGGCATGGAACACACGTTGGCATCAAGCCGTAGGTATTGGGGTCAGGTGGTCTGAGTTCGAAACTAAGCCCTCAGCCCCCCAGTCCGGGTGCTCAATCAAACACTTCTGTGAAGTGGCGGTGATGGTAATACCTACCTCTGTGAATTGCTCCTTTTTTAATTCCAAAAAAAACGATGATTAAGGGCTTACTGTGTGCTGGGCACTGTGAAAGGCACGACGCAATGGACTTCCAGTTTAGGGAGGGAGACCGACAAATGTAAGACGGTGCCCGCGTGGTACACGCACCCAAGAAGTGCATGGTATTAGGAGTGCAGTTTCAGGGGTTGGGAGGTTGACCTTGGCACAGGTGGGAGCACGAAGTTTTCCCTCAGGAAGTGATTGCTGACTTCAGATCATGGGAAGACCACCCTGCGTACGTGCAGGTGCAAAGGCCCCGTGGAGGCCTAAGTGGGGAGCATGTTGATGGATCGGGGCTGGGGGTGGTCAGGGAACGTTGGTTTTAAGAGGGATGGGAAGCCACGGAAGGTCCTCAGCAGGGCAGTGACACCTTTGTGTTCTTGAAGCTGCTACAGAGTAGAGACTGGACTGAGGGATAAGAATGAGTGTGTGGCAATGCTTGGAAGAAACCTGTAATAATTGAGGCAAAAGGTGACCTAGTGCAGACTGGAGGGTGGTGGAGGACGTAAAAGTGCAGATTCAAGAGGCATTTAAGCCAGAGGACTGATAGACTTGGTGATGGATTGGATGAGGGGGGCAGAGGGAGAAGAAGGGTCCGGGGCCAGGCGTTCTAGAATGGTCACACCACCTATGCAGAGCAGCACCCCTTACACGTAAATGCTTATGGCAACTGTTGTTAACTAAGACTGGAATCTGACCCAAGTCACTTGGGCCCATGTGCCCTGGGCCCTGCCCTCTGACCCCAGCGTGGCCCTTGGACCAAGAGTTCCCCTCTCCCATCCCCTCTCTACTGTGTGACGGAAGTAATGAAAGGAACTTCTGGCACCTTCTCCTCCTCAGGCAGAGTGTCTCGGTGGGTGGCCCTGATCGCTCACCTGTTCCCCAGAAGGTACCTGAATGGCAAGTACCCCCATACACCCCCTCGGCTTCCCCTCCCCTCCCGCCTCCCCTGTTGTTAAATCTAGTCTTAGTCCGGTGTGTTTATTATGACTGATGAGCCAGCACTGACACGTTTTTGATAGGTGAGCTCCATAGTTTCCATTAGGGTTCACTCTTCGTGTTGTACGTTCCGGGGCACGTGTCTGCCATTACAATGTCATACGGTTTCACGGCCCATAAATGCCCTGAGCTCTGCCTTTTCATCCCTCCCCTCCCCCCGCCCCTGGAAACCACTGATCTTTCCACTGACTCCATAGTTTTGCCTTTTCCAAAATGTCCTGTGGTTGGAACCATGCCATATATAGGCCTCTTCAGATTGGGATTCTTTCACTTTGCAAAATGTGTACAAGGTTCCCCCATGGCGTTTTGAGTCTTGAGAGCTCATTGCAACAACAGTCTCGGTCTGTCTGCACCTGGAGGCCTCCGTATGGCAATTCCAACGTCTTTTCGGTGCCTGGCATCTCTTCCAAATGGCCGCTCCTCGTCTTCTCAGTCTTACTCTTCGGTGCACCTGTCGGCCCTGACCACATGTGGCCATAGCAGATTTAGGAGCCTGCCCAAGATAGGAGATGGGAACACGTCCAGATGCAGTATTCTGCGCTCTGGAAACCCTACACCATGGTCACCCAGATTCCCATTGGCACGATTCGGTCGTGAGTCATGTGGTATGAGAGAGCTGCCTTGTGAGAGCTGAGCTATCATAGGCACTTGCCTTTGTGGCACCCCGGGTCTGAGTGTTTCCAGCCGAAAGAGTTCTGCTTGGCCCCTGAGCAGTTTTCCTAAAAAAGTGGCTGTGGATCATCTTCTATCAAAGACAGTCTGCGCCATGTTACTAAATAGATGGGAAGCAGGAGATAGCCGAGGGTGACCTCTTAGAGAGAGGCTGCACGGCCATTGCCTCTTGCTCTCTTTGGGGGACACCAGCCCTCTCTTGGAACACCCTTTTATTCTCTCTCAGTGTCCTCATTGGCTGCCTGCAGCCCAGTAGCAATTTGAGCTCATTGCTGGGCCACCTCGTGCACGTCCTTGACCTGCCTGATCCCTCCTACCTTTTGTTTTAATGTACCTCTGAACATGTGTGTCCACCAGCTCCCCCAGTACTGCCTGGGGAGCTTACAAGTGGTGTTCCCTGTGATGTGGGCGCTGCTGTGGGGCAGCTGGAGGTCTAGAGGGATCACACTGCTGTGAGTCAGCACAGGGAGCAGGAGGACGGCGGCCGTCTGTCCACGGAAGCCAGAACCTTTAAGGCATCTGTTATGACGAAGCCGAGAAGCTGGTCCTTGCCATCTTACGATCTGCCCCAGCTCTCACTTATTTTCAAATACCTTGTTAGGATAACAACTTCTGATTTTCTTGTCACTTTGGCATTGTTCATGACCAGCTGTGCACGTTTAGTGTTCATACGCAGAAATGCAGAGCAAAGTGTTATTGTTTCCAGAAAGCTCTGCCTCTGGAGATTTTTGCTTATGTTTCTTTTATTTTTTTTTTCTCTCCCCCTTTAATCCTTGTGGTTTTGAACAAGCTGGTGATGCGTTAGGTCTTCGCATGCAATTTTTAGGCATAAGGAGTGAACGATTCCCTGGAAGAGACATTTACATTCAATTTTTTTAAAGAGGGATCACCTGATCAACCGTGCTCAAAAACCTTAGCCATGTCTGAGGTCATGTTACTGATCCCTGAGTTTTGTGTGACATGCCCAGCCCAGGCACCAGCGTGCTGGCTTTTTCTATTTGGACTCATTTTACAGGCATAGGAAATAAGGGTTTGGAGGGTGACAGCTCACAAAGGTTTTAAGTGGAAGGAATTCTACCGAACCGGAGTCTGTCTCTTGCCAACCTCCATGCACCAACGGGTCTCATTTGGGCTGAGAAGCAGGGAAGATGGAGGTTTGTATCACTGGATTCCCACTCTCTGCTCAGTTCACCTAAACTCCCCGGGGTCCTTTCATCACAGAAAGACGTGGCTTCATGAGCCATTGAGACCAAGGGTGGGATATGTAACATTTTTCTTCCCTGACGTTGAGCCCCCCCCCCCCCGCTTTTTTAAAATAAATAAATAAACATGTCTGGAGACCTATGACTGTCTCTCCAGAGATGTTCATTTGAAAATGAATTGCCACATGTCAGGTTTTAGGAAGGGCAGAGATTTGGGGGTGGCGGATGAGGAACAATTTACATGGGGGGGTGGGCTGGGAGGCGGGGTTCAGATTTGGGACAGCACCTCCCTGGCTTGGCTCTGTGCTGTCCTGATGCTTTCCCACACAGCTCTGCCCCTAGCATCTCAGTGGCCTCCCCCAACTTCTCAGCCCAGGCAGCCCCTCACCCAGATGCTGGTCCTCAGCAGCCGAGTCTGCGCCCCAGCGGCCCCCGCCCACCACCCTACCCACCTGCTGTTCCTGTATAATAGGTGTCGCACTGGACGCCTGCACCTTGCGGGAGGCCCCAGCTCAGCCAGCCTCAGCAGCCGCTGTAGCTGCATGAACGTGTCCATTTGCTCTTTCAGATCTAGGTTCGCGGTGACACAAATAAGAAGAGAATGTCTATGGTGCTACAGCTGCCTGGTCTAAGGCAGCGTTGTCTCGGACCAGGTGATCTCTGTCGCCGCCTACGTGGACTCTTCACGCCCTCACCTCCCACAGCCCAGGGTGATCCTTTTTTTGTTTGTTTGTTTTGTTTTAAATTTTTTTAATGTTTATTTTTGAAAGAGAGAGAGAGAGAGAAAGAGAGCATGAGTAGGGGAGGGGCAGAGAGAGAGGGAGACGCAGAATCTGAAGCAGGCTCCAGGCTCCGAGCCTTCAGCACAGAGCCCGATGCAGGGCTCGAACCCGCTGACCACAAGATCATGACCCGAGCCGAAGTTGGACGCTCAACCGACTGAGCCACCCACGCGCCCCTGATCCTTTTTAAAAGGTAGATCAGATCACGCCATCACTCGGCTCAAACTCTCTGTGGCTTTTCTCTCGCTTAGGGGACAAATCGGAGTGTTGACAGGGGCCCCTTACAGGAGTTCAGGCTCCTAGCAGGTTCTCAGATGCGCCTGGGCCCTTGCTTCTTCCCCTGATGACTTCCTCCAGACATCGACATGGCTCTCCTCACTTTCTTCAAGTCTTTATTCGGGTTTTTTTCTCACCCCACATAACATGCTAGCCTTCCTATTCCCTGTCCCTCCCCTCTGCTTATTTTCTTTTTGCCTCCTAAGTATTTATCACCGTTTGCTATGCTGTATATTGTACATCTGTGTTTATGGTCTGTCTTCCAAAATCAGGGTTTGATGTCCACAAGAACAGTATTTTTGTCAGTTCTTTCTCTCTGACATCCAGAAAGTGCTTGGCAGGTAGCAGGTATTCGGCAAATAGATGCTGCACGGAGTTCTAGAATAATCTCACGAGACCAGTAAAGTGACTCTTTCTCTCTATGCCTTGCTATTCAATGTAGTATATCGTTGATTGTTAGGGCGGTAGCTCTCCCCTGGGCTGCTGTGACATGAGGCTGTGTCACAAGAAATTTGCTCAATGACGATAGTCAAAAGTACCACATAAAGCAAGGGAACTATCAAAAACCCGAAACATATTTTCGTGGTGTGTGTTAAATCATGTCCTTACTGCTCACTCATATTGCATCGTGTTGTCTTGACCCAGAGGAAAGGGGTGGCGCTCTGGGTGGGGTGCTAGGTGAATGTGGGTGGTAACAGTGGATGTCCTGTGCTTTTCCCCCTTCTCTCCCACAGCTGGCGTCTGCGCTCTGAGTGCTTCAGAAATGAACTTTAGCTGTGAGATGTGTGGGATAAAGGGAGGTACGGACTTGCTCTTCTGGGTGGCCAAAAATAGCATCCTCTGTGGGTATTATCTAAAATATCTCTTCCCTTAGCTACAGGACAAAGTTTGGTTTAGGCTATTGCATTTTTTTTAAAGGAAGATTTTGGGGAGATAGTGCCATTTGGCTCTGAGCAAGCTTCCACCGTTGAAGCTTATTTAAATTTCAAAATAAGTGGGTATTAGGGAAATACTAGTGATATGGGATCATACCCTTCACCAAGGGTGTTGGAGCCGGGTTGACCTACACTTACATCCGCCATTTTGGTTCCATACTATTCCAGCCCCTCTGGATGTCCAGCCGCCCAGGCAGGGGTATGCCGGACCCCATGCCTGTTTTAAACATTAGGCTCTTCTCCATTCCTTCTGCTCAGCTTCCCAGCCTTTGAGTCTCCATTTGCTTTGTTCTTCACCTCTTGGCCTCCCGGGTACCCTCCTCGGTCTTGATTCTCGTGTGTGCCCTCTGGTCTGCACAATAGACAACTGCAGATGACTTTCCTAGTTTCTTTGTTTTGCTGGAGCACTGCTTCTCCAAATGGGAGGCAGATCGTGAAGACCTAAGACCTGACAAGTCTTGAAATGTCCGTGGTGTTTCTCTGACTCTTAGTTGGCAGGTTGTTTTTTTTCTCCGTTTTTTTAAAGAAGGCTCTGAGCCCAGTACAGAGCCCAACGTGGGGCTTGAACTCACGACCCTGAGAGCAACACCTGAGCTGAGATCAAGAGTCAGACGCTTAACGGACTGAGCCACCCAGGCGCCCCCTTAGCTGGCATCCAGTTTGGAAATTGTTTCCCCTGAGGATTTTAAAGTGACTGCCCCCTTGCCTGATGCTGCCTGTGTGTGACCTGTGTCTCCTTCTGAAACCTTCCAGGATCTCCTCTCCATCCCCGACGTCTTGAAATTCCACAACGATGCGCTGTAGGGTAGGCTAGGCTTCTCTTTAGGTAGAAAAAAACTTCTTGCATTTTCCAGGGCCAATTCAAACATTTTAATATTATAATATTTAAAAATGTACGACTTAAAACCAAGTATAACTCTTTATACTTATGGTTCTTCCAATTATAATACCAAATCAAAATTGCAAATCATTCGTAAGGCATAGAACGTGAATTTAGCGTGAAAGCTAATGTCATTCCTTTTGCTGTTGGGAAGGAGGCACAGCCCTGCCCCTCAGTGTCCTGTGGCAGATGCCTTCTGGCTTCACCTGGCGTTCATAAGTCACTGAGGTTTAAATCGAACAGTTATTAAATCTTTGGCCTTTTTCTCACTAGCCCACGACAATGAACGTAATTCTGCTCGATGCCAGTGTGTAAACACAGAGTTGGGTTGGTTAAAGCATGGTCATCTGGACAATTCTTAGAAGAAATACGCTTGCTTTTACAGAAGTTTTGGGGACTGTCATTAAAATGGCAGCATGAAATGTAACTATCTTCATGGGGAACTCACAGAATCCCTCAGATTCAGCGGGCCTCTGTTCTTTGCAGCTTTTTCCTAGGCCAGTTTCCCTGTGCGCTTGCAGCAGGGGTGTGTGCTCAGAAGCGCCGGCCATTCCCAGCCTCACCCCTGCCGCCCCGCGTGTCCCAGGCTCTAATCCCATGGGACTGCACATCCCTACTGGAGGTGGAGACCGCTGAGGACCGTGAGCCTCTGGCACTCTCAGGGAGCCGTCTGGCCGTGTGTCACAGAGCTTGACAACCAGAATCCATGTTCAAGCTGTTTTAGCCTGAGCTTCCCTGCCCCCTTCACTGCTGTGCAGGGAAGTGAGCATTTGTATTTTTTAAGAATACAAATGTTCGTGACACGGCTCTTGACAGGGTTCGGGGTGTCAATTTCCTGGCCCGTTAGAAGTGTGTGCATGTGGTATGTGAGTGTGTGTGTGCACACATGCGAGAGTGTGTGAGTGTGTGTGCGCATACCAGAGTATGTGTGTGCACATGGGAGAGTGTGTGCGTGAGTGTGTGTGCACGTGAGAGTGTGTGCCTGTGACAGTGTATGCATGTGAGTGTGTGAGTGCCTGTGACTGTGTGTGCTTGTCAGTGTGTATGCACCTGTGACTGTGCACATGTGAGAGTGTGTATGCATGTATGGGTGTGTACATGCACATGTGAGAGTGTGTGCTAGTGTGTGCACGTGGAAGTGTATGTGCAAGCGTGTGTATACATGTGGGAATGTGGCAGTTGTGCATAAATGTGTGTGAGCGTATATGTGTGACTGTATGCACGTGACAACGTATGCACATGTGAGAGTGTGTGCAAGTGTGCATTTGACAGTGCATATGTAAGTGTGTGCATATGCATATGTAAGAGTGAGTGCATAAGTGTATGTGCGTGGGTGTGCGTGTGTGCATATGGGTGTGTATGAGAGCATGTGAGTGTGTGCATATGTGAGTGTGTGTGTGCATGAGTGCGTGAGTGTGCACGTGCGTGCATATATGGGTGTGTGTGAGTGTGCACATGAAAGTGTGTGCATGTGTGTGTATGCATGTGGGAATGTGTGCAGGTGAGAGTTGTGCATAAGTGTGTGTGAGTGTATATGTGTGGGAATGTATGCATGTGAGAATGCACATGTGAGAGTGTGTGCAAGTGTGTGCATGTGTGCATATGACAGTGTATGCATATGTAAGAGTGATCGCATGAGTGTATGTGTGTGGGTGTGTGTGAGAGAGCCCGTGAGCATGTGAGAGTGTGTGTGTGCATGAGAATGTGTGCACATGTGAAGGAGTGAGCATACCTGAGTGTGTGCGCACATGAGAGGTGTGCGTGAGAGTGTGCACACATGTAGCAGTGTGTGCGTGTATGCAGGAGAGCGTGTGTGTTCACCTCAGGCCGGCGGCGCGTCGGGAACCTGCGTGGGTTGCATGAGCGCGTCCTCGTGCCTGGGCCCGTCGGGAGCACGCGGCCACTGCTGCTGCCACCCGCTGCAGATTCTGCCCGCACCGGGCTGTGCCTCCTCCGCTCAGCACAGCAGTGCGTCCCTTTGTGGTGGCGGCGTGGGGGTCCCGCGTCTGCTCACAAGCTGGCGGGGGACAGGGTCCTGGGGACGGCTTACCTCCGAGCTGCTTGTTGGTGCAATGCGTTCGAGGCCCCGGATGTGCTCCTTCCGATTGCATCTTTCTCCAGAACCTGGCTGGCTCAAAACCTGGAGGGTCTCTTACCTTTTCCTTCTCCCTCATCCACCCAGTTCATTTCCAAATTCCATCTGTTTTCCCCCCGTTAGTCACGGTTTATGATCTTTCCATTCTCGCCACACTGGCACTCAAGCCCTGTTACTCACACTGGGATGAGCTCGTGCTTCTCACCGGCCTCCTCGTCTCCTCCCTTCCACCCTCCCCAGGGCCCTACAGCCGGGCTGGCTCCCCTTCTGGCATTTCCCACCCTTGCCCGGGAGCCCTCCGGGGCTCGTCTCTGCAGGCTGAGGAAAAACTGCAGCCTCCAGGGTGAGGGATTTTGTTTGTCCGTTTCAGTGTTTTAAGGAATTGTTAACCAACCTTGAAAATGCCGTGATATCTTTACATTAAAAATCTGGATTTTCAGCTTTTCCTGAAAAGCTAGAAAATGTGGCAGCACTAGGCACGTGTTCCTAAAAGGCAGGTCACGCTAGGCGGGAATGGAATGTTCTTTGCATGTTTTCTCCAGTTGTGGCTGTTGTTTGTCCCCCTCCAAACCTGTCCAAATCCTGCTATTTGGCGAAACCCTCCCAGGCAGCCCAGGGTGGGAATGTTCCCTCCCCTTAATTACTAAAGCACACGGGGTTTGCCTTTCTCTTTTGGTGCCATTGCCTGTTGTTTTGCTTTGAGCTTAGGCGGACAGTCCCTCCTGGGTGCGTGTGACAGCGCCCGAGGCGCGATGCCTCGCATGTCGTGGATTCTCAGCAGACGTTGCGACCAGAAAGATGCACAGAAGTGATCCAGGGGCGTGGTCTGTGGGTAACAGGAAGGCCTCTGACTCAGTGAGGGATATGTTAGCTGATGACTCAGCCCAGGGACCTTGAAGAGATTGGTTCACTCTTTGTCACCATAACCACTGTTTGGGGACTGATTTTTAACGCGGGGAGATCCGCGAACACAACTAAACTCTGGTAGGAGAGTCAGCTGAGGCTGTGGTTACTTCCTTGTGAATGAGGTAATCTGTCCCTAAAGTTATCTATTCCGTGATGCTGCTCAATACATCAAATAGAGCTAAAGAGAACTTCAATCAGTATTCAAGAATATTCCTGCACTCCTCATTGAAAGTTTGAAATACCGCATATACACAGAATTCTATCCTTGAGGGCGTTTTCTTTACTCCTGTCAAGTTCCTTTGAGAGGGAAGGAGGCTTTGCTTCCGGATGTCTGGGCCGGGGGTGGGGGTGGGGGGTAGCTAAGTGGTTCTAGGACAGTCCTGTCCAATGGACCGCAAAGTTCTGCATCTCAGGAGCCACTCACCGCTTGCCACATGCGGCCGTCGGGCACTGGATTGTGGCTAATGCGACCGAGGAACTGAAGTTTTAACTGTATTTCATTTTAGTGAATTTAAATTAAAATAACCACATGCGGCCACCATACTGGACAGGCCAGATCTCCAGGGTTGGAGAAAATGGGTCAAATGCAGTGCCTGGGGGAGAGCGGTGTGCAATCCTAATGAGAGGATGCCTTATTGCGGATGCGTCCCGTAGGGGCGGGACTCTGTGTTGCTGCACAAGTAAAAAAAAGCCCATTCGACCAAACCCAGCAAGGCATCAGAGCTGAATAGTGTTTGCAGGGAAACCCACTGCTGTACTCTTCTCAGGACAGCATTATTTCCACTAAGAACAGCAGACACTGAGGGGCACCCTGGCGGCTCAGTCGGTGAAGTGGCTGACTTTGGCTCAGGTCATGATCACGTGGCTCGTGAGTTCGAGCCCCGCGTCAGGCTCCGTCTGATAGCTCAGAGCCTGCTTAGAATTCAGTGTCTCCCTCTCTCTCTGCCCTCCTCCACTCGCTCTCTGTCTCTCCCTCTCTAAAATAAATAAACATTAAAAAAAAACTTACAAAAAATAGCATAGCAGACGCTGGGTTTCCCTTGGCTGTGACTCCTTGAGCAGGTTCTATATCTGTTTCCTGTGCTTGACTACATCGAACCATGACTTAAAATACATACTCTGCGTCCACACCAGATACATGCTGTGTGTCCACACCAAATATAAATGCCAAACCCAAAGGACTGTTTTGGGGGAGGAGTGGAGAAACTTAGGGCAATTCTGTGTAGATCGTTAGATAGAAACTTGTGGGTTTATCTTTTTTTGCTTGGCTTTTCTTGAGGGGAGTCAGCCGAAGCTGGCTGTGGGTACTTTGCCCTTATATGGTGGTGTTGAAAGCCACCCAGTGCTGAGGATGTAATTGAATTAATCTTTAGCCACATTTTCCGGAACACAACCCAGTGTGTGCTGAGATCTTCTCCAGGGGACCGTGGCCATCACTTTGGTGTTCATTGGCCGGGGCGGGGGGTAGCCCCACGGGCTCTGACCACACTGTGGCTCCCCAGCTGTGGTCTGTGTTTGTGGGCTGCTGACTGTTTTATAATATAGTGAGTTCCGTTGTTGGCGTTTCAGTCCCCATCCGTCCTTTCAGTGTGGAAAGTCTGGTAGACCCTTGAGATCTGTTCCGCCATCTATTTGTGGCCTCCTAAATGACTCCTTTCAGCCTGGATTTCACATATACGCAAAAATAGGAAGTGGGGCACAGGCAGCATAGAGTGACAGAGTGCCAGCATGGTGGAGGGGAAGTGGTGGTGGCCAGGGAGGCTGGTACTCGCGGAGGGAGGGAGGCGGCATGCACATCCCGTGTGGTCTTTCCCAGAGTCCTGACTACAAGTACAGCTTCGGGATCCTCCCGGCATCCTCAGCCTGGATAGAGGCCACATCCGTACCCACATCCATTTCCAGCTCCTCTCCCCTTCCAGAAGGACGGGTAATGGGAATGGTGGAAAGTTCCAATCTTCTACTCATGGTTTGGTCTTCCTTGTGACCAGCCTCCATCCAAGAGCCCACAAGAGTTACCTCGTTAGAACTAAAGATGAACCTACCAGCCAGAAAATTCTGTGTCAGGAATGGGGGGGGGTCCAAAGACTAACTGTTAGAACAAAAGATTCTCCTGGCACCCCCATTCACACGTGCTTTAGGAGCTCTGGGCCAGGAGCCAGGGGTAGAGACCAATATATACATTTCTTATTATTTCACAGCACTACATAATATTCCTCAGTTTCCTCCAAAAGCTTGGATCCTCTTTTGTGTTGGAATAGAAAGAAAAAAAAAAGGACTCTTTTTGAAAGCACTATTAGTAAATGCGTTTTACTAGGGAGGAAATAGGAAGTCAGCCTTGCCCCTGAAGACCAGGTGATGCAACCCACAGAGTGGCTAAGCCCAGGTGTCCCCCACACAGCTCTGCTTCTCGCTTCTGCAGACCCTCCTTGGCCATCACTATGGCGGAGAGGCACCGGAGAGGAGGTGACTCATAATGGGAAGGTGAAATACAAAATCGCAGCACTTTCCTAAATACAATTTTATGTCGATGTTCTCAGAATGGGGAAGGTGAGATAACAGAAGGGCGAGGTAGCAAAGATCTACTTTGCTGTAGAAGTACGGAATCCAAATTGGTGACATCTTTCACCACATTCCAGCTGGACTTTCTGCCCTCTCTTCTGGATTGGATGTCTTTGGTTTCCGGGATATTGAACTTGACTCACATTGGCTGAAACAGGAATAGGCATTTACTCAAAGGTGGGGGGGGGGGGGGCTTCAGAGGTGGTTCGACTCAGTGACTCAGTGACTTGTCCAGAACCCTGGTTTTTCTTATTTCCCCTTACTCTGCCCACCGTGAGTCAGGCTCACTCCCTTCTTGGTTCAGTGATGGCTGCCAATAATTTCTGGCTAAGTTTCCTCTTTCCACTCGCAGTTTAGAAGGAGTGAACAGGGTGGGTTGCTTCTTGTGGAAAGAGGATCTTTTCCCAGTCCTCCCATCAGTCTCAGTTGGATCTCCCATCCCCTCCTGAGCCGATAATTGGAGCTGGGGTGGTCCTGACCCAAGTACCATGTGTCAGAAATCTTCAGAATCAGGTTCCCCAGACCCAGAGCTGTGAAGGGAGATGTGGACCCTGAATAAAGATCAGGCAGGGACACCTGGGTGGCTCAGTCGGTTAAGCGTCAGACTTCAGCTCAGGTCATGATCTCGCGGCTCATGAGTTCGAGCCCTGCATCCAGCTCCATGCTGACGGCTCAGAGCCTGGAGTCTGCTTCGGATTCTGTGTCTCCCTCTCTCTCTGCCCCTCCCCCACGTGTGCTCTGTCTCTGTCTCTCGAAACTAAATAAGCATTAAAAAAAAAGACCCGGTAGCCACCAAGCAAAGAGTAGATGTTGGATAGGAAACTGCAACTCTCACTGCTCTGTCATCTGGTGAGCCCCAATGATTGTCACAATCGCAGTTTTCTGCCAGAAAGTAGGAAATTGTTATCTTTGAAATGTTACATTCGACTGCTTTGGAACTCTTAAATCTTCTTTGCTCCCTCTCCCCCCTCCCTTCCTTTTCCCCTCCTTGTTTTGTCTTACCTCTTCCCTTTTCTTCTTCCTTTTTCTTCCGGTTTCCCGTTTCTCCCTTCTTTCTCTTCCTCCTACTCTACCTCTTCTCCTTTCCCTCCTCTTCCAGTCTCTCTTTCCCCCCAACTGTTGATTCCCCCTCCCTTAATTGATGATCTGCTCATTTAAGTTAACTAAATTGGTTTGGTACAATGGAGTTTCTCACTAAATAGAATGCCTTCCCATTTGTCTCCCCCCTCCCCCCAGGAAGAAGAAATGCCAGAAGTAGAAATTGACATTGATGACCTTCTTGATGCAGACAGTGAAGAAGAGAGAGCTTTAAAGTTACGGGTAAGCAGCTTTCAAAATCTAGAGCTTGCCGGTCACGGATGCTTGAATGCACTCGGATCTCCAGGGCATGTGCTGATCCCACCCTACGGCAGGGCTGGCACCAGGACTTGAGCACTGACAGTTTGCAGAGAGGAAAGCGATGGAGTGCTAGTTGTTCACTGTCACGAACTGCATCTCTGATGGTAAAGCAGCTCTTGACTACAGTCGGTTCTCAAACCACCTAATGGGTGTGAGCTTCCGTAGCCAACATCTTCTTGGAACAAAAGCTGGTTCTATCTCCAGAGGTCCATTTGCCGGGGAAGGGGGCGACGCCCCACAATTGTGTGAGAAGGGGGAGGTGCTGAGCCAGACCTGGAGTATCCAAGCCCAGGACTCTGGTCTCACGGTGATGGATTATATCACCCATGAAATGAGAGTTCTAGAAAAGATCGTTTACAACATAATTCTCTTTAATAACAGGTCTTTTATTAGAGGATATTCACCTGTTAGCATTCTAGTACAACAATGGATACTGAGATGTCCCATGTTTCCTTAGTCCAGAGCAATACAACATTATTTCCCTTCCCCAGGAGGTCAAATCTATCATTTTAAAATCTGCATTTGGGAGTTTCTAAAGCCAATTAACTTTTGGCTTGTCATTGCTCTTAATGTTCACTGATAATTACTGTTAATGGCTGTTGGTTATCACCAATGGCAGATGATCTCTAAAGGCAATTAAAGGGCATATTTTAATGTATTAATGTGTTCAATGTGTTAATAATTACCAGTCCCTTGAGTGGTGAAAAGTCTCAGTTTAATGATTATTTGTTGTTGGTAAATTTAGCTGGGAAATGATAGCATCTAGTTATGAAAATTAAAAGAATACAGAACAGGCACCAGTTCTATAGAAAATATAGTGACATAAAAAAGGTGTTTTTTTTTAAACTGAGAACTTGGGGTGCCTGGGTGGCTCAGTCGGTTGAGTATCCAACTCTTGATTTCAGCTCAGGTCATGATCTCATGGTGCGTGAGTTTGAGACCTACATCGGGCTTTGCTCTAACTGCACAGAGCCTGCCTGGGATTCTCTTCCCCCTCTGCTCCCCCACTCAAGCTCGTTCTCTCTCTGTCTCAAAATAAATAAACTGAAAACAATAAAATAGAGGACTTGAAAGGGGCTTTAGCTACCGTCAGGCCATCCGCTTTGGTTTCCAGGCAAGGACACTGAGACCTGCAGAGGTGTGACAAGGTGGGTTGTGGTTGAATCACAGCCGGGTGCCCGGCTTTCCATGTCCAGGGTGATTCTTACCATTTCCCACAGGCTGTCTCAACTTCAGTATACACAGTTTATTATTAACCAAGTTGGTAGCCCAGAGGAGAGGTGTGCGTTTGTGTTCTGACGGGTGCCAGGCAGTCCTGCGCAGGAAGGTACACCTTTTGATATCTTCAAGATGAGCAACAGCTGCTGAAATGAAGTGTGATTCTAGATTGTCGCTATGAAATCTGGGTTGCCCATGTTTAGAAGAATACCGTACAAATAAAGGACTTTTAATTTCACTTTTTTAAAAATGTTTTTATTTATTTATTTGTTTTGAGACAGAGAGAGACAGAGCATGAACAGGGGAGGGTCGGAGAGAGAGGGAGACACAGAATCCGAAGTAGGCTCCGGGCTCTGAGCTGTCAGCACAGAGCCCGACGTGGAGCTCGAACTCATGGAGTGTGAGATCATGGCTTGAGCTGAAGTCGGCCGCTTAACCGACTGAGCCACCCAGGCTCCCCTAATTTCACTTTTTAAATGATACTGAATTTTAAGATAATCAAACTTACCTTCTGTGTGTTTTCTTCTAGGAAGCTCTTGTAGACTGCTACAAACCAACAGAGGTAAACGAGTCACTTTTCCTAAATGCCGTGTTTGAAATCGTTGTTATGAAATCAGTCTGTGTATTTTTAAAGCTAAACAGCACTTCATGGGTTTGGTTATGTGTATACTAAGCAGAAGTTACTATCCGCAAGTGGAGTGCAGTATTAAACTTCCTTAAGTGTGTGTTGAAGCATGTCTGGTTCAGGAAGGCTCAAAACAAATGGAATTGGGTGTGTTGCTTGTTTTTATATAAAAACCAAATTCAAAGGTACTCGTGAGAGGGTTTGGAATCATTTTAGCAAAAGCCTCAGATTTATAACTGGAGAATACATTCTTTTAATGTATAGATATGCAGTTTTGAGATGCTAAAAGCAAATTCTGTCATTCAAAAGAATTACTTTTATTGGAAGAAGAAATTTTTTGCCTTGTTTGTATATTTATCATCAAGTGTATAAATATTAGCGTAAAGAACAATGGATATTAGTTTGATTAGACCAAAGCATTTCATATATACTCTAAAGAGCGAAGGTACAAACAGTATAGAAATTGAGGATTTGATCAGTTATGAAAAAGATTGGTAATTGAAGTCCTTTTCATTTGTTCCTGTGATCAATCCGAAAAATTAGGAGATTCATTAGATGTTTTTTTCACAAAAGTGTGTAAGATTTAAATGACTAGGGTGTTTTGTGATCATTTGGCTTGAGGCCAAGTGCTTATTGGAGCTTCAGTCTTACAATTTCTGTTTCCTTTACGTTGATTGCATCTCACACTCAGAGATTTTTAATGTTAATTTTAAAAATTAAAGTTATTAAATATATTTTTTAATTAATGCAATATATATTAATAGTTTTGAAAGCCAAAGATACAATTAGGCTTATAAAGAAAAAATAACATTGCCTTTCCCATCCCTGAGTTCCTCTTCCTAAAGGTATATATTTTATATTTATATATTCGTATATCTATGTATTACAGGATTTATATATTTGTATATATATATGTTACAGGATGTATATGTGTATACATATATATATGTATATACAAATATATATATATTTGTATAGGCTGTTTTCCTATTATTTATTCTTATATCCCCAAATATTCATTTACTATTTTTTTTTCATTTAGTGGCTTAAGGGGAAATATGGTAGTTCTTTCACTATCTGCAAAATTTATTTTCTCCCATCCCCTTAATAAAGTTATTGACCAGTATTTTGTTGAATCAGTGGTCAAGGTTTATACTATTATGATTTAAAGAAATATTTTTCAGGGCTAAGCCAAACAGTGAGATATGACCATGGCTCCTTTGTGGTATAACCCTTTGTTTTTCCTGGAATTGATAACTATATTGTCTTTTATCTTGTCTGGTACCTATTGCTATTTTTTGTTGAACTCTCCAAGATCTTTGTCAAACATGTAGTATATTTTCTGTATGCTCAAACCCATCATTACTATGCCCCCACCCCAGACTTTCCTCTTGACACTCCTATGAAACAATCTGGAGGAGTTATTCTCTGGATCTACTGAGTAGCTAACCGTACTGAGATTTCTGTTCACTGCTGTTCTGTTTGTTAGATGCTTTGTTTCTTAAATCTCAGTGTTACTCATTTTTGTGGGAGTACATCATCTAGTAGCTTTTTGGGAAAGGATGAATAGAAGGTAAATTTTTTGAATCTTTACATGTATGAAAATGCATCTTGATGAATAGTTTGGATGGCATAGAATTCTGGGATAAAAGTCATTATTAAAACTCAATTTTAAGGGGCACCTGGGTGGCTTAGTCGGTTAAGTGTCCAACTCCTGATCTTGGCTCAGGTCATGATTGCATGGTTCATGGGATTGAGTCCCATGTAGGGCTCTGTGCTGACAGTGTAGAACCTGCTAGGGATTCTTTCTTTCCTTCTCTGTCTGCCCCTCCCCTACTCGCTTTCTGTCTCTCTTTCTCTCTCTCTCTCTCTCAAAATAAATAAACTTAAGAAAACAAACAAAAAACCCCTCAAATTTAAGGCATCACCTTAATACTAGAAATTTTGTCATTTCTAGTATTAAAAAGTCTGATATCACTTCCATTCTCAGACCTTTGTATGTGACCTGTATTTCCCCCCTCAATTAACTTTTAGGATTATCTCCTTACCTTGAAATTTTACAGTGATATGCTTTAGTGCGGGTCCTCTTTTTTTTTTTTTTTTTTTTTTAATGCTTATTTATTTTTGAGAGAGAAAGAGAGACAGAACACGAGAGGGGAAGGGGCAGAGAAAGAGTGAAACACAGAATCCTAAGCAGGCTCTAGGCTCCGAGCCATCAGCACAGAGCCCAACGTGGGGCTTGAGCTCAGAAACTGTGAGATCGCGACCTGAGCCCAAGTTGGGTACTTAACTGACTGAGCCACCCAGGTGCCCCAGTGTAGGTCCATTTTTAATTCATGGCTGGGTACTTTGCAAGCTCTTTTAGTCTGAAGACCTATGTCTTTCAGCTCTTAAAAAATTATTATTTATTATTTATTTATTATGATTTTTATTAATTTCTTCCTTAGTATCCTATAATACTGTCTCTCCTGTTATATAGATATTACATCTCCTGGATGGAGCCTCTAATTTCTTATCTTTTTCCTTTTGTTGTCCCATCTCCTTGATTTTTTGTTCTACTTTCTGGAAGATATCTCTGACTTTATCTTCCAGTCTTTTTACTGATATTTTAAAATTTCAGCTGTGTTATTTTTAATATTCAAGAGCACGTTCTTGATCTCTGTTCACTATTTTGTTTCCATATTTCTTGTTTTGTGAGTGCATTTTCTGTTTGCATATTTCTTGTCTTGTGGATGCATTTCTTTTCTCTTTGGGAATATTAACCAAATGTTTGATTTCTTTGTTTTTACTTTTAAGATTTTTCGGTTCTCTGCATTGTCTCTGTCTTCTCTGAATCTCACCTTTTTTCTTTCTGTTTTTATTTGTCTTTGCTGACTTTTGGCAGTGTGTCCACGTTTGAGTGTTAGGAGCCAGTAAGCTGATTGAATCTGTTGTAGTGTGAGCACAGCTTGTCCATTGGCGGGTCTCACTGTGGAGTGACCAGGTTGCAAACCAGACTTTTTTTCGGCGATATGTGTGTGTACGGAACAAGGGGGCTACTCAAAATGTCACTATTTGGACAGCTTTCTACTGGAGAGATTTTTTTTTTTTTTTTTTAAGAGTTTGACTTTCTAAATTCCTTGAAGAGTTGATACTTTGATTAGAGGCCTTCTGGAAGCAAGGACAGGATGGAGGCAAGCAACCTCACCATGAACTCTTTTGGGAAAAGAGCTTCTTGATTTATAATTACTTTGGGAATTAACATAAGGGTTAAAATAAGAAGCTATTTGGAAACTTACATTAAATTGTTGTGAAAGGTTAGACGAGAATAGTAGGATTTAGTCATTAGGTCATTAGGATTTAGTCATCAGAAAGGTGACGGATTGTGTCACTGAATTAACGTGTTAGTTGGGAGTCGTAGGGTAGCTGCCAAGAGTGGTTATAGACTGTCTGGTGTCGACATGTCAGTTACTCACTGAATCATTAACCTTCTTTACTTCTTGTCCCAGGGGGACAGTTCAGGTTCTGGTAGTTAGGTAAGAAAGGTTGCACTTTCATGGGCCCTATTCGCCTCCAGTTGTTGGAATATCTGGGAAGCAAAATGTTCACACTTGTGAACAGCCAGGCAGTTAAGTGAAGACGGTGAGTCTTGCTTCCCCCAGAACAAAAGTATTCCTCATCTGGTTTTTATAAGGAGGTTTAAGAGGTGAAAGCATGTAATATTTGGATGTTCTTTGGCGTTCTAAAGGAAGAAAGTAGGAAAGGCAGTGGAGTTGACAAGCGAACATCTGTGTGTTCTCTAGCTCATGGTTTCTGGAGATGGAAATGGTGTGAAATGGTAAGGAACTGCAGATAAGTTCACTCATCCATTAAAGGGTCATTTCAGAAAAGGTTGGCACCTGCCTTGTGACGATAAAAGCCACAGCTTATTATTTTTCCAAAGCTCTGGAGTTCGCGTTGCAGTAACAAGCGTTATCTTATCTAACCCTCACAAGCACTTGAAGAAGGAAGTTGGGTTATCTTGTCTGTGAGTTCACAGCAGTGAGTAAAGGGAGGATTCAACCCCGAGTTTCTGACACCCGATCTTGTGCTCTTTCTTCCCCCCCGTCTGGCTTCCTAAACTACGTGACAACACATTTAGGACATTAAAGGACTTTGTCCTATCTCAACTAAGTGCCTACCAGTTAATGATGTTCTTTTTAAAATAGTCCCCTCTGGAGGTGCTATTTTTTGATCACAGGATTTTACCTACAATTCTATGTCACTTTGAAGTTAGAAATGTAAGGAAGACGTCGTTGCTGATTCGGGGATATTTATTTATAGCCTCTTTGCAGAGGTGGGGTGGGTGGTGGGAAGACTGGACTTCAAGACCAGAGTGTTATGTCAACACCAGCACTACGTGTGTGTGACTTTAAGCAATTCTCTCAACTTGTCTGAGCCTCCGTTTCCTCCTCTCTGATGGTTTTGCACTGATAATATTTTTAGCGCTAACAATAATAATAGCTGAATAATTAAGCATATGCGAGGGACTGATCTAAATAGATTACATGTATTAACTTATTTCTTCTTCCCAACAAAGCTGTGAGGTTGAGGAATTGTTATCGGGTAAGGAATTTGAGACATAGAAGGGCTTTGTCACTTGCCCGAGGTAATATAGTTAATAATTGGAGAAGTCAGGGTAAGCATGCCAGGTGAGTCTGGTTCTTTATAAGGTAATACTTCTCCATTACATATTAAACATGCAAAATGCCCCAGTTCATCAAGGATGATATTCTTGAATTATTCAATTTGAAGAGTACACCTTACAGAATGTGCTAATTTCATGTCGCATGCTTTGGGCCCACGGTTTCATTTTATGTGGGAGCCTGGCTAATCAGAAAAGAACTTGTATTTTCCCAATTTCGGTTCACATTCCCAGCTGTGGACCCTTGATGCGCACATCTTTTCTGACTCGGACCCTTCAAAACATAGCAACATAATTGTCGCCACCACACTGTTTGTGGTGTTTGTGATTGATTGGTAAGAATGGTGTTTTAATTTTTTCCCCTTGAGTAAGTGCCATTTCTGATGTGGCTGCCATTCAAATAGAGCCGATTCAAATGTAGAAAAATAAGGTTTCTATAGAATGCAAGAAGAGAAGGAGTAATTTAATTTTGGTTCTTACGTGGGTTTGAGTGATCAGTAGTGACAGCCGGGTGGGCATCATAGAACTCTGAGGTAAGGTGTTGGGGCCAGTTAGCCGGGCCAGAAAAGAGCTTCTTTTCTTATTTCTCACTCTTACACTGCATGGGTTTCAAATCTTAGGGTCACATAGGAGCACTTCCCTTGTACTGATATGGTGGACAGAAAATGTATTTAATACGGGCTCGAGGGCTCTGTCTTACCATCTGTTAGGGGACTTGTCAGTCCAGTCAGTGTACTTCTAAACATCCCTTTTTATAGTTGACAGTGGCTGTGCCATTGCTCTCTGATAAACATCATATTTTTTTCCTGTGCATTTATTTCATTATTTGAAAGAGAGGTTACGATGTTACATATGATTTCGGCAATCAGAGTCCGTAGGTCGATATGCGTCAGGGTTTCATGCAGGATGACTAAGTCTGTGAGTAGGTGGTGAGAGGCATCTCATTGGGTTCCGGTAATCGTCTGGGTCATGGAAATGTCATGGAACCAGGATAGTGCAGGAAATGGATGTGTAATCATGGTTCGCAAATAGAAATTGACCGGCGTTTCTCAAAAGTCGGGCCTGCTTGGTTGTTCTCCCCGTGTCAATGGGAAGAAGGCGGGATCTCCTTTCTCTGTGGTATCATGGTGACTCCATCTTGCTTTTCTGACCAACTTCTGTGGGCACCATTGTTAACTTATCCTGCTCACATCAGCTCTGTCTCCATTTAGCATTTCAACCTGTCCTGCAAAACATGGTTCAGTTATGTGTACATGGAGGTGCATGGAAGCCCTCGGAGCTCCTGTTCTGAGCTGATTGCAGTGGAGACAAAATATAAACTGGGTATTTACAACACAGGCTATGTGCGACTAGAGGACACACACCTTGGCATTTTCGTTTGCTCAGCAAATGTTTGTTGAACATCTATGTGCCTGTAACTAATCTAGGGACTTCAATAAAGCGGTGAACCTGTGTGCCCATTTAAAAAATAGTCTCTCGGGGCAGCTGAGTGGCTCAGTCGGTGAAGCATCTGACTCTTGATTTCAGCTCAGGTCATGATCTCAAGGTCATGAGATGGAGCCCCGTGTTGGGCTCTGTGCTGATATCGCGGAGCCTGCTTGGGATTCTTTTTCTCCCTCTCTGTCTCTCTGCCCCTCCCTCACTCATGCGCTCTCTCTCTCTCTCTCTCTCTCAAAATAAATAAACATTTAAAAAATAAAAAAAAAAGCCTCTCTTAAGTTCACAGTTAACTATGGTGAGAATTAAGTGCTTAAAGGGTATTAAAATCAGAATAAAAGGACAGAATTGCCAGGGTGTCTGCTTATCCCATGGTTTTCTAAGTGAGTTACCAAATTGCCAAATGGAATGTGATTTCAGGGGATCCATACGTGATAAATCCAAGGAAGTGGCCGTTTCACTCTGTTTAAATGGGTCATAGTGCCCACCTGCAGAGGAACCTTTTCTTCCGGGCTCTCATGGGGTTTCCTCCAAAAAGACTGCAGTTTGGAGCTGGGATGAGGAAGAGAGCTTGAATGCTGGATGAATGAGTTGAAATACGCCCTTTGGAAGCTGTCACATTGAGAACAATGTTTCTGAACAGTGAGAGAACTGGGAGCTTTCGAAGTAAGCCTGAAATCAATGCAAATGACATTCTAGTGGTTGTAGCCATTGGCTAGCAGAGCCTTACTATGTTTTAGCGTAATTAGGCAGGTGAGTAATAAAGGATTGGGGTTTACTAATCAGAAAGAAGAATAACTTTTCCAAGTAGCCAAAAGGATTTTGATCCCAGTATGCCAGTTGATCGCATACTTTCACGAGGGCTTTTTATGCACCGGGACCCCTCTGCCCAGGGACAAGAAGCCAGGTTGTGCTGGACCTAGCATTTGGACCCATATTTGAGTCTATACCCTGTGCTCTATTTCTCACTGTCTTTTTGTGAATTCTCACTAGGTCAGCACAAGCTCCTCTCTGGAATATTTTCAAATCTGATTAAGATGGTCTTCATGGAGGGGCACCTGGGTGGCCCAGCCAGTTAAGCGTCCGACTTCAACTCAGGTCATGATCTCATGGTTTGTGAGTTCGAGCCCCACATTGGGTTCTGTGCTGACAGCTCAGAGCCTGGAGCCTGCTTCAGATTCTGTGTCTCCCTCTCTCTTGAACCCTCCCCCCCCAACTCAAAAATAAACATTAAAAAAAAAAAAGAGAGATTGTCTTCATGGAGGAAAATCAACCCAGAAGGGTTAGGTAAACTTTCCAAAGGCATGCAGTCATAGAGCAAACCTCTGCATTTCTTTTTTGGTCTTTATTCAGCACTCTGCAAAGTTAGGGAGCAGTCTATAAGCCCATCCTCACTTCTGACACCAATGGTAAGTTTAGGGGTCACTAAGACCATACTAATGTTTGATAATTTTCCGGAAGGACCCATGGCACTCACTGAGAGTTTCTATACCCATAATTTCATTTTTGTACAGTCAATGGTTACAGATGAAAATCAGCCAAGGGAAGGGTATGTGGGGCACAGTCCAGCAAAGTTCCAAACACAGAGTCTCCAGCTGTCCTTTTTTGGCAGAGTCCTGGAGAGTATTGATTCTCTCAGCTCTGATGTGTGACAATGTGTTCAGAGTATTGGCAACCAGGGAAACTCACCTGAGCCTTGACGCCCAGAGGTTTTATTGGGACTTGGTCACAGAGACACAGTAGACTGCCCACGTGGCTGACTTCAGTCTCCAGTCCCTTGGTATAATGAGCTGACATCAGATGACCCAAAGCCCCCACCCTAAGTCACCTTGTTAGACTCTCCAGCATGGCGCAAGGCCCCCAGGTAAACAAAGACACTTTTATCAAGCAGACATTCTAAGAGCTTAGAACCCTCCAGGAGCTGAGGGCAGAAACTAGCCCTCTTTCTGGGCAAGTGAAATTCTTTACTGCACGCTCTTAGACGCAGAATAACCGTGAAAATAGTGAAAATGATGATGACAGCAATAATTGTGACCCAAGGAAAGAAGGAGCTGCTATTATAGAAAGAGCCCCATGGGTCTTGCTTTGGATGCTTTTCCCCCAGTAATTAATGGTTGTTGTTTTTTAAAAACACATGATGGAGGACATACAGGCTTTAAAGGACAGTGGACCTTTAAGTGGTTGGCATTTTCAGGGCTCCTGGGTGGTTCAATCGGTTGGGTGTCCGACTTCGGCTCAGGTCACGGTCTCGCAGTTCATGGGTTCGAGCCCTGCGCCGGGCTCTGTGCTGAGAGCTCAGAGCCTGGAGCCTGCTTCAGATTCTGTGTCTCCTTCTCTCTCTGCCCCTCCCCCACTCTCTCTCTCTCTCTCTCTCTCTCTCTCTCTCTCTCTCAAAAATGAATAAATGTTAAAAAAAATTAAATGGTTGGCATTTTCGAATGTCTGATTGTGATTTTATGACCTTTTCTTTTTTCATTACATTCAGAATGAATGATCATGTTTGAAAAGCTGATCAACCCCAGTTATAAATAGTGCCACATTCTCTTCTTGTGTTTAGACTTATCTGGACGGAAGAAAGAACACGAATTAAAGGCAATTTGACACTTGGCTTTTGGACTTCTGTATCTTTAGCAAAGGGAGTCACAATTAAAAAACAAACCTCACAGTTTGTAAATTCAGTAAGATTTCATCTTAACAAGATTCAGGTGTTTGTAGCAAATACTATTCTCCCTCATTGCTAATGGGACCCTCGATCAAGTTAGCTTTCCTAGTGATTATAAAGTAAGAGATTATAATTGTGCTGGATTTCCTCCACTGATTATTTACTGTGGTGGGATTATTTATGTGGACTTTAGTTGACATTTCTGAGTAGCAAGTGTACAAGTTCTAAGAGGCCTGTTAGTAAATGAAGGAAGAATTAAAGGCCGGTACGGTTGAATACGGTGAGGGCCAACGAACTGTTCTGCCGTGTACAAATAAAGGTGAGGATTTGGGTACAAAATAATTAGTCCAAGAGCAGTGGTCCGAGTCTCTAAAATAGATTAATGGGGCTGCTTTCACCAGCACAATAAATTAATCTCTAAAGGCAGATAGTCAAGAAAATAAATGGACAAGATAGTGTCAGGTGGTTTTAAGTTAAAGGAAGGGAAAAAAAGACAACCAGGATGCAGGTAAGACCTTCAGGAATTTATGTTGGCAGGAGTGATTATAACAACAGCAGGCCCTAACCCTTACCCGTAACAGATTCACAAACCTCTTTTCATATCACGATAAACAGGATCAGTTCTGGTGTGCACTGTGAGCAAATGAACCTCTCTAAAGATAAGCAACGTTCTTGGGGCGCCTGGGGGCTCAGTCGGTGGAGTGTCCGACTTCGGCTCAGGTCATGATCTCGCGGCTTGGGAGTTCGAGCCCCGCGTCGCGCTCTGTGCTGACATCTCAGGGGCTGGAGCAGCTTCCGATTCTGCGTCTCCCTCCCTCTCTGCCCCTAACCCACTTGCATTCTGTCTCTTTCTCCAAAATAAGTAAACATTAAAAAAAATTTAAAAAAAGATAAGCAACGTTCTCCCCACCCAAAGCTGTTTGTCAGTGCTGACTCACTGCCTGCCTGTCTGGCCTCCTGTGGGACCTGGATATGCAAGCCGATAAAGATTCACAGGGTGATCTTTAAATGCTTAGCTGGTTGTCTGGGTGAGGACATTTTGCCATTTGGGACGATTCTCAGGTGTTGCCGTTGCTTTTAAAAGAGGCAAGTACTACCCTTCCGTTGCCCTCACCTATGGCAAGCTCGGTGGATTTGGAAATTCTTCCTTCCCTCTCCCTGATCACACTTTGCCTGATCCCCATGTCCTCTGCTGGATGTCGGACTTTTGGGAAGGAGTGTCAGGTAGCTCCGTAAAACTTGTGTAGGTTGACTGGGCTCTGCCGTCACTGGGCAGTGAGACTCAGGATCTGGAGCGGATGCCCCCCCCCCCCCCACCGTGAATGTGCGTGTTCAAGGGAGGGACCGGTGCATCGACTGGGGTGACAGAGAGGGGGTGGTACCCGGGGGAGTCACTGACCCACGCAGATCCCAACTTTCAGGATCTTCACCTGCTGTTTCTCTCTTCACTCTGCCCTGGACTCGTGTCAGGGGTGGGTGATGTTTTTTGGGAAAGCAGGTTGAGCACCCGGAGTTCGGCTGGGCGTCCTCTCTGGGAGCTTGAATGATCCACACAATTATGGGGATTGGTGACAGCACTCACTGAGCAGCAGTGTTAGGTGTATCTTCCAAAAATCCTTTTGTGGGGAAGCCCTTCTAATTAGAGGGCTACCGCGTGGTATCCATTTGTCTTTCGAAATGACTCGAAGGGCTTGAAAGAATGACAGAAGTGTAGTTCAATTATGCACGAAGCGGTGATTTGCAGCGATGCTGTGGTTTCTCCTTTTCCGACTTTCTGATGGGCCTGTCTTGGACCGAGCGGCGCAGGATCATCAATGAGCATCACAGATGAATCACTGGGTGACGAGGGAAAGGTCCCAGACGCCTGGCCATGGTGATAATTACAGAATGGGTGTCCACCTGCCGCCTCTGGCACAGACCAGAGCTGGCAGGAGGGGGTGGAAGCTAAAAGCCACAGGGCCCAGGAGGGACGGGGGGGACGCGAGAGCTCTGAGCAGAGCGTGGCACTGGGATGCCATGCCCCATGACAGCGCCGCACGGCAGACACTCCAGGGGGAGGAGGGACCTTCTGCTTTCACGGCTGCTGCCAGGCCAGCCCCACAGAAACATGCTTTGGCTGTTTTCTTTCTTACAAGTCTCTCATGAATCAGGTGGCTGCGTGTTATATAAAGTCGGGTTTACCGGGGCACTGGATATGTTGCTTTTCTTTCTATTGCTTCTTTGATCTTTCGTGTGTGCACACAAGCATGCTAGGCTCCACCCTTCTCCAAATGCTTCTCACCTTCCCCAGCTCCCCCAGGTTGTGTAGATTTCCAGCGCCTAAAGGAGAACCTTTAGAATCTTCCTCCATAGTAGCTGGGGCCAGCCGATACTTTCTACAATCCCCGCCTCTCACACACACACACACACACACACACACACACACGTAATTAGTGCACAAAGATTCCAGTGTCTCCTCTCTCTGCTCCTTCACTTGACGGCCACGGTTGTGTGATTAAAGTTATTTCGTGCATGTATTCCTTTACTTTGTAAACCTTCGCCAGACACCTCCTGTGTATTGAACACCGTGCCAGGGAAACAGAGGGATAGGGCTCCTGCGACTAAGTAGGAGTCACAAATCTGCACGTAGATGGTCTTGCATGCTTTGTAACTGTGTAAGTCATGTTTTGCAGATTTTCTGCAGCTTGCTTATTTGCCCAACGGTAGATTTCTGAGATTTGCCCGTGTTGACGCAGAAGGCTCTGGTTCATTCATTTTTGCTGCTGTGGAGCGTCCCTGTGTATTACTGTAACATATCCATTCTTCTGGTGATACTCACGTAGGCTGTGTCCAGTTTTTTATTATTATGAATAATGACGCATAAAATAACTCTGGATCTGTTGACTCATGTACACAGTGTGTCCAAAGAATATGCCAAGAAATGGAATTGCGTGGAAATATGTGCGCCAGCTTGCATGCCCACCAGCAGGATTTGAGAATTCTCTTTTAACCTCATCACCCCCATGTCCGGCGTTGCCAAACTGTACAATTTTTGCCAATCTGACGATATCTCGTTGTTTTAACACACCTTGTCCTGACTGCTAGCTAGTGAGGTTGAACACATTTTTCTTGCATGTGCTCATGTTTCCATCTTTGGGAATTTCTGTTTCAAATCCTTTGTCCACCTTCCTTTGACTTGTGTTTTTCTTGTTGATTTTGAAGAGTTATTTATATATTGTGGATGGCCATCCTCTGACCTTTATGTAGGTTGCAAATATATTTCACAAACTGTGGCCCTTATTCTGTTTGTGTTGTCTTTTGTGCACAGAAGCTTTACCTTTTAGTTGAAATCAGATTTATCAATGACATCCTTCGTGCCTTGTGCTTTTTAAAGATTTGTGCCTAAGAAATCTTGTGCTACTCTAGTGTCTGAAAGATAGTCTTCCTATATTTTGTTCTAAAACTTTTCTCTTTTACTTTTTACCCCCAGGTATTCAAACCATCTTGAATTTGTTTTTGTGTACGGTGTGAAATAGGGATCTAATTTTACATTTGCCATGTTGTCCCAGTACCATTTAGTGAGCAGTCAGTCTGTCCTTACCCCGATGGATATGTAATCAGCTTGTATATCAAATTTTTCTAATACATGGGACTGACTTCTGGCTCTTTGTCTATCACTGCACACTGTGACATTTGTGTTACAATCAGTTCGTAGGAAGGGCCTGGCGACCCCATAATTTTCTTATTCAAACTGTCTTAACTATTCTTGAATATTGATATTTTTCTCAGAATTTCATTAAGCTTATAGATTAATTTGGAGGCAAATGTAAGATCTATATGGTGGGTTGTTCAGGACACAATAATGGAAACTGTGAATTCCTCAGGGTGAGGGACAGGTTTGAGGAAGGGATAGGTAACAGTATGTTTACTTTTGGTCATTTTGAGATGGATGTGCCCATGTGACGTCCCTGTGGTGACATCTGGGGGCCACAGGAAATGCAGGCCTGGATCTCAGGGGTAAAGGCAGAGAGGAGATCTGAGAATATGAGGGAAATGGCTGGCCAAGAGATCATGCCTTGAGGAGGCTGGGACCCAAGCTTTGGAGAATACCAGCGTCCCATCTGCAGGTCACGGGGTAGAAGTAGGTGGCCAGCAAAGGGGAGCGAGGGGAGAAAGTCAAAGACTTGCTAAGACAATGTGGAGGAGAGTGGGCAAGCCCCTAAAGAAAAGGAAAGGAAAGAAGAGAAAAGAAGAGCAAAGGAAAGGAAAGGAAAGGAAAAGAAAAGAGAAAAGAAGAGAAAAGGGAAAGGAAAGAAAAGGAAAAGAAGAGAAAAGGAAAGGAAAAGAAAAGAGAAGAGAAAAAGGAGAATCTTATCACTCCACACTCACTAGAATGGCTAAAAACTGAAAAGACTGAGAACACGAGGTGTTAGCGAGGCTGTGAAACAAATAGAACTCTCGTACTCCTGCCGGCAGGAGTGTGAAATGGTACAACCACTTTCAAAAACTGTTTGGGTGTTCCTAAAAAGTTAAATGTGCATTATACACCTCTGCCATGGTACTGCTAACATTTACCCAAAGGAAAGAAAAAAACATGACCCCACAAATACTTGTACATGTATATTCGTAGTAGCTTTACTCACCATGGTCAAAGACTTGAAACAAACCGGAATACCCATCAGCAGGTGAATGGACGAACACATTGTGTTACATCCATGCAATGGAGTACTAGTCAACAATATAAAAGACTGAACGACTGATACACACAACACTATAAGTGAATCAGAAACATTATGTTGAGTGAAACAAGCCAGGCAAAAAGGGTACATAATTAATATTCCAGTTACATAAAATGCAAACTGTAGATAGAAAATAGGGCTTGGGCGGAGGGGGGATGAGCTATAGAGGGAGATGAGAAACTTTAGAGTAATGGCAGTGATCTGTTATCTATCTATCTATCTATATCTATCTATCTATTTATTTAATGTTTATTTTGAGAAGGAGAGTGCTAGAGTGAGTGGGGGAGGGGCAAAGAGAGTTGGAGAGAGTATCTCAAGCAGGCTCCATGCTGTCAGTGCAGAGCCCAACACAGGGCTCGAACTCATGAGCTGTGAAATCATGACCTGAGCCCAAATCAAGAGTCAGATGCTTAAACGACTGAGCCACGTGGGCGCCCTGATCTGACCTTTAAATAGGTATAATTTTATAGTATTGTGACTTGTAAGACAGATATATATTTGGTCATTCAGATGACCAAAATATATTGCTTATTTACAGTTCCTGACTCAGCTCCCCAAACCCTCAGAATTTCCCGAGCCATAAAGCAATGGGGACATCTTCTGCTATAATACTTGGTTGGGCTCTTGTCCTCAGTTCCTGAAAAGCGTCAGAGCCACAAAGGTGAAATGGGTGTCTTGTTATTTATAACAAGCCCCTTTCTACCATAACTGGGTTTATGTGGATGAGGAGATTTTTGTAAAGCACCTAAGGATGGGGGCTGGTTGCCGGAGGAACCAACCATGCCCGTGAGGCTGGAACTTTCAATTCTACTCCCTGGTTTCCAGGATGGAAGAGAGGCTGGAGGTTGAACCAATGGCCAGTGCATTTATCATTCATGCCTAGTGATGAAGCCTGCCTAAAAACTTTGCAAGGATAGGGTTTGGAGATGCTTCCCTGTGCTACTGTGCTGGGCTCCAGGCTCCACGAGGACAGAAGTGCCGTTGCTCATGACCTTACCCTCTGGATTTCTTTATCTGGCTGTTGATTTGTATCCTATAATATATTGGTAATCTAGTGAGTAAATGGGTTTTCCTGAGTTCTGTGAACAGTTCTAACACATTAATCAAATCCAAGGAAGGGGTCATGGGAACCCCTGATTTATAGCCAGTTTGTCAGAAGCACAGGTAACAACCTGGACTTGGGATTGACATCTGAAGTGGCATCTGTGGGACTGAAACTTTTGTCACCAGGTAGATAGTGTCACAGTTGAGTTGAGTTCTTGGACACCCTGCTGGTGTCAGAATTGCTTGTTGATGTGGGGAAGTCTTCACATGCATGTGCACACACACACACACACACAGGAAGTGGGTCCAAGAACTCTTTCACATTTATTGTTCATAAGTTATTTCTCAATAAAGTTGATAACCAAAAGCAAGCAGAAAGGAGGGAAGGAAGGAAGGAAGGAAGGAAGGAAGGAAGGAAGGAAGGAAAGAGAGAGAAAGAAAAAGAAAGAAAAGGAAAGAAAGAGTGAGAGAGGAAAGAGAAAGAAAGAAAGAGAAAAAGAAAGAAAGAAAATAAGGAAGGAAGGAAGAGAGTAAAGAAGGAAGGAAGGAAAGAAGTTGTCCTTAGCATTGTCAAACGAAGAGACGGCATATGGCCGTGAGGAGCGCTGGCCGGACAGAGTCTGGATTTCAGTGGGCAGAAAGGTCAACACTCTAGCTTCCCTCTCTTCTCCCTTTTCTCCTTCTCTCTTTCTCCCCCTTTAGCTCCCTCCTCCTCCTCTTTTTGTTCCTTTCTAATTTATAAGTTAGCTATGAGAGAAGGCAGCTATTTAGGGCTTTTGAGCTATTTATGTGCTGGGAAGAGGCTATGATCATTCATGGTCTGGGGGAACCAGAGCTTACCTGGGAAACAGTCCTTTATATACCTGGTCAGCCCTTCCCCCATATGTAAAAATTAAAAGATTGCTGTGTCTATCACACACACACTTCAAGTCATTCTAGTTTAGTTTGGAATTAGACTAAAATTACCTATGCTGGTTGCTTAGTAAAAAAAGATCCCCCCCCAACCCCCACCGCCGCCCCACCCTGGGCACCATGGTACAGAGTGAGGGAATTGTACCACCTGTTCCCAGGAGCTGAGTCCGGGTTTCTCATGGCTTTATTTAAATGTAGGGTTTGAATCCTGGTCTGACCACTCAGTAGCTGTGTGACCTGGGGAAAGCCTCTCCACCTCTCTGAGCCTATGTCATCAGACGCTTATAATGATTAAGTGAGACGGTACATGAAACTGCCCAGAGTGCTTGTCACATAAAAGGTGCCCAGTAAGGATGAGTTGTGTCTGAACCCCAGCCAGGCCTTCAGTGCCCGGGAGAGCCTGGCACTATGCTAAACGAAGTAAGAGGTGCACACTGTGGGAAAGAGTCGTCCCCAGGTGAGTTCGTGACTAAGGAGGTGAACGCAGGGCATTCTAAGATACAAAAATGGTGCCCAGGACTGAGGTGGGGGGAGGGGCCCAGGGTCACTTAGAAAGGTGTTTATTAAGAGACAAAACTTTCCATTGTTTTAAGGGAGGAGAGTTAGGTGGAGGGAGGGTAAGGATTGCCCCTGCAGCGGGACAGAGGCCCTGTTCAAAGATCCAGAGGAGTTAGGAGAGGGAGGAGCTCAAGGAGGGTGGGAGGCGGCATGTTTGCTGCTGTGTGTGTGTGTGTGTGTGTGTGTGTGTGTGTGTGTGTGTATGTGCGCGCGCGCAAGTACGTGCCTCTCTGAGTGTGTGTGTGCCTGAGTGTGTGCCTGAGTGTGTGCGTGTGCACAGTCAAGGGCAGGAGTCCCTGAGGCAGGTGCTGTGGGAACCGAGACCCCAGACCAGGCGGGATGAGGGAGGCCAGCGTGGATTTTGTCACAGCACTTGCGGCCTTGCTGCCTGTGGTCCAAGCGCCTTCCCGTCTCACCTCTGTTCATTCATCAAATCCTTAAATACTTCCACCAACCTTGAGGGGGCATTTTATTATCGTCGCTTTCAGTTTGCCGTGAGGAAAACTGAGCCACAGAGAAAATAGTTAGCCCTGCAGTGGTGCACAAGGATTTGAACCCAGCCCCCGTCCTCCCCCACTCCGTTACAGAGTCCCCCTCTTAACCACGTGGCCACCCTGCTTCCTGCTGTGTGTGCAGAGGGCAACTCTCTCTCTGTAGGAAGGGACCCATCTGAGATCTTTTTAGTATTTGTTTCAAAGGACCCTCCTGTGTCTGTAATCCAAGATCTTTGTTTCTCTTCTCTTTCCTTGCTCCTTGCGTCACCAAGGCATTCACGGCCCCGGGGACACAGGGCCCCAGCCTCTTGTTAAAGGCCAGTGTGTGACACAGTTCGTCCAGCTGCAGTTCAGGGCCTGGCCCTCAGCAGCCCACAGGAGCCCTGCCGCTGGGGGATGCTCTCAGGTCGAAGACTCAGGATGCCAGGGAGCATTTTGAAGAGCATTTGGACCAAAGCTGCTGAGGTAGCCTAAAAAACAGATGCCACTTGTCTCGAATGATGGGTCAGGGCAATGTCTGTTTGCCTTTGAAAACTTCTGGCGGTTAGCTGAAATCCTGTTTCCCACATTAGAAAACCAGAATGACCAGGTCTTAAAAACTGGTAGAGAGGTGTTTGGCTAATGAACGGTGTTCCTTTAAGGAGGGGGAGGGAGAGGAGAAGGACGGAGAGGAAGCCGGGCCATGGCTCCAGAGCACTGATTCTGGATTCTAGATTCCTTGTATTGACACAGGGCTTCTCATCTTTCAAAGTGTCTTGGAATTATGACCTTTCAGCCTGTCATCCACTGGGAGAGGCAAGAGCGGTCCCAGGCCTGGACTGGGCAAGGGCAGCGTGCACTGACCATCTGCCCTCCAGGAGACCCTGCGTGCACACTTAGCGATGTCTCACGTTGACAGAGCCTATTTCCATGTCTGCTTGCCTCGCTGGCCTGGGGGCCCCTGTCAGGCAGAGCCTCTCCGTTTCTCTGCGCCCCAGCACGGAGGGTAGAGTCTGGCACGTGGCGGGGACTTGGTGCCTCTGTATTGAGCTCAATTGGCTTCAAGAGACCTGGGTTCAAATATTTTCTTTGTGAGCTTGGACAAGTACTTAGAATGAACTAGAACATCCATTTTCCCCACCTATAAAATGGAAATGATAAAACTTACTACGTTAGATTCAACATAGTAAAATGGCAATAGGCTACACAGAGAAGGCCTCCAATAACTGTTCATTCCCTTCCTTTTCTTTAGATTGAGCCCAGCCCATGCCAGACCTAGTGCAGAACCCACATCCACCAGGGACTTTCTGTCCACCCTTTTAGCGGGGGATGAAAAGGTCAAAAAGGAGTCAGGAATGCCCTTTTTTGAGTGTCACAAAAGAGCATGTCCTTTGTGGTTAGAGAATCGTTTTCTTGTGGAAATATTGCATCTGGGGAACCACTTTGTTCATCCTTTTTATCGGCATGTTCTGCCGGCATCCGATCGGCATCCTTTTTATCTGCATGTGTACAAGTCGTGTGGTTAAGAGGCCTGCTCGAAGTTAGCCTTCTTCTTTATAAGTGCACACAGAACATTCACCACCACAGACGCATCCTGGGCCATAAAGCAGGTCTCAAATTTTAAGAGATTCAAGTTATACGAAGTACATTCTTTAAATAATATAATGAAATTAGAAATTGGTAGCAGAAAGTTGTCTGAAAAATCCCCAGATATTTGGAAACTAAATGATATATTTCTAAATAACTCCTGGGCCAAAGGAGGAATCACATATGAAATTAGAAACTATTTTGAAATGAAGGAAGTGAAAACCAATTATATCAAAAACCTGTGAGATGCAGCCAAAGCAGTGCTTAGAGGTGAGCATAGGATACGAAATGTCTGTATTAGGGAAGCTTTCCAATAAATGACTTTAGAATTTACCTTAGGAACTAGGAAGCGAAGAGCAAATTCAACTCAAAATAAGGTGAAGAAAGGAAATAATGAAGATGAAAGCAGAAATCAGTGAAATATAAGCCAGAAAATCAATAAAGAAAATCAGTGAAGCAAAAGCTTATTCTCAGAAAAGAGCAATACAATTGATAATCTTCTAGTCTAAGTGGAAATAAAGATAGGAGACAAATTACCAATATCAAGAATGAGAGAGGTGACATCACTCTAGAGTCTACAGATGTTATGAACCTCATGCCAATAAATTCAGCAACTTACATGAAATAGACGAATGTCTGTAAAGACATAACCCACCAATACATACAAAGCAAAGCAAAACAAAACAAAAAACTCGAGACCCAGGGGAATTTTCATCAGACATTTATGGAAGAAATTATACCAACTCTGTAAAAACTCTTTCCAAAACTTGAAAAGGAAGAATACTTCTCAACTCATTATACAGGGCAAGCAGTACTCTGCTACTAAAACCAAAGACATAATAAGAAATGTAGGCAAGTATTCCACATGAGCATAGCTGCAAAATTTCTAAAGAAAATTTTGTCAAATTGAATTCAACATTATATGTCTATATCTATATCTATATCTATATCTATATCTATATCTAGACACACACACACACATCAAAAATCAATCAGGGTAAGTCACCATGTTAAGAAACCAGGAGGAAAAGGCCCTTTCTATAATTATGTCAACTGATGCAGAAAAAGCATTTGGCAAAATCCAATCTCTATTCCTGGTAAAAAAAACAAAAAAAAAACAAAAAAAAACTCTCAGCAAACTAGGAATAGAAGGGAAATTCTTAAGCTCTATAAAGAACATCTGCAAAAGGTAAAAGTCTGCAAAAAGCTGCTGTAACTAACAAGTGAGTTCAACAAGCTTGCAGGATATGAGGTAAATGTATGAAAACCTATGGCTGGTAACAATTGGAAATTGAAATAAAACTATACCCCTTATAAAAAATATCAACAATATTAAACACTTAGAAATATATCTGACAAAAGATGTGCAGTATCTGTACACAGAGAACTATAAAACGTTGCTGAGAACAGGCATTGTTGATGTTCACAAATTGATTTATAGATTGAATGCAGTCTCAACCAAAACCCCAGCACGAGTTTGGTTTTGGTTTTGGTTTTGGTTTTTTTTGGTAGAAATTTACAAGTTGATTCTAAAATTCTTAAGGAAATTTAAAAGACCTAGAATAGTCAAAACAATTTTATTTTAAAAGATCATCAAAGGTGGCAGACTAACATTACCTGATTTTAGAACTTATAAACCTATCCTTAGAAGACAGTGCGGTATTGGCATAAACAAAACAAAAAACTCCCAACTGACTTCACAGGGGAATTTTGATCAGACATTTATGGAAGAAATTATGCCAAATCTGTACAAACTCTTTTCGAAACTTGAAAAGGAAGGAATACTTCCCCACCTCATTCTATGAGGTAAGCAATACTCTGCTACTAAAACCAGACAGAGACATAATAAAACAAACAAATAGATCAGCAATTCAGCCATTCCAGTCTTAGGTATTTACCCCAAAGAAATGGAAGTATATTCCATACAAAGACTTTTATATGAATGTTTTAAGCAACTTTGTTTATAATAGCCCCATACTAAAAACAACCCAAATTCCCATCACCTGCTGAATGGATAAATAAACTGTGGTATTCCTATACAACAAAATGCTACCCAGTGCTTAAAAAAATAAAGAAATGAGTTATTAATAAATCCAACAGTGTGGCTGAATCTCAAAATAATTATGTTGAATGAAAGAAACCAAAAAAGTAGAAGACTAAAAAGTACATAGTGTCATGGTTCCTTTTGTATAAAACTCTAGAAAATGCAAATTAATCTAATAGTGACAGCGTATTCCCCGGGAATGAGAGGAACAGGGGGAGGAGAGAGGGATTGCAAAGGAGCATAAGGAAACTCGTGGAGGAATTGAATGTGTCCATTATGTTGACTGCACAGATGGTGGACTTGTGCTGGTCGTCTGCAGTTTATGGCCTGCCAATTATACCTTAATAAAGCTGTTTATCCAAAGAAAGTCATTGTGAACCTTTTAGTGGCAGGAGTTTCCGTCCCCAGCCATTCTACTGAAACTTCTCCCAGCCAGAACACAATGGTCCCTTTCTTGCCAACCCTGGCTTTGAATCTGTCTTGACTTTCTTAACCTCTCATTGGCACTTGGCTTGATTGAATGTCTCTTCTTTCTAGAAAAGTGTTCTTTTCTTGACTGCTGAACAGCATATTCTTGGGTTTTCCCGCCTTCTCATTGGTTTCTCCTTTTCAGTCTCCTTTGCTGGTCCCAAAACTTCCCCGAGAACTCACTTGTTAGGGGGCCTCTGGCCTTGGTCTTCAGCCGCCTTTTATTGTTTACGCTTTCCTCTACGTTTATCTCATCAAGCTTTGTGATTCAAAGTGTTGTCACCTGCGATGTCCAACAGAATTTTCTGAGATGACAAATATTCTATAGGCCCAATGACCAGTATGGTGGCCGCTGGCCACATCTGGCTACTGACTATTTGAAATGGGACCATAGTGTGAATAAGGAACAGAATTTTAAGGTGTATTTATTTCCATTCATTTACATTTAAATAGCTACACTATATCATTTCTATTATAGAATATAGAAATATAGGTTGCATATAAATATACTATAAATATCTATATTTATATTATTTATATTTATACCACTTGTATATGTGGTTGGGGGCTACTGCAGCAATCAACTTTAGTCTAGATCATTGTGTTTATAAACTGTGGGCGGTAACCCATGAGCTGGTCTTGACCTTTATTTTTTTTCAAAATAAAGTATCAAGGGGCATCACATATAGTAAGAGTTATATTTTTTTCAAGACACTTTTATTTTGGTCCTGTGTCTCTGGGGACGAGGTTCCTCTAACTATGTGTGTGGATCACATGTGGTTTTGTGGGGGGGGGGGGGTTGTTTTTTAGTTGCAAGCCACCGTTTTAAATGCTAGTGATGCTTGTTGCTTATGTCGTCAGCCGGGAGCTGAGACGCCAAGTCATGTTTATCTGTCTTCCTAAGATCCCCCTCAGTTATCCCTCATCTCAGCACCGCAAGTCTGTAAACCTGCTTTTTCCCCCCTCCAGTTATCCCTCATCTCAGCATAATGGCACCACCTATCTTCCAGTTGATGAGGGTCAGAGACCTTCATCCCCCTTTTCCCTGTCTCCTTCCTGTTTTACTGGGGCCCCACATTCAGTCTAGCAAGGTCTTTTGGCTCTGCTTCTGGAATGGATCCACTTAATTTCCGTTTCGATTTCCATAAACTTTAAGGCCCTGGCATCCCTAGCCTGGATCTCTGTAACAGGTCCAAACTGGCCTCTCTTTCATTCTTTTTTTTTTTTTTTTAATGTTTTAAATGTTTATTTATATCTGAAGGAGAGAGAGACAGAGCATGAATGGGGAGGGGCAGAGAGAGAGGGAGACTCAGAATCTGAAGCAGGCTCCAGGCTCCGAGCTGTCAGCACAGAGCCCGATGCAGGGCTTGAACTCACAAACCATGAGATCATGACCTGAGCTGCAGTCGGATGCCCAACTGACTGAGCCACCCAGGCGCCCCGTCTTGCATTCTTATCTTTATAAAATCCACTCTCCACGTGGCAGTCAAAGGGATCTTTTAAAAACCGAAATCAGATGATGTTGCTTCCCTACTTGAAAGTCTCCAGTGGCTTTCCATTGCATCAAGAATATTCTCTCAACACCTTACACGGCCAGTAAGGCCCTGGTAAGCTGACCCTAGCACCCCACTCATCTTGGCCTTTCCATACCAGGAACACCCACTCCCTTGCTTGTTTCTCTGCAGGGCCTTTGCACATGTGTGATGACCCAGGCCCCCAGACTTCCCCTGAGCTGGCCTCTCTATTAATTTAGATCTCACATCAGATATCATTTCCTCAATGGGCAGCCTTTCTCTGACTAAATTAGTGTCCCCAACCCAAGTCTGAGTGATCTGTTTCGGAAGTAAATGAGATATATTGTTACTTACGCAGAGAGTTTTTCAGTAATATGAACAAGAGACATCAAAGTATTTTTGATTACAGATTCTTGAATCTTCTTTGAGAATTATCTGTAATCAGTAAAATCCTTCAGTGCAGGTTTCTGTATGGAGAATAAATATTGGTCTTGCTGTTTTTTTTAACTTAGCTGAGCACCTCATTATGCAAATTTAACGAACACTTTAAAAATATGTATAATACGGTCTATTAAGTTACAGGCGTAAATTACACTAGTATAAAATTTCAGAGATTTGTTGATGTTAATATATTATAAATACAAATTATTTGTTGAAATTTTTAATCAGTAAGATTACTGCACATCATGATAGATTTTTTGAGAAAATTTGAATGCGATTTAAATTACCAAATTGCTTTTGTCTTGAAGAAGAAAGGTCGGTAGCTTAGGGTATATTATTCCTTATGATATTTAATCTTTATTTTTATAATGAACTTTATGAAAAATATGTTATAGAAATAGTGTAGGATAAATGATAGGATTTGTAATTCTGACCTTGGCAATAAAAGAAAAAGAAAAAGGAAATCTACACTGAAATGTTAAAGTTCATACAGCAGTCATTTGAGTAACACTTTCCAAAAACAATGAAACTGAAACTGTGTGTTTCACATTACACTGTCTAAACCACATAGCAGGGGGCGAAATAGATGCCCACTTCATTAACAAAATGAAAATTGAAAATAAGTGTGAAAACTTGGCATTATTTTTTTAAAATTTTTAAAATGTTTTTATTTATTTTTGAGACAGAGAGAGACAGAGCATGAGCAGGGGAGGGGCAGAGAGAGAGGGAGACACAGAATCCGAAGCAGGCTCCAGGCTCCGAGCTGTCAGCACAGAGCCTGACGCAGGGCTTGAACTCATGGACTGTGAGATCATGACCTGAGTTGAAGTCGGACGCTTAACCGACTGAGCCACCCAGGCGCCCCCAAAACTTGGCATTATTTTAGAAAACTCTTTAGATTAGATACAATAGTGCTCGCAAAGTTAAAATAGGGCCTCATTTTACTTCTTATGTGTTCCATTCTGCCCAAGGTCAGAAGTGGCAGGGATGAAAATGTTTTTATCCTTTGACCCCTTTCTGGGTAGCTCTCCAAAGAGGATAATCTAAATTGCAGATTCATGCACCGAGATGTTAGTTGTGGCTTTGTTTATAATTCTGGAAAGTCAGGGACCAACCAAACATCCAGGGATGGAGAAATTAAGCGGAGTGTAGAATATCCATATAATAAAGGATCATATAACCACTGAAGTTAGTTGTTAGGAAGACTAATGTTGTGGGAGAAAGCTGACATAATGACATAATGCTAAATTGAATAAAAGGACATATTTATACGGTGTGATCTCAATTAGGTAAAACACAGTTTTCATAGGAGAAAATGTATTAGTGGTTCATTCTGAGGAGTAATTGTTGCTGGCTTATATTCTCTAAGTTGTTTAGGAAAATCATATAACTTTATAATAGCAAAAACATTACCAAAAAAAAAAAAAAAAAGAAATTTGGTGGCTAACAAAATCCTAAATGTTTAAGCTTCTTGTGTTTTAGAGCTGGAGAGTGGTTGCAGAGATCATTTGGCCTGGGAGGCCGTGACTAAGCGTTGTGGTTGGTAGGAGAATTTAAGAGTGGTTCCTCACAAGGCCAAGTGGAGACGAAGATTTCTCAGTGGTTTTTCTCTTGGTAAATTCCCAACGTACTCGGTTCTGTCATTCACTGACTGCTACTGGCTGGTCAGAAAGTTTGGCTGTCCGCTTCTTCTGTGACAAATATAAAATGGAAAGACAAGGTAATTATTACCTAATAAATGGGATTTTTGGAGTAGCCAAAAATTTTAAGTCATAAGGCAACAATGAAAGATTCCTGAAGGCCTCAAGTGGGAACTGTTCTACATTGTTCTTTGATCTTTGGGTGTCCATCTATGACTTTTAAATGGGCTTTTAAATGAAATTAGAATAGAATAGAAAAGGGGCGACTGGGTGGCTCGGTCAGTTAAGCGTCCGACTTCGGCTCAGGTCACGATCTCACGGTATGTGAGTTCGAGCCCTGCGTGATCTCCCGGTATGTGAGTTCGAGCCCTGCGTGATCTCACGTTATGTGAGTTAGAGCCCCGTGTCGAGCCCTGTGCCGACAGTTCGCAGCCTGGGGCCTGCTTGGGGTTCTGTGTCTCCCTCTGTCTCTGCCCCTCCCCTGCTCACACTTTCTCTCTCTCTCTCTCTCTCTCTCTCTCTGTCTCTCTCTCAAAATAACAAGTAAACATTAAAAAAATGTTTAAAGAAAAGAATAGAAAATATAGAGTGTATTATGTACATTAAGTATTTGTTCTTTAGATTTTTATTTCAGGTATGTGTCTATGTACTGGATTGTAAATATAAAATGTGTGTGGCTTTCAAAGAAAACTGATCTGTAGTCAAAAAGTCAAAAGACTCTTCTTTCTGAGATGTAGATCAGTGGTTCTCAGTGTGGAACCAGCAGCAGGTTACCTGGGAGCCTGTCAGAGATGCACATCCTCACCCCCCACCCAGAACTACTGAGTCAGAAATTCTTGGGCCCCGCACTCTGTGGTTTAATAAGTCCCCTGGTGATTCTGATGAGGACTTACATCCGAGAACCGCTATTCAAGCCTTGCTGTTCCGGGGGTGGTCCAGAGACTGACACTGGCATCAGCTGGCAGCCAGTGAGAGATACAGACTTTCAGACCCCAACCTGGGCCTACTAAGTCAGAACCCACAAGCTCTCTGGGTGATTCATATGCTCATAGTAAAGGTTGATTCAAGGTTGAGAAAGCTGATCTAAACCACATGTGCCTTTGGAGGCCAAATCAATAATGTCGGTGACTGAGAGCAGCCTGTGTTTTTCTCCCCCAAAGAGAGCAGCGGCGAGAAGGCATCACGATGTGAGGTTTAATTATGCTTCATTGGTTTAAAAATGTCCTGTAGCAGGGGCGCCTGGGTGGCGCAGTCGGTTAAGCGTCTGACTTCAGCCGGGTCACGATCTCGCGGTCCGTGAGTTCGAGCCCCGTGTCGGGCTCTGGGCTGATGGCTCAGAGCCTGGAGCCTGTTTCCGATTCTGTGTCTCCCTCTCTCTCTGCCCCTCCCCCGTTCATGCTCTGTCTCTCTCTGTCCCCAAAAATAAATAAACGTTGGAAAAAAAAAAAAATGTCCTGTAGCGAACCAGCGAGGGTTAGCCCATCCAACCAGACTCATCACCTACAGTTAACTGCAGTTGACCTCAGTGACTTCAAGCAGATTTGAACCCCACATTTTGGTAGAGCAAGCCTGCCAGATTAATTTCTTCTGCTCTCTTTTAGGAATTTATCCAGGAGCTGCTCTGTCGGATAAGAGGCATGAGAAAACTGAGTCCTCCGCAGAAGAAGACTGTATAATTCTAGCACAGGGTGGACCGTCCCAGAGACGAAGAAGGGGTCCTGGGATTTGGGCTTCATGAAGACATTTATTAAAGACTAGTTGCCCTGATGAGAACCTTTTTTTGGGGGGAGGGGGTGTCTATTAGACATTTATTCAAGAGTGTTCCTTTTTTGTTTTAAAAGGTTTTGCTAGTGTAATATTTTAATAGCAAGGATATCACGACTCTGGTTTCAGCCCAACCAGGGATATCAAACCAGGCAGACATGGAAGAATGGGCTGGGCCAGGCACCGTTTTCTTTGAGAAATCAGAGGTTTAGGACGTAACTATACAGGGATGATGGTTTTCTTACAGCTAGTTTGGTAATACTTTTTCCTAGGTTGTACAACTGTCTCAGATGTTGAATTTCTTGTATATATCTCCACACGACTAAGTTAAAATGTAGATGTGAGTTTTATTTCACACCGACGGAATAAACTTGTGGTTTTCCTTTCACTGGAGGTCACAGTACCTGTGTGTTCAAGAGGTCACGAGACAGTCTTCGCGTGACCTGCTGCTGACCTTCAACATTCACTTTATGCACCAAAGTGAACGAAGTCAGTGTATCCGTTATTTTCATGAGCTACGCCACAAAAAGTCGAGTTGGTCAAGGGCTTAATTCATGGACTTTATATTATTTCATTATTTGGGATGCTTTGCCAGGTCACGTCCTTATTGCCTCGTTTGTGGTCTTTTAAAGTTTTATGAACCCTTAATTTGAAGAACTATTCAGATGTCTAGAGAAATGCCCATGCTGAGTGGTGTTTTGCAGTGGGAAAAGGAAGCACCGTGTAGCAATCAATTCTCTGCTTTCAACCAAATACTGTGTATTATTCTCTCCCCACGAAAGCAGGTCGTAAGGAAACTTAGCAAATTGGGTATCATCCTCCCTAGAAGTAGATCTGGTCCCTTCCGTCCCTGGACAGCATTAGACCAGAGCAGGTGAACCGAGTGTTGAATACCATAGAGGTGAGAAAGCTTCACCTTCTCTCAAGAGAGTTGATCCAGGGGCATTTGCTTGTGTGGAAGGGGGGCGGAGATTGTGTTTTTGGTTGTCTCGTTGGCATGTGGTGAGGATTCCGGCTCCGGGCCCTAGTCATGCACCCCGGGCTCCTTGCTTGGAGCTAGGTGTGGGGCACCAGCCCTGCCCCTCTCTGTTATATATCAGCTCCCTGGAGAAGGGTCAACATTCAAATGGATGTGGGCTGGGTAAAAGGTCAGAGTAGAAACTCTTCCTTCCCCCCAGGAGGCCTCCACCGCCTCCCCACAGAAACCCCACTTACTGTAAGACGTCTCTAGGTGGCCCTGTCCGAGGACAAGGGTTAAACATTTTCTATCAAGGGTGCTCTGAACATATTTTATTTTTTAAAAGAACTATGTTTGTGAATTTTATGTATACTGGCAAGCTTTCGAAAATGTATTTAATTTTGTAATGTTTACCAATGATTTATTTACAAGCTATTTACTCAAATAAATGGAGCTGCTTACAACTCTGCGTGCACATTTCATTGCAAAACATGTTAAAATGATCACTTGACTCTGTGAGGTGTTCTGCGGACAGGGGTACCAAGCACTTCCATCTGGCTTTTCGTTTTCGAGGTGTTTTCGGGCATCTGATCCTGGCTCTCTCCTGATGGAAGCAGAGTTGCTGGAAAACACTCCTGGGCCGGGAAGGAAACCGATGAACTCTGTGTATTTGGTCCTGCCTGGACTCCATGCCAGCCCTCTCTCAGGCTATGTGCTTTGCATTTAACTATAATTCCCTTTTCTCCATCTGATAGAAAGTCTCAAGAAAATTAGAAATCAATCAGATATTCCAATTATTGTTAGAATGCCGTGGACCCTATAAACGGAAAAATACCGAATTTGCAGGGTTTCCATTAGGCCAGCCTGAGTGATGGGCTGGCTGGTTTAGATCTCCTCCTAAGTATGTCCAGAGCTTCTAGTATTTACCCCATCACAGAGTGTACCCACGGTATTATTACTGTCTATTCACCTCTTTGTCTCTTCCGTTAGACTCTAGGATCCTTGAGATTGGGACTGAGTCTTAGAAATCAAGCACCCGCTCCTGAACTTGGCCCATCAAAGAGATCAATACGTGTTTGCTCACTGAATACATATGATACAAGATTCTTCAAGAAAACTCAACTGTTTCTCTCCTGGCTGGGAGAGTGGTTCTTAGGCCTGAATGTGCATTTGGATCACCTGGGAAGCTTTAAAAAGTTCTGACCAATGTCATCAGAATTTGAAGGAGCAGACCTTATGCGGTTTTTTGTTTGTTTGTTTGTTTGTTTGTTTTTTATACCCCAAACTCCTAGCTTGAGCACCAGCTGGCCCATTGGATCATTCTTGTGTAGACGAGCTTGACCTTACTGAGCTCAGCCAGCCATGTTTATGCTGTCACAGCATAAACTATTTCTCATTCTGTCTTCTGCTGGAGAGGAATTACAGCCCAGCACTAAGGGGAATGACTCCAAAGTATCCAGCTTCTAGTTTAGTACTCACCCGAGCATTGAGAAATCTGTTTATTTATCACTGTGCTAAGCACTTACATGCCTTATCTCAGTCCTGATATTTAGCTTTTTTTATTAAAAAACTTTTAATATTTATTTTTGAGAAAGACAGAGAGAGAGAGAGCACAAGTAGGGGAGGGGCAGAGAGAGAGAGACACAGAATCGGAAGCAGGCTCCAGGTTCCGAGCTGTCAGCACAGAGCCCGGCGCGGGGCTCGAACCCATGAGCCGTGAGATCATGACCGGAGCCGAAGTCATATGCTTAACTGACTGAGCCCCCTGGGTGCCCGGCCCTGATATTCATCTTATGAGATAGGTTGCATTATCCTCATTTTACAGAAGAGAAAATAAAAGGCACGTTGAACAGTTTACCGGAGGTCACATGTTTACCGGAGGGCTGCTGTCTGACTCTACACCCCTCAACCATTAGGCTTTCCTGCCCCTTGCAGGGGGTTGCTCTCCGGTGCCCCGCAGGAGCGAAAGCCGGGAGCTGCATGTAAAGCGAGCTGAGCCCCTGAGCTGAGGGGTGGGGAGTGGGAAACTGTGGTGGGAGCAGGTCCTCGGCCACGTTCGGGTTCTCCCTCCCTCCTGAGGACAAGGCCTTCCGGCTCCTGAGGGTCGGTCAGTGCAGCCAGACTCCGTGCTGCGCCTCTATTTCCAGGCTCCCCGGCCTTCTCCCCTGACAAAAATCTCCTGGACTTGGCCTTGGCAGCTCAGCACGGAGTACTTCCCATCAGTTCCCAGAGGAGGCCAAATCGGGAGAAAGAACAGTTTGAGGACAGTGCTTTTCCATTCCTGTAACACACAGATACCTGAGTTCCATTTACTATCTAAAGTCCCCATAAAAGACGATGTGCTGTGCAGAATCACTACCAACAGTCGACGGGCACGTGATGACATCGGCTCTTTCTAGGAAGGGGCACAGTGGTTGGAAACATGAGCTGATTTTGAGCCATGACTACCATGTCCGCAAGGACACTGACCAAAGGGGCAACCGCCGAGAGCAGCCAGGCTGGCCCAGGCACTTGGGCCACCGCTCGGGGAAGCAGGTAGGAGAGCCTCGGAGATGGCCCCTTCCCCTTTCATGCCACAGGCAAGACTGCCGGTGGGGGCCAGAAATTCGCCCCATGGCTCAGTGCTTAGTTCGGCTCCCACCCAGCCCGCTGAGATGGTGTTTGCCACTCTTCCTGCTGTCCCTCCAGTGTCGTTCAGCAAGACACCTGGGCCCTGGGCCAGCCTCCAATGTGACAGACAGCTTGGGGAAAGGCAGGCCCCACAGCTGAGGGGACACATCTCTATTCTCACATCGTTTTTGCTTCTGAGTCAAAGGCCTGGGGATTCCCTCTTCTTCTCAGGGAAATTTCCGTGAGTGACGCCGCTTTGAAGGTGCTGTCTCCCCACCCCCACCCTCATTGTCTCCTCCATTTCCCCTGTCTTTGGTCACTAGACTCAGGGCCCTCTAATGGCCTAAATGGCCTAAGGGGGCCTGTAGATGTAGTACTAAGTAGACGCCGCCCCAGGAACAAGGTGTCAGGGAGGCGGGAACCCCTGGTCTGTGGTCGATCTAAAAAAAGAAAAAAAGAATTCAATGTATTTGGCGATTAGAACTTTGTGAAAGCCATTTTCAAACTGGACACAGCTAGGAATACCAGTAGTTTCCCTCCACTGTTTTCCTCTTCTTGAATTTACTACCCCCAACGATCCTGCAGAGTTACTACCAAGAACGAGTGCCGTTTCCTTTGGGAGTTGGGATATCACTGTGTGTTTGTAATTTGCCTGTGAAAAAATGGGTTGCTTCTCACAGTTCTCTCTGAGCGAGACCTGTCCAGACTTCACGAAGTTCCTTCTACCCCTATTCAGACACAACTGTCGGAAATGTTTCACTTTCTCAGTGTTCTCACGCCACCGTGGTGTCTCTTGACTGGGGATGAATTGTTTGTATAAGACTGGATCGCTCACCCCTTTTCTTGGCTCTGCGGGTGTTCCCACACAACATGGCGGACAGGCATTTCAGTAGAATACTGGTATCAAACCAACTACAGAGTAGGTTCTGGAAATCTGGTGTTTTGGTGCTTTCATTGGATCCATTGGATAAATACGACCAGATTTATCTCTGGTACAGTTTCCCTTCGGCTTGCGGCTCTTTAATTAGAGTGTTAAGTGACTCTGCTGGATGGCCTTCTTTGGGCCGACCTTGTTCTGATAGATTCTAGGGGTAGGTAGTCCTAACAAGGATACGAGGGTAAATTAAAGTGCACTTTTCACACCACGGCTGTATAGACTTGATCTCATTTATATGCATATTTTTAATTCAGTGTTACCGTTGTTGGAAGACAGTTCTACGCAGGTCTCTTATGTTCCTGCAGGTCTTAATTAACATCAGGACTGGAAGATAGAGATAAAGTTCCTCCCCCTAGAGCAAAGAGCAGGCAGGCTTCTGCCTGTTATAAAGGATGTTTCAGTGCGGAGTTTTCTCCTACGATGCCACCCACTGCATGTACAATGTCATCTAGTCTTCTTTACAAACCCCTGGGGGAATTGGCTCTGGAGAAATTGACACCAAAAAGTGTTGCTCCTCTGGCTACTGCTCTTGCTGTGAGTAACAAACCATCTCTTCTCTCTGACCCCGCAGTGTTATGTCTGGTGCATTCATGAAACTGTGGCAGGCCAACCTGCCAGCCACAGGAGGGTCAAACCTGAGACCCTACGCGAGTGTAGACGATGGCCATTCTTCTCGGTCTCTTTCAGTATGACTTGTATCATTTTTATAACTAGTAGATACCTTCCTAGGTTTAGACCCTAATTTGAGGAATCATTTTCAACTAGGTAGGGTCAGAAGTTTCTTTTAAAGAGATTTCATGCCTGCAAATGGCTGTTCTGTGGATAGAGTTTACTTTCCCAAGAGCCACTTTCTCTCTTCCTCCTTGTTAGCAACAAAAAAGGGAACGCTGTCTGGTGGAGGGCAGGGAAAACGGGCCGACGGAAGAGAGGGGCACACCTGCTTCCCAGCAAAAGGGCACTGTGGAGTGAAATGGAGAAGGCCAGCAAATGGCAGTCCTTGCCTCAAATCTCTCTCTTAAATATGAGCCTAAATAATCTGAGCAGCACATTATTGCTGGCTATTTTGAAGTTCCCAAATTAAACTCCCAAAGCAATTTTGTGACCATAATTTATTTGTGTATCACAGTCCACCCAGTCGTCTATGAAACTAAAAATAGAAAATGAGCTCATGGAGTATCTGGTGCTACCAGATTGGCTCTTGTCAGTTCGCAGGGTGGTTCATAGAAAGTGCGATCCAACACACCCTTCTGGGTCACGAGTTGCTTGAGAGGAAGTGATTTACTATTGGGTGTTTCTATTGTTAGTAGCAGGAAAATGTTCCCTTGCTGTCAATTAGATTCGTAAAAGGGGACATTACTGACAAAGCCCCCTTTCTGATCGCTTGTGGATACAGAGAGAGATAGGAACATTCATCTTTTAAAAAAAATTTTTAATGTTTTATTTATTTTTTGAGAGAGAGAAAGACAGAGTGTGAGTGAGGGAGGGGCAGAGAGAGGGAGACAAAGAATCCGAAGCAGGTTCCAGGCTCCGAGCTGTCAGCACAGAGCCCGACGCGGGGCTCAAACCCACGAACTGTGAGATCATGACCTGAGCCAAAGTCGGACGCTTAACCGACTGAGCCACCCAGGCACCCCAGATCATTAATCTTTAAAAAATATTTTTATGGCACTTAACACGGAACCTCACTCTTTTTAGCGGCAATCCCAACAGGGGGACCCAAAAAGTACAATCTATAGTGTAGGTTTGCATCATTTCAAAAGCATACCCCAAAGCCCTAGAGAATTACCTCTTTCTGAAATTGGTGATGGGTGAGAAGTTAAATAAAACCTCCCAAACTTGGAGGGGAAAAAAGCATAGTTTTTTTTTTTTTTCACTCTTGAATCTTATTTTCTGTTCCAAACATGTGTGCAGAGAACTCCCTGCCAATGTCTTTAAGCTAAGAGTTCCTATTGCTACAGCTCATGTAGGCTTAGGAGGTCCTCAAGACCTCCGAAACTTTGCAGGAGAGAGAGAGAGCCACACACAGAGCAACAAAGAGAGATCATGTGCCAGAGAGAGTGCCAGAAACTGGAAGGACACGGAAAGTGGCAGAGAGGCATGAACAGTTTGGAGACAAGAAGGTCTGTGCTATCACTGGGTTCTCAAAATGTCCATACCTAGAACTGGTGAAGAACCTGGAAGTCTGGAGGCCACAGCCACACAGGAAGCCGGTGTCCCAGAATAGCCGGTGGCAAGCCCAGCCTCCCCTCCTTGGCCTCGTTTCCCGATCTCCTGGATGGGGATCCAATCCAATCTCCTTCCTGGATTCCCCTGCCTGGATTTCCCAATCCCTTTCCTCCCCCTCATGCTCAGATGCTCCACTTTGCTGAATTCCTTCATGGATGATAGAATCTCCCAGAGATGATAGAATCTCCCAGCCCGCCTGGCAGAGACGCCTTGAAGGGGGCTGGTCCCGTACCCCCTCGTGCGCATGCACCGGCTTGTTCAGGAGGTAGATTCCAGGTGTCTTTCCTCCTCTGCTTTCCGGGATTGGTTCCGTGCATGGGTTCCCTTGATCACAAGGCTTTCGAGTAGATTCACCTCCAACATGCCCAGCTTCACAGTCTATTTCTCTTCTCTTCTCTCTCTCTCTTTTTTTTTTTTTTTGGCAATTTTATTTTCTATGGTAAAATATATGTAACACAAAATGTAACATTTTAGCCATTTTCAAGCGTCAGTAGCATTAAGCGTCTGTAGCATTAAGTACATTCACATTATTATGCAACCATCAGTTACCATCCGTCTCCATAACTTTTTCAACTTCTCCAACTGAAACTCTCTGCCCATTAAATGGTAACTCCCCATTCACCCTCCCCTCAACCCAAGGTCACCACCAAAGTAGTTTCTGTCGCTCTGAGACTGACCACTCCAGGTCCAACCTGTAAGTGGAATCTCATATTTGTCCTTCTCCGTCTGGCTTATTTCACTGGGCATAATAGCTTCAAGATTCACCCATGCTGTGGGGTGCACGGGTGGCTCAGTAGGTTAAGCACCCTGCTCTTGATTTCGGCTCAGGTCACGATCTCACGGTTTGTGAGTTCGAGCCCCCACGTCGGGCTCTGCGCTATGTCAGCATGGAGCCTGCTTGGAATTCTCTCTCCCTCTCTCTCTGCCTCTGCCCCACTCGTGCTCTCTCTTTCTCTCTCTCTCTCTCAAAATAAAGAAATAAGCAAAAAAATTCATGCGTATAAAAAAAGATTCATCCACGTTGTCGGAATTTTTTTCCCCTCTTTCAGGTTCAGTCTATTTCAACTGACGATGCCATTGCCTAAGCAGCACACCCTGTGTTGTGAAAGGGCACCTGCAGGAAAATCTTTCCACACCTTAACCCCTACTCCCACTCACGTCTGCAATCTTGTTTAGGTGATCAAGCAAATTGAGACAAGCCTGTGAATACTGGTAAACAGTCCCGGGGGGGGGGGGAGGGGGGAGGAAAAGAAGGTAAGAACAGTGACTTGCCCCTTGACAAACCACTTCTATTGTGCATTGTTTTGTTGTTTCATAGGTGTGCGAAGGAAGAAAGCTCTTGTGTTATATTTGGGCCGGGAATTTAAATTCTATAAAATATTTGATACCTTCTAAGAGGAAGTAAGCTCTTAACTGTTTTTGCTCATGTATTATGAGTCTCATTTAATCCAAAGCACTGCTCCATCATTTATGATCCTAATATGGCAGAAATACTAAAGGTACTTCTTTTTAAACTTGTTTTTTAAAGTTTATTTATTATTGAGAAAGAGAGAGAGCACCCAAGCTGGGGAGAGGCGCAGAGAGAGGGAGACACAGAATCCGAAGCAGGGTCCAGGCTCTGAGCCGTCAGCACAGGGCCCGATGCGGGGCTCGAACTCATGAACTGTGAGATCATGACCTGGGCCGAAGTCAGACACTTAACTGACTGAGCCACCCAGGTGCCCCAAGGTACTTCTTAATGCCACTACACAGATCAGTTGCATATGTAACGTTAGCAGCAGAAATTGCCCCGTCTAAGTGCTTGCTCACCCTTCTACCGCCTGTGATTCAGAATGCCTCATCCACCCATATTATGAACCAGAAAAAGCTGTGTGTCTAATGAGCCCCAGAGCCTGAAGGCAGAGGCCCTGAAAGAGCTGGAACTCCCCCTGTGACCAACAGTAAGTATCAAACTTCATGTTCATTCAGTGATGACTGTCCAGGGAAAAACAAGCGGAAATAAAGGGGCTTTCAAATCATAACCAGTAATCAACCCAATATCTCCCTCAGGTACTAACTTCATTACAAGGGAGTCATAATTTTTGTGTTGTCAGTTTTTGCAAAAGTCCTTGGAGGTTATTCATTGACAATCAGCAAAGTCTATGTTAATGTCTGCTGTGGATTAGGGAAGGATGTTTTGTGACCAACTTTTCAGACGCTTCTATTGAATTGGCCGAGATTGCAGCTTTCATTGGGTTCCACTCAAGGCTCCATAAAAGCTTTTAAATTACCTGTCGGTGTCAGAGTGAACCGTCTCCTCAAGAAGGTGGGCAAAGCTTGCCCACCATACCACATATCAGGCTTTTAAAATAATGCTACGGCTCCCTTTGTCCTCCTCCTGAATGGTGGCCCGGAGGCTAAGCTATGTGTCCCGTGTTTCGAAAGAAAGAATCCTCTAGGGAACAGGCTTAGAGTTGGTAGAGTTGGTGGTGTTAGCAGGCACCAGCCAGTGAGGATTCAGCTGCCAAGGGAGGTCTCGTGCCCCGCCCTCCTTCCTCTGGAATAATGCAGTCCCCACACCACATCAGTGCTGGGGACCCCGTGATTGGTTATCCATTCTCCCTCAACGTTGCCCACACATACCCCTGGGAGGAGCCTTAAACTGTAATCATCTTTGCTTTCGTCCAATTCCTTATTGAGGGGGAGGGCCTGGGTACGTGAGGCTGGGAGGGCTAGTTAAAGGTGGGGAATGGGGACCACCAATGGCCATTGAATGTCAGTTGTCTGCACCAGCCCTGTGATGTGAGCAGTATGATGTCCCATTTAAAATTAGGAGCCAAGCTGAGAGAAGGTCAAACTCTTTGCCAAAAGACTGACCCGGATAGGCAGTATAAACTGATACCATACTTTAGGAGGGCAACTTAGAAATATTTATTAAGGGGCCCCTGGGTGGCTCAGTCAGTTGAGTGTCCGACCCTCGATTTTGGCGCCATTCATGATCCCAGGGTGGTGAGATCGAACCTTGCAACTGGACCCCGTGCTGAGCTTGGAGCCTGCTTAGGATTCTCCCTGTCCCTCTCCCTCCGCCCCTCCCCTCCCTCTCTCATGCTTTCTGTCTCTCTCTCTCAAAAAGAGAATAGAAATATTGATTAAAATATAAAACGTTAATATTTTTTGCTTCAATAGTTATATTTTAAAAATGTAACTAATACTTGTACAAATATACCCATAGTTTCTTTGTGACAGTGTTTTTGTAATAGAGAAAAATGGAAACCAACCCATGCCTGTCAATAAACATGTAGTTTTAAGAAGAATGATACACCAACAGCGTGTTGGTTACCAAAAGAGCAGAGGAAATTATAGCAAAGGATTTAATATCATCTTATGTTTTATTAATTTTTTAATGCTTATTTATTTTTGAGAGATAGAGAGAGAGAGAGGCAGAGCACGAGCAGGGGAGGGGCAGAGAGCGAGGGAGACACAGAATCCCAAGCAGGCTCCAGGCTCTGAACTGTCAGTACAGAGCCCCATGCGGGGCTCGAACTCATGAGCTGTGAGATCATGACCTGAGCTGCAGTCGGATGCTCAACTGACTGAGCCACCCAGGCGCCCCAATGTAATCCCATTTTTTATGCAAATCCCATATACATAAGATTATATACATTTTAAAAAGTGGAAGAATACTTTGTCATCAATAGTTATCTTGGGGTAAGCATATAGGGTCAGCTGTTGGGGAGACCACCTACGGTTGATTACATTTCTGTAGCGTTCGAATATTGAGTAAGACATCGTTGTGCCAGGTGCCTCACCCGGTGCCCCTGGGAAACTCGTACCTATGTTCGGGGCTGGCCAAGCATGGTCCGCACTGCCTAGACTGTGTGCTTGGGCCCGGGGGACTGCACAGACGGTCTGGAAGTTTCCAACAGGCCCTGGCCAAGAAGGTTTAGCCAGAGGCACTTTTCTTCTGAGAGAAGAGGCCGATGGTCAGTTGGAACCCAGTTTCCTGATCCCCAAAGGGCGTCTGTGGGGAATGTGACAAAACAGGACGAAAATAGCATCCAGCTCCAGCAGGAAAGTTTAGGGCAGACCCCGAGAGTGCAGGGGGTAAAACTTATCCCTAAAGACATGGTGAAGAATTGGGGGGAGGGGGAGGGGTTTGTGTTTTTCCCCCAGAATGGTCCCAGAGCAGTGGTGGCTGGAGCGGGCCCAAGATGGCTCTTCCATTGTTCATCTCGGATAACTCCGGGCAGCATGCCTCTGCCGTCTGCGTGTTCTGCCCGGCCAGCGCCCATGGCTACATGCTTTTACCCAGGGGCACGGTCATTGTTGCCAACCCCGCCCCGAGCAAATGATGGCAACATCAGCTACCTTTCACTGAGTCCCCTCTATGCGGATGCATTTGGATACAAGCTGTATTTGCCTCACGAAGCTGTTGTGGGTCCCGTTACCTAGATAAGGAAACTGAGGCTTGGAGAGGTTAAATAGCCTGAGGCCACGCAGCCAGTGGATGGGAAAGATTCCATTTCAAGGTTGGCCGTCTGAGTACAAAGCCAATTCTGCCCAACTGTGTGTAGTTTGTAGTTATAAATCGAACCAAGTTTCCAAGTTGGACGGTCCTCTGAGCTAGGAAGTGGGGGCCGTCATGTCCTTTGGCTCCTGTCTTGTGATACAGGCCTCTCCAAAGTATGGGCATCTCTCAGCATAGACAATAAAAGCTAGTGAAATGAAGCATATATTGAGGGAGGCCCTGGGCACTAGATTAAGCAGTCTGTGATTCTCGTTTGTTCATCTGAACATTTCCTTCACGAGATTCTTCACACGAGGCAAATACGGCAGGGAAGGGCCTGGCTCAGAAAAACACCCTAGTGGCCGTGAGACAGAAAGCTGCAAGGGAGCGGGTGCGGAAGGGTCTGGTCTTTATTGTGATTCTCCTGTGGGCATCAGGTGGGCTCTGGGAGGTTGACAGAGTGAGAAGAACGTTCGGATCTGTCACAACCCAGGCCGGTGTCCCTGGGCAAGTGATTCTGCCCAGGCATAGAAAGGAGCAAACGAGTAATTGATGCCAAAAAGTCCAGCCCCGGATAAACACCTGCAGCAGCAACATAGTATGTTCATCAGATTGGAAGCTCGAGACGCTGCGCAGATGCGGTGCCTCTCACCCCCTCCCCCAACAGCACTGGGCTGGGAATCAGGCCTGAACGCTGCTCACTCTCTGTGATTTTCAGCACTGCCTTAAGGCCCGTCCCTTGCTTCCTTTATAAAGTGGGGAAATTACAGCATTAGATTTTGCATGTGTGTTAAGCCCTGTGTGTAGACACAAAGTGCCTTGTTACTATTCTGTGATTAGGAAAATACTGCACGTAGCTGCTTAGAATACTTTTCTTGCTCATTTCTGATTTAAAAAAAATAATGATCCCTACCCTTAAGACCTTTGTGTTTTCTCTTCCCTTTTGCTTCTTGGTCGGTTCCCGTGGTCCGTCTGATTCTGCCAAACCACAGTCGGGTGAAGCCGGGGGGAGCTCAATGGAGTTGAGAGTGCGTGGTAAGTCTTCAAGGCCATCTCTAGGAGTAACCCTGGAGCACCTGCCCATGAGGGACAAGCATCTGTACCCCAGAAATCTCAGGCTCTTGAGTTCTGTAGTTAGATGCTCAGAGGAGTGGAAGATACTAGAGTTTTGATCCTTGTTATCTGCATATTAGACTTTCTACTTTTTGAAAAATGTTTTTAATGTTTATTATCTACTTTTGAGAGAGAGAGAGAGAGAGAGAGCAGGGGAGGGGCAGAGAGAGAGGGAGACACGGAACCCGAAGCAGGCTCTAGGCTCTGAGCTGTCAGCACAGAGCCTGACACAGGGCTCGAACCCACGATCCATGACATCATGACTTGAGTCGAAGTTGGACGCTTAAACCAGCTGAGCCACCCGGACGCCCCCAGACTTTCTACTTTTATTATTCAAATGTATTTGTATTATTTCTCCCTCTTGGGGTCACATTTGGCCAGTGTATGAAGGCGGCAAGCTGAACAAGAATCCTCAATCCAAAAGCCATCCCGGTGGGCCAAAGTACAGGTGGGAAATGGCCCTCCGTATATCCGAGTTCAAAGAAGGAGAGATTCATCTAACGGGGCACACCTGTGTTCCCCCAGCATTTCTCGGGGCCAGTGTTCTTAAATCAAGGACAAGGTTATGGAATAGCATCTTTAATTACACCTGCAGTCAGCCCCTCTAGGGCTCTGTGCTGTGTTCACCTCTTGAATTATATACTCCAATTAGCAGAGACCTCCCTCTGGCCTCCAGGTTTCATTTGTAGGTCTCTCCTGTCTCTGGCAGCTCCAGTTTCTGGAAGCGTCATCTGTAGGATTTCTTTCCTGCTGCCTCAGCTTGCATTCTTCCTTCTCCCAGCGACCTGTGGCTGTGAGCCAGCTAAGAGCAGAGGCTGCTCTCTCGTAACCCCCCTCCGCCTGCCCCCCACCCCCCCTGCTGGCTATCTCTCCTGGCTCTTCCCTGAACTGGTCTCCACCTGTCCACAGTATTTTAATGAAGATGTTGCCCAGCATTCCCAGAAGGAAGCAACGTTCCCTTTTTTAGCCAGAAAGTCTCAGGGGGAAAAGCATTTTTAGGAGAAGAAGACCCTCCTTCATCAAACATGGACCCTGCTGACTTTTCCTCCTAAAACCAGAAAAATCCAGTTGATTTTAAAAATCTTCATCGCTCGATGAATCATTGGAAAAGGAGCCAGAAAATAGGGAGTTTTCTTTCACGTGACCCACATATTAACCCTAAAAGGCTTTGGCTTCCTGGAATATCTATTAGGAAGGTCAAGAGTAATTTTTTAAAAAAACCGTTAAAATAAATTATTTCTGGTGTACAGAAAAATCTAGGGAGTGATATCAAAATACTGATTGCTCTATCGCACTCTATCATCTATCTATGTATCTATTTGTCATTCCAGATTATATCGAAGCCCTGGCTGACCCCTGCCTCTCCATCTGTATAGGCAGCTTTTAACGTGAATTTGATGTTTGTCCTTCCCATGGGGTTCCTCATAATTCCACTACTTATGGAAGTTCCACAAATGCGACTACGTGAAGAACTTCACGTCAATAGGATCACACTCCATTTCTCTATCTGCAATGTGCTTTTTACACGTGAGAATTTCCTGTCTTAATGCTCGTGGCCACCACATTTATTCTAAGGGAGGCGTCCATTTGCTCGTGGATTTAGGTCAGCTCTGACTTCTAGTGATTACGAACAATGCGATGATGGCCGATGGGCTGGTTGAAAGCGTGAATCTGTATGTGTGATAATGTCCACAGGTGAGATGATCAGACAAGTTTGGAAAACTCCAGGGCAAACTTTTCAAACGCTTTCTGGAAAGGGCCAGACCATACATATTTTAAGCTCTGTGGGCCACAGAGGTTTTTTTTTTTTTTTCTTTAAGTTTATTTATTTATTTTGAGACAGAGAGAGAGCAGGGGAGGGGCAGAGGGGGAGACTCTCCAGCAGGCTCCGTGCTATCAGCACAGAGCCTGACATGGGGCTCAGACTCACAAACCGTGAGATCATGACCTGAGCTGAAACCAAGAGTCAGACGCTTAACCGACTGAGCCGGCCAGGCACCCCTGCGGGCCACAGAGCTTTTGACAGGCTCTGCCTTTCATCTCTCCCTCCCGCCACCTTCTTTCCAACCTTGTAAAAACGTAAAAACCATTTCTAACTCGAGAGCTGTGCCCGCTGGATTTGGCCATCTTGTCGGCATCGTGCCCAGCCCTGGCCTGAGGACTACTGGGAAGAAGGCTCTCTCTCCGTGCCTCTACACTTACTAGATATCATCAAATGTGCTTCTGGAGAAGCACAAAAGCTGTCACCTCCCCTTTCTGCCCGACAGTCCAGGATGACTGATTTCCTCCCTCCCTCCCTTCTTCCCTTCCTTCCTTTTGACATGTTGCTTGCGCAAACCTTTATCGTGTCTTTCCATACGGAACTTCTTGCCTGCGCTCAGATGCGTATCGCGTATATCTGAAGAATTCTATAGAGTTCTAATAGAGTGAGGCTTACCCCACTTCCAGAAACCCGAGTGTGGCCTGGGCAGGGGGGCAGCCTGGGAACTGTCTCGTGCCTCTAGGGGGCGGAGCTCCAGCGCAGATGCCGTTATGGGGACAAATGGGAGAGGCCGTGCTCGTTGGAAACGTAGCCATAAACTACGGAAAAGTAGTTTCCGTAAAACTATGGAAAAGTAGCGCGCGAACTACTTGGCATAGTAATGGTGCAAGCTGATTAAGGCTTTTGATTTTTATGACACTCTGGGGGGTGGAGAACATATGGGGAATGGAGGTAATCCTGGAAGACAAAGAAAATATTAACACACAACAGTCTTGAAAATATAGAAGTGTGACAGGCTCGAGGGGCTGAGTACGAGGTCCATCTTTATGATGACAATGTCTGGTAAGGAGCTCCGAGAAAACGAGGAAATCCCTGGCCGTAGGCAGTGGGGCTTCGAACAAGCTCACAGCAGTCACCCTGGACACGTTTTAAAGTTAGAGTTACAATGTTAGAGGAATGGGTTGGCTCTGCTGAATCTGCGAAGAAAGGATTTTGTTCTCACAAAGTCTGTTGGCCCGGATAAAACCTGGCATCCCGGGAGACCAGGGAAATTCTAAATGGCCCTGTGGCCCTACAGGTGCCGCGTCATCTGGCTTTGGGAAGGACACGGGAAGAGAAGTGGTAGACGTGGAGGGTTCGGGAAGGCGGAGACGGTGGCGGCCGAGCTCTCTGCAACCCCCCCCCCCCGGGGGGCGTGGGAGCAAAGGGAAAGTCACGGGGGGCAACCGGAGGAGCCCCACGAAACCAGCAGTTTGCCGTCTGCGTGGACAGGGAGGACGCTGGAGCGAGTCCCAGGCACGGCCAGGAGAGGCGCTGTTTGCCAGTTTCCCAGCTGGCGTGTCCACACTCTTCCATCCCGCACGCCCGCCCCGGACGCTGGCTCACGAGCACACACTGTGCGTAGCTGGGCCCGCATCCCGCACTCCCCTCCCCTCTCTGGCCACTTCTCAGTCCGCTAACCCCCAGGGAGGCACCAGCTCCGCGGCGCTCCTCCGAGGTGACACCAGGCCTCCTGTGAAGATGCCACACACCTGTCCAAAGGCCCATGTCTTGCTCCGGGGTAGGTCAGGCGGTTCCCTCCCCGCCTCTGACATCACACGGTGGCCTGCTCGGCGGTGCTTGGGGACACCCCACACAGGCTCTGTGTCGCCGGGGACAGCAGCCTGGGACACCGGGGACCGACAGCAGCCATAACGCCTGTTCGGTTTCCTGCTCGTGTGTCTCCGAAGAGATGGGCCGACTGATGGGAAAGAGCTTCTTCCTCTGTCTCCATGCCAACAGCGGGCGTACAGGTGCTGTCTGTCTTCCTCTGTCCTCCCCAAGCCACCTGCCAGGACAGCCCCGGTGGCAGCGTATTGATTACCCCCTCGAACTGACTCTCAGTGACCTCAGGCCACCCTGTCTTTATTCTTTCCAGCTGAAGCTGAGCACCTTCCTTTAGTGTCCCATTTTGAGGCCGATGTTGCAAGGTCTGAAAGAAAAGAAATAGATGCCTGACATCGGTAAGAAATATGCCCTTGGAATTTAATAATGGGTACCAGCGTGGCATTCTAGTGTTTAAAACGTGTTTTCATTTGGTATCCGCATCAATTCTATCGAGTAGGTGAGGCAAGCAGGATTATTCGGAAAAAAAAAATTTTTGTATTGTTGCTTTGTAAATGAGGGATTTAAAGCTCGAGGAGAATTTCTGAAGAGGTGTTAGGCCTTCCCAGAAATTTCTGAACTTCCCAGAGCCGGTACAGGATGGGTCTGGGGCTCAGATCCAGATCTTCAACGCTTAATCCTGTGATTTTCAAATAACGTTTCAGTCAGGGCCCTTTGGAGAAACAGAACCAAGGACACATAAATACACGTGTGAGTGTATCTGTATATGCATAGGTGTCTATGTGTATGTCTATGTGTATGTGTATTTCGACGTGTATGTGTGTGTGTGTATAATTTATCATTTTAAGGAATTTATGTGTTGTAGAGGCTGGAAAGTTCAAAACCTGTTGGACAGAATGCCAGGCTGGGAACCCAAGCAAGAGTTAGTGTTGTAGCTTTGAGGCAGAACCTCTCTTCTGTGGGAAACTTCAGCATTTTTTGTTTGGTTTAAAACCTTTTTTTAATGTTTATTTATTTTTGAGAGAGGGAGGGAGACAGAGCGTGAGCAGGGGAAGGGAAGAGGGAGAGGGAAACACAGACTCTGAAGCGGGCTCCAGGCTCCGAGCTGCCAGCACAGAGCCCGACGCGGGACTCGAACCCACAAGCAGTGAGATCATGACCTGAGCCGAAGTCAGACGCTTAACCGACTGAGCCACCCCGGGGGCTCCAGCATGACATTTAAATAATTGATGAAATACTACCTTATGGAGGAGAATCCCCCCAAAAGAATCAAAAGTAAGTTTAATACATTAGTTCACTAGGGCTGCTGCAAACTGGATGCCTTAAACAGAAACATATTCTCTCTTACTTAGTTCATTAGGCCAGAAGGCCAAGATCAAGGTGTTGGCAATGTTGGTTTCTCCTGAGGCGTGTGAAGGAGAAGATTTCCTAGCTTCTGGGAGCCCAAGGTGTCCCGTAGCTTGTAGATGGCCGTCTTCTCCCCGTGTGTCTACATTGTCATTATCTTCTTTCTATGTCTGTCTGTCTCTGTGTCCAAATTTCCCCTTCTTATAAGAATACCAGTCATATTGGATTAGGGCCCACCCTAATGACTTTACCATACCTTGATCATCTGCAAATATGCTGTTTCCAAATACGGTCATATACACAGGTATGGGGTCAGGGCTAGGACTTCAAAATCTTTTAAGGGAGACACAGTTCAACCCGTAGCACCCATCTTTCGTACTGGGCTTGTCGAACTGTAAGCTGTGTTTACGCTCTGCTCCTGAGGCAGTGCCCTGTAGCTGAAAAACAAATTGCCAATTCCAAACTTCACTGTGGTATATGCCCGCGGCCCCCAGCCAGACTGATGTTGGGGGCCACAGTACAGTTATTTTAACATTTACTGTGGTTATCATTTAGTATCTTTTTTTTTAAATTCAGCATCTTTTTTTATAGCTTATCTGTTTATCTTTAGCTCATGTAGTTGGTGGTGTTCGTGCTGAAGGATGGGTCGGAATGAAAAATAGGAACAAAAAGCTATGACGAGGGCCGAGCACACAGGATGCACGATGCTATTTGCTTCGGAAGGAAGAGAGCTCGCTGGAATATTAGAGATAATGCCAGATAATTTCTTAAAGCCTTACTACATGGTTGTTGATTTACATGCTGTGACAAGTTATATCTCCCACTTTACATTTATTCCCATGTAAGAATTAGTTTTGGTTGTTCAAGGCCTTCGGGCTGAATTCCTCCCAGGGAATGCTACCGCCGTGTATATGTGTAACACCGTGTACTCTTCCTACCCTTTCCACGAGTAGTGCCTATTTGGTACAGATGTCATATCACAAGATATCACCCTGAAGTATAGGGAAGGTGATTGTCCCCATTTTTTTTTTTTACAGGTGCTGTGACTGTGATACAGAGTAATGGGAGGCAGAGCCTGGCGATCCCATCCTGGAGTCATTCCGTGGCCACAGGTGGAAGATCATGGTAGGAGACACTATCACACCCCTGAGTCCCCTAACCTTAACCTTAACCCTAACCCTAACCCTAACCCTAACAAGGAACCGGTTCTAAAGCCCTTGAGGAAGACGGAAACATTCTTACTGATGGAAAAAGATGAAATTGCCCAGTGTTGAGTCATTCCGCTGACTACTATTTCTCCTTGAAGTGGAAATCAAATGTTTGACTAGTGGACCATCCTGAGGTCTCCTCCTTTCAAAAGTGGCCAGGGGCGCCTGGGTGGCTCAGTCGGTTGAGCGTCTGACTTCAGCTCCGGTCACGATCTCACAGTCCGTGGGTTCGAGCCATGTGTCCGGCTCTGGGTTGACGGCTCGGAGCCTGGAGCCCGCTTCGGATTCTGTGTCTCCCTCTCTTTCTGCCCCATCCCCACTCATGCTCTGTCTCTCTCTGTCTTAAAAAAAAAAAAAAGTGATTGGCTGAACATCAACTGCCTGATTGAAGTCAGTCTTGCTGTTAACTGAAGATCTTAGCTGGACGGGGCCAATCACTCCAGACAACACATTCGTCACCTGGTGGGAATAGTTCCTGGTCTAGCTGCTCCAGGCACTCCACAGTCTCACACAAATATCTGTCTATCTTGTCATCATCTTCCTTCAGACGAGATCAGACACTTTCCCCTCTTGCTCACCTGTCTGGAGGGAACTATGCAACGTTAGGGCCTTAGATGCCCTTGGGCACAGACAGACTTGCTGGCCAGTCAAGAAACGGGAAGCTGTGGGGTGCCGAGCAAGTCCAATCGAGAGCCTGTCACATGCAGGAAGTTCTGCTGGCTGCTGGAGTTCAGCCATGAAATGATAGAAATGGCCCCTATTTTCTGAGGACCTACTATGGGCCAGCACAGCACTAAGCACTTCCCATGTATTACTTTTTTAAATGTTTGTCTATTTATTTTGAAAGAGAGAGCACGAACAGGAAAGGGGCAGAGAGAGAGAGAGAATCTTACGCAGGCTCCGTGCTGCCAGCCCAGAGCCCGACGTGGGGCTCGAATCCACGAACCATGAGATCATGACCTGAGCCAAAACCGAGTTGGACGCCCAGCTGACTGAGCCCCCCAGGTGCCCCTCCCATGTATCACTTCGTTTAATCCTTATGACTTTCTTGTGAGACTGGTAGGAACTATCTCTATCCCTTTTCACAAATAAAACTGAGCCTCAGGGTTGTTAGAGAACTTGACTAGGAATCCAGCTAAGAGTAGGAAAGCTGGGACATTAACCTAGTTGGTGTGACTTCAGAGCAAGGTCTTAACAGCACTGTAGGAACATTGAGCGGTTTACGGGCTAGCGGAAGAGGCAGGCAAGCCAACAGGCATTATGATATGATAAGGACCGTGATGGTTACTTTTTTGTATCAACACAACTGGACCAAGGGGTGCTCGAATATTAGGTCAAGCATCACTCTGGGTATTTCTGCAAAGGTGTTTTTAGACGGGGTTAGCGTTTAAATTGGTAGATTAAGTAAAGCAGATTGCCCTCCCTTGTGTGGGTGGGCCCCACCCAATCAAGTGAAGGCCCGAACAGAAAAAAAAAAAAAAAAAAAGGCCGATCCTCCCCCAGGTAAAGGAAAATTCCTTCTGCCTGACTGCCTTGGGACTGGGACTTGGGTTTTTTTCTGCCTTTGGATGCGAACTGAAATTCTGGCTCTTTGTGGATCTCTAGCCTGCTGGCCGTTGGCCTGCAACCATACCATTGGCTCTCCTGTTCTCCGGCTTTCAGACTTGGACAACAACAACGCTATTGGCTCTCATGGGTCTCTAGCTTGACAACACACCCTGCAGATTTTCAGACTTGCCCACTTCTGTAATCAACTGACTCCATGAGCCGATTACTTATAATAGATCTCTTTACACACACACACACACACACACACACACACACACACCCCTTCTATTGCCTATTGGTTCTGTTTCTCTGGAGAACCCTGAATACACAGCCTGTCACACCGCATCTCAGAATCTTATTACTGCCTGTTTGTGTCTCTTCACTGGGCTACAAACTCCGGGTGGGTGGGGACCAGGTTCGCTTGTTCACTGCCGTATCCTCGGCACCTGCCGTGGTGTGTGTGGGGTAAGAACTAGCAGAACGCCTGTGGATTAACTGATGGAGTGAATGAGGTGCTGAGACCCAAAAGATGAGTGGGAATGAGCCAGGAGAAGGCATAGGGGGCGGTAGGGCTGGACGCTGAAGAAAGATGTTCTAGCGAGCGCCTGACTGAGAACGGGCACCGTGAGTCTCAGACATCAGCGACTTCAGCAGGGTTGGAGGAGTCAGTAAGAGTCAGAAGGGCCAGAGCTGGATAGTCAGGTCACAATGAGCTTCCTGTGCACTGTTAAGCTGTTTGGACTTTATCCAAATGGGGAACCCCTGACGATCTTGAGGGTCTGGAATTTATCCAGCAGTGTGGCCTTGGCTGGGGTATTAATGCCATCTGGGCCTAGGTTTTGGTGGTGGTGGTTGGTTTGTTTTGTTTCTTTTTGTCATTTGACAAATGAGGGAAATAGCTGCCTGGACTGACTCTGAGAACCCCCAGTGCTGGGTCAGGGGAGGCGTGCTGGTGATCTGAAGGGGGCTGGTGGGCAGGGCCCAGTGTGCGTGTGGGGACGGGTCCCACCTCACCTTTGGTGCGTGAATACAACTCTCAGGAGCAATCGTCGGCAACATGTGATAAATAAGTCTCCAGTGGCCTCAAAGAGTTAGGGGATGCCTTCCTGGCGTACCCAACATCGAGGGAGTTATTTCTGTCTTGGGAGCGTCTAGAATAAATGATGTCTAGGAAGATTCCCCGGGGAAGAATCACAACAGCATGAGCAAGAGTCTCTGTGTTGAAAGCAAGGGCCTCTGAGTCCCAAGGTCAAAAATCTTGGACCCATTTAAGACCCATGTATCTCCATGTGCTGGTTGGTATTTACCCATGCTCATACTCTATGCGGGTCTGCTGCCCACGAGACCTTTTCATTGTTCAAGTGTACTGCTCTGTACGGGGATATGTGAAGGTGCGTAAATTAAAAAAAATACTGCAAAGCCTTCCAAATCCCAGTTTGTCCTCAGGAGAAACATTTTATTTTGCTGAGCTCACAAGAAGAAGAGAGGTGCGTTGGTTTTCCTGCATTATGGCAGACAGAAAAGCATGGACAGTGTTTTGTTTTTGGTACCGAGATGATAGAACTCTGGCAAATGCCTGGAAACTTCCAGTGGCTTGTGCAGCCGTAGCCAACGGGGGTTGCAAATGACAGGCTGGAGTTTTTCATGTGGGAGCATTCTTGGGAACTTGGACTCTGTTGTTACCCTTATGTGAGCATCAAAAGAATCGAACGTGACTCATAGAATGGGTACTTAGAAAGTCAAACTGGTACCATCTAGAATGGAAATACTGCCAAATGAAGACAGAAAAGTATTGTCTAGCCTAAGGCAAGGTTTCTTTTTTAGTTTATTTATTTATTTTTTAGAGTAAGCTCTACACGCAACGTGGGACTCAAGCTCACCACCCTGAGATCAAGAGTCGCATGCTCTTCCGATTGAGCCAGCCAGTCGCAAAGTATTTTTTTCCTTTCGCTTTTGCATTTGACTTCTTGTGTATGACCCTCCCCTTTCCCTGCCTCTCTTGTCCTCTCTGCACCCTTAAACTGGTCCCTGCATCTTTCCTGAACTCCTATTTCTGTGGGTGTCATTTCAGGACAGCAAGGTTGAGGGCCCTGAGAACGAGCAGGTGACTCACTCAGTGGAGGCCACTCACAAATGAAATTCATCTAGCTGCCTATCCAGCGACTGTCACACACTTAGTGAATTGTCCCTTGTTTCCAAGGGCCGGTGAGGCTGAATAAGCAGATTGGTGACAGTTACTAACTATCTAGGCCCCGCATGGCAGGGACCGAGCGCAAAACTCTGAGTGTGGCCCCCAAGTGCTGTAGGAATTCAGAGAACGAGGAATGAAATTCTGGTGGGCAAAGAGGAACACTCACAGTGTTGGGGAGTCACATGAGCAAAGACAGAGAGGTGAGAAATCAGGAGAAGACCAACCGGGCTGGAGTGAAGGGTGGTAAGCCCAGCAGGTGGACAAGCAGAGAACGAAGCAGGCCTAGGAGCAGTTGATAGAAGTGTTCCCTTGAGGGGGTGTAGAACCCCACTTCTGAAGGCTTATCCAACTCTTGCTCTGTCTTTTCTGCTCCTCCATAACTTTATTTAGATCTCCTGTTATAGCCCTAACTGGTTGCATCATAATGTACCATCTGTCATTATTTTCACGGGTGTCCAAATGTAATTATCACCAATAAGGTCTTAAAGGAAAGGGCTCTCAGAGTGATCTGTGGCACATAAGAGGTGCTCAACACAGATTAATTCATGTCTATACTCTCACGGGTAGCACAGAGCCTGGCATATTGTGGGCCTTCAGCATATCTCTACTGAAAGTTGGGGTTCAGTTGCCCTCAGAGTCCACTATAGTTATTTTATGTAGAAAGGGATTTATGTAATGCAGGGCATTAGCTGCTTACAGAATTGTTGGAGCTAAAGGAGTGGGATTCTAGGCTGGGCCCCCAGGAATGGGTCACAGGAGAATGTGTGCACAGGACAGCGACACTAAGTGAATTTCAGGAATCCGGGCAATTGGTAAACCACCGTAACAAATGCAAGGCTCCAGGGCCTATCCCTTAGTCATACTCCAAGGATCAGGAAGTAGCCATTGCAAATGCTGGTTCCAGGGACACACTGTCCCAGCTTTGGTCCTGGGATCAAAACCTACCACCAAGCCTGTCGGCCGCAAAACTAAACCGTGCCTGTGAGCCCTGCTTCCCTCCCCACTTAACTCAGTCCCTTATTCAAGGCTGCATGAGTGCATTTGAATGGCAAATCCCAATCCCTTAGGAAACACTAGTTGCAGGGGGTCTGGGAAAATCTGCTTATAATCTGTCCAGGATGACTGTAATATATGAAAGTCCTTAGCAAAATGTTGGAATAAAGAGCGAGTGACCATTTCTGCTGCACCAAGTATCTAGAATATTCCTCCGTCCAGTCTGTGCTGTTAAAGCCCAATGCCGGGCGTTGGCAAGAGGGCAAATTCTCATTAGCTTCCTATTTGAAACATACGTGGTTTAACACATCGACCCAGGAAGGTCCAAACACTCACTCTGCCCGCTGTCTCCAGTGTGTGTGCTCAAGGCAACCCCAGTTGGGAGAAATGACTTGCTAAACCGGTCTGGGGTAAGCCCCACGATAATTTCTGACGATGGCCACGTTTGTGGGCCGGAGACACAGAGTCAGATGGGTCAAAGGCAGCCCATCCGTCTCCCTTTCTTTCTCTTCAAATCTTGTTCGCAGACTGCTTCGCCAAGCCGGGATGGTTGATGGTAGCTCTCGTTAAAGTTGAGGTTCTCAAACTTTGAAGAAGGTTTCCGGAAGCCTGCCTTTAACAGGATGTAGAAGCGGGGCTGGGGGACACCTTGCCAGCCTCTGCGTCCATACTGGCTCCAGGGCCAGGTAGGGTTAGGATTCCCGAGGGAGGGCAGCTCCACCCACGTGGTGGGGGACTTCTTGATGTTGGACTCCAGCCGCGGGATCCGTCAAGCGACGCCTCCGTGCCCGCCCTCCCCCACCCCTAAAAAGGAACCTACCACTCAGTTAACGGATTCGCATTGTAGAGTCTGCAGCTATCCCAGGGCCGGGACAACACAGCTCCCTTTTTCTGATGATAAAGGTACCAAACGCTTTTTCTTAGAATATTGGAAAATATGTCCAAGAGGAAGACGGAGAAAAACAACTCATCGTTGTACCACACAGTAACATTTTGGGCACTTCTGCTCGTCTTTTTTTCTCACAGTCATGGCATTCTTAAACCAATCCAACAATACAGATCTGCATTTATCTGAGCGAGGGTTTTATCATGTGGATGTGGATGCCTCCTCTTGTAGAGACGTTAGCGGGCAGACATCACCGCTGGACCGTTGGCAACTTTCATCACTTGGAGAAAATTCTTTTTTTTCTTTACAAATAACATATATATATATATATATAAACTGGTATAGGCATAGCCCATATTTTTAGGCTGCTGCCCATGGTGATAGGTAACATTTGGCCCTCGCTGTCTGGAAGGTATGAAGAAAGGCCCACAGTCTTCTCCAGTCAACAAAGAAACTGCTAGAATCACCAAGGGGCTGGCTGGTGTCTGGCGGGTGTGAGGGGGTGCGCTGAATTAATGAGGGCTTTTGTGCTCCAAAAAGTGTGTGGACAAAGGCTGTGCTAACGGGAAGCATCTCCACAACTCCCCTGACATATGTTCTGCCTCTGTGATGTAAGCCCACAGAAAGTTAGCATATGGCTTTCTTTCTCAGTCCCCAGGGGAAACACAACAGGCCGGGGCCTGTGTGCTAGCCTGCCGTGGCCCTCACTCTGGAAAAAGGAGCGTCTGTAGCATCGCTATCAATAAAGATCCTTCAGCGGGCTGCCACCAGGCCTGGCCTCGCTTGACCCCGTGGCGGGTGAGCGGGAAGGCCAATCCCAGCTGATTCCTAGGCTGAACAGCCAACCCCGGCGGCAGCTAGGGTTTGGCCTTGGGTTTGAGGTTAAATATAGCCTCGCACTTCTTCTAGAGTCACCCTTCGGCGTCTCAAAAGGGCAAATTGGTCTCAAAGTGATTCTCTTGAGGGGGCAAACAAAACAAAACAAAACAAACAAGCACATCCATTTTCTCTCCCGGGGCTGCACGGTTTGCAGAGACATAAAAGGTTTTGCCGTGAACTGGCTTCTCGGATCTTCCGAGGAGACGGACCTGCAGAAAAGCACGGGCCGGGGGCAAAACCAGCCACTCAGCCCTGGCACTGTCCATTCTTCTCGTTCTCTCCACTGGGATTCCGCCCCCGCCCTTTCCTTTTTATTGCTGACCCGGCGGAAGCCTCCAGGAAACATGGCCCCGGAGAAGTTAACTCGGCAGGAAAGCAGGGGGAGAGGAGAGAGGCCCGAGAGCCGAGGTATTCAGGTCAGATTAGCGCTGTGGGCTTCAGCCTTTTCTGAAGTGCGCGTGCAGAGCAGGCGTGCAGCCTTCCATCTGTTCTGGTGATAAACCAGGCTTGTGTTGATGGCTGGACTTTGACAAAAAACACGTGCGGCCAGGACAACGTTGTTTCCCTGCCCCGCTCGGTGGCAAGCACGCTGAGGGCACTTTCCACCCGAAAGCGACCGGTGAAGGAGGTGTGACATCGTGATATATAATAAAAATTACACATTTGGTTTTCATCCCTGTTTGGGGCACAGAGCTCCTAAAACCCTTGCAATTTCCTAAGTGATGAGGGCAATACAGGCATCTCTTGTTCTACTGATGAGGTGGCTTTGGAAAGCACTCCCCTCCCCCACCAGAGAACCAGAAGGATGGGGGCAGCTGGCCAGAGAGGCCAACCCTGGAATTGGCCAACCCTTTCCAGTCCCGCCCCCTAACCTCAGGAACGGGAGAGGGGCTCACGGTTGAGTCGATCATTAATGGCCAAGGATTTAATCAGTTGCATCTATGAAATGAAGCCTCTCTACAAACCTGAAGGACAGGGTTTGGAAATCTTCTGGATTGGTGGGCACAGGAGGATGCAGGGAGAATGGTGCCCAGAGAGGGCCTGAAAGCTGTGCCCTTTTTCCCTTCCCTTGCCCTATGCCCCTCTTCCATCTGGCCGTTCCTAAGTCGCATCCTTTTATGGTACACTGTTAATCTACCAAGTGAAATGTTTCTCTGAGTTTTGTGAGCCACTCTAGCGAATGAGTAGGATCTAAGGAGGGGGTCGTTGGAAGTTCCAATCCATGGCCAGTCACTTGGAAGCACAGGTGGCCACCCGGGCTTGCAATTGGCATTTGAAGTGCGTGTGGGGGGGGGGGGTGGGGTACGGGGGCAGTGTTGTGGACTGAGTCCTTAACCTGTGGGATCTGATGCTATCTCTGGGTAGATAGCATCAGAATTGAGTTGAATTCTATAACACACAGCTGTTGTGGGAGAGTTGCTTGTCAGTGGGGAGTCCCTGTGCCCACCCCCCACACATTAGAATTGGTGCAAAATCATGAAGGCTAACATACACGTCTGTGGTGAAATAACTTCCGTGCTTCCCAATCTTTTCTGTATCATGGCATGAGTAGAAAAAGATGTCCGACGGCATATTGTAGCAAACAGGACAAGCAGAAGGCCAGACCCCTGAGAGATCAGGCCTGTAACCCACCAGGACCCTACAACGGGAACCTTCTGAATCCCATGAGCCCAGTCATCTGTGTTATCTGAGGGGCAGGGGCTGTTCATTATAGAGCAGCTTTAAGTTCTTCAAGAGACTGATGTTCACATGATTGAGTCCTTCCTCCCTTCCTCCTCTTTGCCCCTTTTTGATTGATCGATTGATTCTTTCCATCATTAATTGAAATCTGTCTTTAGGGAATCTCAGGAAAAAGGCCCATTAAGCAAGCACAAGGTAGTGTAAACTGTACAAAGAGAATGGTCAGAGTATATGTACTGAAATATGTTTCTAAATCAGTTTCTTTCAAGCATGTGTTGCGTATTGGAATAGCCTGGGTCTTTATGGGTGTAGCCTCTGACCTCGCTCTCAGATTCCAGGATGGAGACCGGGAATCTGTCTTTCCACTCACCCTAGGAAGTCCTCGGTTCACACTTCGGGAAACCTGCTCAAAACAGTGTCATCCACCATCTCTCCTCCCTTTATTGACTGAATGTCAGGATGCTTCGTAATCACCTGAGTATTTCTGGGGACTATTTAATGTTTACCTTTAACTCTCTCCTTTCCGGACTTCGGTACTTGTTGTTCAACACCAAGTATGTTCAACACCAAACATTTCTAATCTTTGTTTCCCCAAGAGCACCCAACGTCAAGCCAGAACTTCAAGGGCGGAAGGGTTTTCAGGCTTTGGTGTCACTGCTCTCCAGGATTGTTTGAAGGGTCTGGGCTGTTCCAAGGGGCAGGTTCCAGTGTGCTGAAAGGTGTTGTCTGCACTTGGTCTGCTTTTGCTCTGGAACTGGTTTGTCTGGACACAAGCTATGAGCTTTGCCTGCATGAAGAAAATGGCTGCAGAGTGTAAAACAAGACTCTTTGAACTTGACCGACACTTTGGGCGAGAGCTGGATGAAGTAAACAAATGCATGATGAACACATGTTTCGGGCCATCCCAGTGGGCCTGGGGACACCTTCCCTCTTCTTTGTCCCTGAGGCCTGGCAGATACTCTCAGGCATGTCCAGAGCCTTAAGTTCTTTACTTCCATTAACAAGCCAAATAGTAGGGTGACCATTTAATCTATGTTCAGCCGGACGCCGTTGAGAGCATAGAGGATGCTGTCGGTTACACTGGACAAAAATGTACACGAGACTATATGGGGCACCCAACCGAATGCCCACTTCGAGGAGGAACTTGAGACTGTCAGTGCAAACCGAGGTAAACCCTGTGATTTCAGCCAGTTCATTCATAGAAGTCTGTCTGATCTGTCCTTGCCAGCCTGCGACAATGAGGTCCGCCTGCCAGCTATAGAAACTTGGCAGACCCACTGGCCTTTGCGCCCTTGTCTTCTTTTCCATCAAAGGAGCTGAGTCCTCACCCCAGGACGGCTCTGAGGCTCAGCACTGACTAAGGAGACACTAAGAAACTGTGCTCTAGTCTCTCTTCTTATTTTCTGTTCTCTCCCCATTTCATTCAGCACCCATGCCTCATTCTACACCAACTTGTGAATGGTGGCACCTATGATTGTTGTGACTCATTTTAAAACTCCTTTCTTTTTAATGTTTATTTATTTTTGAGAGAGAGAGAGAGAGAGAGAGCATGCATGAGCATGTGCCAGTGGGGCAGGGGCAGAGAGAGAGGGAGACAGAGGATCCCAAGCAGGCTTTGCACTGTTAGCAGAAAGCCCAATGCGGGGCTCGAACTCATGACCCGTGAGATCATGACCTGAGCTGAAGTTGGATGCTTAACCGACTGAGCCACCCAAGCACCCCTCAAAACTCCTTTCAATGTACAGACAAACTCGATAACAAATCAAAGACTATTTAACTGTGGACATATTGTTTCTTTAGTGTTTCATATCCTTTTGTCTTCATGTCCCTTTCAAGCACATTGTACGTCCCTTTCCTGGAGGCGGGGAGCCCAGAGCATCCATCTAGTGTTAACACCTTGCATAGCTGGGGGATGCTGTAGAAGTGAGTTCTAGCAACTGAATTGAGCTCATTAAGTTCCGGCAATAGTCATGAGGCTAAAAGTAGTTCTTTCTTAATGGTTCTAGGAGCCGGGGATGCCCTCAGTTTAGAGTGATGAGAATTTTTCTGAGTTGCATTCTGCTGCCATCTGAGACAGCACCTGCTGTGAAAGGGAGGGTAAAATGCCGCAAATGTTACCAGAAAGAGGGTGAGTCAGAGGAAAGCCTGCAGGGGTTTCCCGAGCTCTGGAGACAGAGAGCCCATCAGCCCTAGAACATGGAGGGAAGAGGTGTTAGATGTGTTCGCTTGCTGATGAGTTGATAAGATTCAGCGTTTATTTAGGACCATCCTTTAAAACAGGCGTGGGCATCACGGGGACAAAAGGCATTGCGTGTCAACTATATTTCAATAAAATAAGATAAATAAAAATAATTTTAAAAAAACAACCCAGAAGAGGGTAAGCTGGTCCGCGAGCAGAATCTAGCCTGATGTCTGTTTTTGTAGGGTCCTGAAGCTAAGCATAGTGTTTTCATTTTCAAATGACTGGCGGGGGGCTGGGGGGGGGGGCGGTGGCGGGGATGAAGAGAAGAATGACATTTCACAACATGTGAAAAGTATATGAAATTCAAATTTCAGTATCCACAAATAAAGTTTTATTGGAACACGGCCATGCCCATTTGCCCACGTATGGTCTACGGCTGCTTTCTGCTGTTAACAGCCCAGCAGTTCCTCTCTCTCTCTCTCTCAAAAATACATGCCCACCGTTTGGTGCGTTATAAATTGTAGTGATGCAGTTGTAACTCAGCAGCATTTGGGGTTCCTCCCCTGCTGCCATACGAGGACACTTCATTTTATTTTTTATTACCGGCTATTCCAAAGGCTTCAAATTACAGGGCGCGGGAGAGTAGGAGAGTGAATCTGAGGCAATGGGTTCCAACTCATTAGGGGATGTGGGTGATTTCGCTGACCTTGTAGACCAAAGAACTCCACAATTTACCTTGCTTGTTTTCATTTTTAAATTCATGCTTACAGGGGGTTGGAGATTGAGATGGGGTGGAATTTGGCTATTTAACTGCACTAGGCTCACCTCATGGTCGTTTTCAAATACCTATTTCGTGTTCAAAAAGAGCTGTTCCAGCGATTTTTCTTGGAATCCATTTTTGTTAATGGAAAATGCTATCTCTTGTTATGCAACTTACTATATGTCTATATAACATGCATAGCTTTATATATATGTATGTACATATATTTTTTTATTTGTAGTTATATAACAAGGATACATAATATCCTTGATTTCGCCCCTTGGCCCACAAAGCCTGAAGTATATACTCCTTGGCCCTTTACAGAAAAAATCTGCCTCCCATAGCTTTAAAAGTTCCTGTCGATCCCTAGAAAAGCCCAGAGTCCTAGCATTCACCGGCGTGTGGCTAAGCCCAGCTGTGCTCCAGTCTGATCTTACCCAATTTCCTATGTGCACCCGGGGCTGCAGCCCCTGCATGCTGACCCCCTTCCCTTTCACTTCCTGCCATTGTAGGGGCTGCTTCCTGGGTGCCCGGTGTCCTCAACCAAGATGACTGTAACGTCAGGGAGGGCATCTGACCCTGACCTTGCAGTCATCTGGCTTTATGTTTCCATGAGAGTAACAATAGCAGCTTACACCTATTGAGCACTTACTGTATACCAGGGACTGTTCCAGCTACCTTGCTTATAGCATCTAATTTAATCTTCTAGCCCACTGAGGTATATATTATTACCGTTTCCCTCTTACAGGTCACAAAACCGAGGTTCAGAGAAGGTAAGCAACCTGTCAAGGTGGCACAGATAGAAAGTGGCAAATCCGGGCTTTGAGCTCAGATGGCTTCGTTCCACACCCATGCGCTGACTGCTTTGCCACAGGGCCTCTTCGGAAACATTCCTGGGTCCTGCATGGAGGCCACCTTCGTGACCCGAATGGGGGGGGTCACAGACAGTGGGCCACAGTTGGGTGGGGCCAACCAATGAAATGCCTTCAGGTCTCTGGGATTCAGTTTCTGCTCCTGGTTGTCCTGGGCAGCCGTGCTGGGTCAGGGGGTCTGCTCGGCAGTTCCCAAATATACACCCGCTGTCCACACTTGGATGGAGGGCTGGGGGGTACTGGAAACCCACCCGCCTCGATTTTCCGATTACTTTATTTTTTAGAACAGTATTAAATTTTAGAAAATTTGAGGACACAGTACGGAAATGCGCCTATAGTCTATATCCTTTCTCCTATTATTAACATCTTATGTTAGCATGGTACATTTTTATAAATAACGAACGAAAATCGATACGTTTTTCTTAACAAAAGTCCCCTTAGATTTCCTTAGCTTTTACCTCATGTCCCTTTTCTGTTCCCCAGGCCCACCCAGGATACCACGCTGAAGTTTCTCGTCATGTCTTCTCAGGCTCCTCTTGGCTGTGGTGGTTTCTCAGATTTCCCTTGTTTTGATGACCTTGACAGTTTTGAGGAGGACGGGTTAAGTATTTTGTAGAAAGTCCCTCAACTGGAATTTGTCTGAGGTTTTTCTCGCAATTAGACCGGGGTTGTGGGTTTGGGGGAGGAAGACCCCCAAGGTGACGTGTGATTCTCATCCGATCATATCACGGGTACTTGCTATCATATGATTTATGCTGATGTTGACCTTGATCACCTGGCTGTGGTGTGTGTTTCAGGTTTCTCCACTGTAAATGCTACTCATTTTGGGCCTTTTTTGACCATAGGTCTAGAGCCGTGTTCTCCAGTTGGCTTTCTCAGCAATAAAGCTGAGATTTTGACCTCCACTGATCTATCTGTTATGTGTTATTTCTCGATTGATTCCATACCCGAGAAGGGAAAAAAATAAATGAATGTTAAGTGTTAAATCCCTAAGATCTCAATAGCATCGATGTGGCAAAATACTGTTCATCTTTTAAGGTTTACCAGGCATCACCTCCTCTTTGAAGCCTTCCCTGATCTCGCCAGGTGGAGTCAACGTGTCCTAGTTGTTCCCACAACCTCCACCTACATCTCTCATGGGACTTCTCACTTGTCATGATTCATTCTCCCTGCTCTTTCCTCCACAGGATTATTAGCCTCTCAAGGTCACTGGCCACGTGTATTAATCTCTATGTCCTTGCAACCTGATTTAGAGTCTGGAATGTAGAAGATACTTAGTAAATGTTTGCAGAATGAAGAACCATTCTCTCCAAATCAATGAAGGTGACTTCTCCAGGATGGAGACTCAGTGGGACTCCTTTTGGCTGGAGTAAAGCAGCCCTGATGACCAGCTCCATTCTCTTTACAGTTCCGTGGGAAGGAGGCAGGGCTGCATAGGTGGTGCGGCTGAAATAATACTTAAGTCCAGGACCCATGTGCAATTAAGACAGAGAACGCCATCAATATTTACAGCTGTTACTGAATGAGCAGCAGGAGGAAGGTAGTCCTCCCTGGCCACTAGGGCTCCTATTTGTTCAGCCTTTGAAAAGAAGTCTCGGGGCGCCTGGGTGGCGCAGTCGGTTAAGCGTCCGACTTCAGCCAGGTCACGATCTCGCGGTCCGTGAGTTCGAGCCCCGCATCAGGCTCTGGGCTGATGGCTCAGAGCCTGGAGCCTGTTTCCCATTCTGTGTCTCCCTCTCTCTCTGCCCCTCCCCCGTTCATGCTCTGTCTCTCTCTGTCCCAAAAATAAATAAACGTTGAAAAAAAAAATTAAAAAAAAAAAAAAGAAAAGAAGTCTCAAAAAAGGAGTGTAGTCGTAGGAACTGGTAAGTCATAATCATAAAACTCGCTATCATTGTTGAGCAAATATGATAGGCACCATGCTAGATGCTTCATACTTCTATTTAATTCTTACAATTCTGCAAGGTAGATCATTGCCTGGACCTTACCCAAAGGTCGTAAGACTAGAGACCCAGAGAGGTAAAGCCACTTGCTCGAGGTCACAAAGCTCTGAAAGCCTGGACCTCAGTGGGTCTAATTCAAAGTTCATCCAATTTCCACAGATTCCCATCTTAACTTTTTGCTTCATTTTCTGCTTCTGTAATTAGCTGAGTCTAAGAAACTGATGTGAGAAAGGACACAGTATTGGCCAACAGAACACAGCAGATGGACCAAGGTTCTGTTCTGTTTTCAAAAATAAGTCTCCATTTTTGTCAGCTGGCCCTAAAGAATGCTGACTCTAAACTATTTCTGTACATTTTACCTGAGTCTTTACTGATATGACTTACTGTGCTTTCTTAATTTTAATATGCGCATTTTCCTACATTTTAACATCCTTTAAAATTAGAAAGCCTCTGCCAGTTGCATTCATCCTGGATTGAAATCAAGTTCCTTAAGAGTGGATGTGCAGATAGTTCTATTTACAATTGTCTCAGTTGGGGGAGGTCTTACCTGCTTGGGTTCAAATTCTCAAGGGACTATTTTATCCCCACCAGTGCAAGTTGAGACTTGTGAGTCTTCTGCTGTTCCTTTTTGTATTGTAGATTTATTTTCATTTCCCCCTACACTGAAGGCATAGCCTTTGGTAGACCAGCTTTATTTGGAGAGTATCCCAATACTGGCCAATTTTTTCTTTCTTATTGTTACATCAAACAAAAATGTGTCTTATACAGTCAATGGTATTTTATTTTATTTTATTTTATTTTATTTTATTTTATATTTATTTTTAGAGATAGCATGAAGTGGGAGAGAGGAGCAGAGAGAGAGAGAGAGAGAGAGAGAGAGAGAGAATCTTAAGCACGCTCCATGCTTACTGTGGAGCCTGACATGGGGCTCAGTCCCATGACCCTGATATCATGACCTGAGCCGAAATCAAGAGTCAGACGCTCAACTGACTGAGTCACCCAGTCATTCCATAGTCAATGCTATTTTAGACCCAATAAAATACAGTTTTTTATTGAGGTCTGATGTTAGTTTCAAGCAGTGTGGTAACCAGTCTTCATGATGCCCCTCCCTGTCCCCTGTGATTCTTGCCTCCTGATATTCACACCCTTGTGAGTCCCCTTCCACATTGAAGAAGGCTGGCCTGTGCCACCAATAGGACACTATGGAAATTACATAGTGTGACTTCCAATGTTGGGTCACAAAAGCCCTTGCTGCTTCTGTCTTGTTTTCTTTTGGATCACCCATTTTGGAAGAAGCCAGCTGCCTTGTTGTGAAGAATTCAGGCAGCCCCATGGAGAGATCAATGCAAGAAGTTAAGACCTTCTGCCAACAACCAGAACTAACAACCAGGCATATGAGTGACAAACTTGAAAGCGGATCCTCCAGCCCCAGTCAAGCCTTCAGATGACTGCAGCCCTGGCCGCCATCTTGCAGCCCTGGCTGCAACCTTGTGTGAGACCCTGAGTCAGAGCCACCCACTCAAGTCACTTCCAGAATTGTGATTCACAGAAACTGTGAGATTGTAAATGCGTATTGTTTTAAGTCACCACATTTTGGTGTGATTTAGTATATAGCAATGACCACTAATACAAAAGCTAGAAAAATATGTTTAAAAAAATTTTTTTTAATGTTTATTTTATTTTTGAGACAGAGAAAGACAGAGTGCAAGTGGGGGAGGAGCAGAGAGAGGGGGAGACACAGAATCTGAAGCAGGCTCCAGGCTCTGAGCCATCAGCACAGAGCCCAACGCCAGGCTCAAACTCACGCACCGTGAGATCATGACCTGAGCCAAAGTCGGACGCTCAACCGACTGAGCCACCCAGGCACCCCTAGAAAAATATATGTTGAAACAAAAAGTTTTACTTGTTTTTTCAAAAGCAGTTTTTAGTTCTTGTTTTCTAATGATCCCTTTCTGCGTTAATTAAGAAATTTCTATTATTTTCAGGAAAATTGAGATGTAAAGAAATTATGAATATTGCTATGTCTAATGTAAAGGCAAAGACAAGTGACATCATACTTTATGCATGCTTCAAATTCTATAGTTTTATTGAGAGGTTTTTCTACTAATGATATAAATAGTAATAAAGTATGTATTCCTTTTTTTTGAATAGGGAAAGTATTGGTTGAATTATTTTTAATCCAGAAGTAATAGATTGCTTGCAAAGATGTCCTTTATTCTAAAATGTCTTAATTTAGGGACATCAGATAAAGAGCTATGTTAGGTTATTCAAAAGTATTACACTTGATGCTAGCCAAAAGGCTGAGAAGCGATATGTTATTCAAAAGTCCTAAAGAGAACTTGCTAACCCCTGGTTGCTAGTCAAAGTTATGTATTTGGGTATACTGTAGCTCTGCCTTTGGGTTTGCTGAAACTTGAATTTTGATGAATATTTAATGAATACACCTTTTGAAAGACTCTTGTTTTTGGATACAGCCTTTGGAAAAAGCCAGCTTGTGCTGTCTTGTACTCTATACATTTACTAAATCCATTGAAACAGACTAATATTATTTTCCTCTTTGGTATTTAAATTGATTGTTTTAACCCGCATTTTGGTTTTCACCTACATTATTACTGTCAATTATCATACAAATCCAGAAGTTCCTAAACTTTGTTGCTCATCAGAATTACCTGTGGAGTTTATTTTAAAATACAAAAAAAAAAAAAGGTTTTTTTTAAATACACTGGACCTCATGCCTGATTTCCTAAATTAGGATCTCCACAAGTGAGACATGGCAACTTATTTTTTCAGTTAGCAAACTCTCCAGTTGATTCTTTGAGACTAATTCCAACATACAGTGCATTCAAACCCGCTGGATTCACTTCCTGCCCATGCACCTCCGTCTTCTACTTCAGCATCCAAATCGGGTAGAAAAGAGAAGGTGCAGAAGAGTATTTGCTAGAGAAATCTTGGAGATCATCTGGTCCACACTCTCTCATTTTGCAGATTTCCTCATTTTCCTCAAGCCTGTACTCTGTGAGAGAAATGCAGTGATTTGCTTTCTTGGGAGTTTTAGCGATTCTATTAGTATTAAGACAACACAGTTGGAATTTTAAAAGTTAGTAAAAACAAATACAGCAACACAGATTGTTATATATCTCCTTTCTGGGGGAGGGGTGCCATTTATCTTTTGGACAGCAAAGCTGTCTGAAGGCTTCTCATCTTGCAAGTGATTCCATGATGGTTTTCTTAGGAGACTTTTCTAGTGATGAATATAAGTAGGAATGAACATACTTAATTTTTAGATTGGGTAAAAAATAGGTTAGAATATTTTTAATCCAGAAGGCAATATGATACATGACTGTGTGTAAGAGGCTTAGGAAAAAACACAGACTTTTTCTGCATTACAAGTAGCAAGATTTCTGGGTTAGGTTCTCAAAGCCTGAGAGAGAGGAAGTAATTGGTAGGAACTTAAAGGCGAAGTCCACAGGATCCCTGTGAATGTCAGCAAGGAGGAGCCCTAAATGGAAGGAATACCCATGAGAAACTCTCTCTGGCAGAGGTGGTTCGGGAAATCCAGGACTGTAGTGTCTAATGCTCAATTTTATGTCATGTGAAGTGTGCTCTAATTCTCCCTCCATCGTCCCAAACTTCACTAAATTTTGTTGCACACATACTAGTCTTATGTTGATGGTGCTTTGGGGAATGAAGAAGAAGGGGAGCATAGGGTGAAGTGATGTTGCCTGAAGGTGAAGGATTCAGTGGAAAAAGTAGAGAAGAAAGAGACACACACACACACACACACACACACACACACACACAGAGAGAGAGAGAGAGAGAGAACACGCCAAGAGGAATGCAACCCCTCTGAGACTACCAGGAGACATGGAGCACTGGGATTCATAATGATTGTAGGATGGGCTTGAGCTACTTTTCTTGGATGTTAAAGGAAAGGGTGACCCTTGCACACAGAAGACTTGGGAACTGATAGCTCAAGCAGACACTTAGATTACATCATAAGTTTTCTATCAAATGCAAGAGTTTATATCCCACCACACATATTCCTGCCATATAGAAACCTTGGGCCTGATGGACATTCCTCCCGGAGTCTGAGGCTGCCCCCCATCTCATATATATCCAGCTGTTCTTTAGACACTGTTTCAGGGCTCCCCAAAGAATAAAGCCACAAGTACTCCATCACAAGGAAGACAGGTTTACAATAGCTGGGGCCAAATGCTTCATTTAACCCCCAGGAAAGGGCTAGAGTTGTCAAGGGAGAACTAAGGGACCTCCCTACCTCCAGCTTGCCCCAGCTTTTGTATTCTGTGACTCTTAGGAAGAGAGGGGCCAAACCCTGGTTTTGTGCAGTGATGAATAAAATGGCCTGGCTGGGTGTCAGCTGGCCTGCCAAATCTGGCAGCTGGCGAGGAAGGAACAGAGAACTTCCAAGGAATTGGCTCAATTTGCATGTGTAATGTGTTCATATATGCTGTCTGCATATAGATCGTATAATATCCATGACATGCAGAGAATGGCTTTGAGTTCCTGGGAAAGAAAGAAGCTCAGAAATAGACATTTCTAGGGTAGCACAAGTAAGGATAGAGATTCTGGTCTCACACATGGAGTGATCTCAGCTGCCAGAGGACATTTTGAGAGCCAGGGAGGCACACATGAGGACAAAGGAAGTTATTCCCACAGTCAGGGCCCCAACCCGAAGCTCAGAGAGGGAGGGGGTTGCCTGGCAACAGCAGAGTCTTCTTGTCTTTCCAGTCACCCCTGTCGAGAGCGTGGTAAGATGCCTCCTTTTTTTCTTTCTTCCCTGGACTTTCATTGTTCACTTTATTTCATCTGATTTCATCAGAAATTGTTGGGAATCCAATGTGATTTGTTTGAGACTTCATAGAAATGCTGGTGGGATCATTCCTCATGGGGTAACTGAGCCTTGAGGAGCTAAATCCCACGTCACTGAAGCTTTCAGTTACACTTACAGGTTTGCCAATTCCTACCGTGGGCAAAATGTGACGACAAAAGCTCACAGATAGGAGAAGGGAGGTAGCATGGTCCTGAAAGCCTGGAGAAACAGCAGATAAATGATCTACTAATTTATATGATTATTCTTACTGAATGCAGGCCATCCTGATGTTTTAGAGAATCAGGCATTGGCATCCAGTCCTAGATTTCACCCCTGACTATTCACAGTCACTTTGCCCCTGTATCCTTGTACTCTCAGCCTCTAGAGGAGGTGAATTCCCACCTGCCCCTGGTGTGCTGCTGTTTTGAGATTTGGTGCACGAGTGAAAGAAAATTCACTGTGTTAGAAAAGCTCTTGAAGGGGCATCTGGGTGGCTCAGTCAGTTAAGTGTCCAACTCCTGACTTTGGCTCCGGGCTCACAAACTGTGAGATCCAACCCTGAGTTGGACTCTGCACTGATAGCACGGAGACTGCTTGGGATTCTCTCTCTCCTTTTCTCTCTGACTCTCTGTGTGTGTGTCTCTCTCAAAAGAAATAAATAAACGTTTAAAAAAAAGAAGCTCTTGAGGACCAGACTATCACCTAAAGAAAGATCTCTACCTTTATAGGCACCCACATTATTTTTCACATATTAGGTCCTCAAAAGATATCCATTTTGTTGAGTAGAAAAAAAGAACTTATAGGAGCACCTGGGTGGCTCAGTTGGGTGAGCATCCGACTCTTGATTTCAGCTCAGGTCATGATCCCAGGGTCATGGGATCGGGCCCTGCATTGGGCTCCAGCCCTACACTGCGCTCCCAACTGAACATGGGCACTGCTTGAGATTCTCTCTCTCTCTCTCTCTGTCTCTCTGTACCTTCTCTCTCTGCCTTCTCTCCTACTTGTGCTCACATACTCTGTCTCTAAAATAAAACTAAATAAAAATTAAAAAAAAAGAAGCACCTATATTTCTGTAGCACTGCTTGGTATCTGCCTTTCCAATTATACAGTGCCAGTTTGCTGGGATACTAAAGGCAAGGTTGACCCCTCAGAAGAAAGCTTTGGAATATAATAATTGGCTTGGGATATATTCTTTGGATTACGTTATAAACCGATTTCTATGAGATGGAAGAGTTGAGACCACAGCATGTGCATTTGTGTAGGTCAAGGGGTCTGGGTATGCACTCACCCATCCTATGCACCCATTCCTACCAGGTGGAATACTGGAGCACTGAAGGGTCACATGAGATCCAATGCCCCCAGTTGCCTCAAGGGTTATGGAAAAGAGAGTTCGTTGTGCTTTCCTAAGATTATTTTGTGGGGAAGAGATGTTCTTCATTTCCTTGAAGCTTTCATATTTGGGACTGGGGAGAACAGAACTTCCCTGGGGGGGAAGCAATGCTGCTGACTGCTGGGCATTTGCAGCCTAGATGGAAGCCAGTAAAGGGCAGGAGGACCTGGAGGAAGCATCTGCCTTGGAACTGAGTGAGCAAGTCCGTAGGCTTGGATGGGAGAAACCCTAGACCGTTGGTGGGAGGCATTTGCATTAAGCCTTCTAGTTTGTATTCCTAGCAGTGTGACCCAGCAGCTTTTAAAAATGTCTCTTTTTTTCTTGTTTTAAATTATAATTTTTTTCTCTCGCAAGGCCCAAACCATTTATCCTCTACCTGTACCTCTGGTTTCTGAGTCTTATGAGGTCTGCCCTAAATGAGCCTAGAGTAGAAGCAAAGATGCCATTTACCTCCATTCAGAGTGGACCAGACTCATTCTAGGACCCACACATGCCAGCATGCCCAGGCAGGGTCAGAGGTTAGCCTGGGCCGGGTTGAGCCAGATCTGCATCTTTTATCATTCTGATGAGAACAGAGGATGTCTCTGGTTTGTTGTTGTTCCTGTTTTTCTTTTAAGATGGTGGTGGTGGTTGTCAATTTTGCATGTTTGGAAATGGCTTTTCTAAGATTTTTTTTCTGGTCATTCTATGTCTTGAGCTACGAGAAGACTTATGTAACGGTGACTTATGTAAAGCACACTTCTCTGGTATTTTCTCCAAAAGACTGACAGCACCAAGTCTAAATTTATGAAAGCTAAAGCTTACAAAGAATTAACTCATCTCTTTATAAAAAAACTAAAAATTGATCCTTTAAAATTACCACAGAACATTCTGGTGCTTTCCCAGAGAAAAAGAAAGTAACTATGAGGAAGGCCACTGTTTCATTCTCGTAATCAACTATGAGAATGGTCGTATCATTTCTAAATGTGTCGGGGGTGTAGCAGGTGCACGATCAAGCAGGGAAGTGAGACGATACCCATTTAGAGGTGAGACTCTGGGAAGACGGCTGAATCTCAAATAAAGACTAAAATCGTAATGTTATTATTCCTGTAATGTATTTTATTTTTTCCAGGTTTACCAAAGAATAATTGACAAATAAAATTGGACTGTATTTAAAGCGTATAACATGATGATTTGATACATGTCTGCATTGTGAAACGATCCCCCCCATTGAATTCATTAACACATCCATCACTCGACATATTCATTTACCTGTTTTTTTTTAATTTAATTTTTTTGATAAGAACACTTATGTTCTACTTAGGAGATTTCAATTATACAATGCAGCATGATTAATTATAGTCACCATGTTAAACCTTTGACCCTCCGATTTTACTCACCTTATTAACGCAAGTTTGTACCTTTTACCAAGTTTTTCTTACTTCCCCCATCCTCTGGTCCCTTGCAACCACTTTTCTAGGAGTTCCGCTTTTTTCATCTTTTTTTAAAACCTGAGTCCACATGTAAGCGATGCCATGCAGTATTTGTCTTTGGCTAATTTTACTTAGCATAATGTGTTCTAGGTTGATTCGTGTTGTAGCAACTTGCAGGATTTCCTTCTTTTTAAAGACTGAATAACATCACATTGCGTGTGTGTGTGTGTGTGTGTATAGATATACATAGATCACATTTTCTTTATCCACTCATCTGTCAATTAAATTGTTTTGATACCTTGGCTTGGGAAAAACCCTGTGATGCACATGGTGGTACCGATACCTCTTTGAGACAATGATTTCATTTCCTTCGGATATTTACCCCAAAGTGGGATTGCTCAATCATATGGTAGATCTATTTTTAATTTCTTGAGGGACTTCCATACTGTTTCTTGCAGTGGCTGTACCAGTTTGCATTCCCACCGATAGTATAAAAGCATCCCCTTTTCTCCACATCCCCACCATTTGTTACTTATCTTTTGACAATAAACACGCTAACAGGTATAAGGTGATATCTGATTGTGATTTTTGATTTGCATTTCCTCGATGGCTAGTGATTTTTGTGTATCTTTTCATGTACCTGTTGGCCTTTTGTTTATATTCCTTGGAAAAATGTCTGTTAAGTTCCTTTGCCAATTTTCCAATTGGGCTATTTGGTTTTTTGCTATTAAGTTGTATGAGTTTGTTGTATGTTTTGGATATTAACCCCTTATCAGATATGTGGTTTGCAAATATTTTTTCTCATTTCATAGATTGACATTTAATTTTGTTGATGGTTTTCATTGCTGTGCAGACTTTTTAATTTGATAGAGTCCCACTTGCTTGTTTTTGCTTCTTTTTTGGTCTTTGTTTTTGGTGTCAGATTCAAGAAACCATTGCCAAGACCAATGTCAGCTAGCTTACCCCTCGTTTTGTTCTAGTTTTCTTCTAGTAATTTTGTTGTTTCAAACTTTAAATTCAACTTTTAGTCCACTTTGAGTGGACTCTTTATATGGTGTGAGTCCATTTTCATTCTTTTGCATGTGGATATCTAGTTTTCGCAACACTATTTATTGAGGAGACTATCTTTTCCCTACTATTTATTCTTGGTTCCTTTGTTAAAAATTAGTTGACCATGTATGCATGGGTTTCTTTCTGGACTCTGTTGCATTGATTTTTGTGTTTGTTTTTATGCCAATGCCATACTTGTTTTAATTACTATAGCTTTGTAATATAGTTTGAAATCAGGAGGTTTGATGCCTCCAGCTCTGTTCTTCTTTTTCAATTGCCTTGGCTATTTGGAGTCTTTTGAGGTTCCTTATGAATTTCAGGGTTATTTTTTTCTATTTTGTGGAAAATGCCACTGGGATTTTGAAAGGTATGTATTGAATCTTTAGATCATTTTGGTTAGTATGGACATTTTAATAATATTAAAGCCTTAGCTGTTAGAGTACATGGAATCCTGTTTCTAAAAGTGCAAAATTTAGATCTAGGGCTGCGTTTCCTAAACTGTGACCGAAACACCCAGGAGTGCCTCAAAACTCAGGGCACCACAAGGTGTTTTAAAATTTTGAGGGAAACCAGTGATATCTGTCAGACACCGAGAGAATAACTAGGTCAACGAGGTTCACGCGTTCAGTGTTAGATTATGCTTTATTTCTATTGAAGACAGCAAATTTTTGCAAGGCAAGTCTTGTGTGAAAACTAGTGTGAAACAGGGAATGACAGTTGTGGTCTCTGCCCTGATTCCAAGATTTCAGAAGTTGTGCAGTGTCCAATAGGCATACATATCCAGGGATAAGCTTGCGGGGTTATTTAAGAATAAAACAAATATATTATTTTTTCTTTCCATGTGTGTATTATTTTCCCCAAAGACTACTAAAATATTAAGACTTAGGTATTTGTTAAGGTTTTTGTACCTAACAATAAATGAAACTTTTAGGTATTTCTTTTAGCCAAGAGATGCTGTGAAAAAGTTACTAAGACACTAAAGTTTTCACAAACCAAGAAAGTTTTGGAAACTGGACTAGGGTGCCCCTAAATATGTAACCATCCTGATGAACACCCCCTGAAACAGCAAGGGACCCTTCCTATATGATTTTTCCAACCCTGATCTCTTCTGATCCGGCTAAAGCAGAAAGATCTTCAAGTTCAAAATCGGAAGGGTTAGGTTTAATTTTGTTGCTCTTTTCTAGCTGGGTGACCTTGTGAAAATCACTCATCTTTTTAAAAATTTGTTGCCTCATGCGTGAATGAGGATATAATGTCTACAGGACTGCTCATGAAAATCAAATATGTGTAAAATTACATTGTGAAGAGATGTTACTGTTCTTGTGACTGATAATATTACCAGCTTGGAAGGGTTCCGGTGTTTCCCCTCACTTTTTACTCTGTGCCTATTTTTTCTTGAAGAATTTTTCTTCTCAGTCACAGGTTAGAATATCTACATCCATCTAAGTCCCATCAGGGAAAGGTGGCACCCTCAACAGGCTAACCGGGCCAAGTTTAAAGAAGGATTATCTGCCTGGGTCCCTGCAGGGTTATGGGAACCCACAGGGAAGGAGGAAGGGGTAGCAGCATGGCAAGCTTTTACCCCGGGGCTGGCTTCATAGAGGTGTGGCCAGTGCAATCTCTCAGGGGCCTGTGGTCAGGAGTTCCCCACATTAGGTTTAATACTCTGCTCTCACATTCTTGAAAAAAAAATTTTAAGTTTATTTATCTATTTGGAAAGGGGGGGGGGCAAAGAGAGAGAGGGAGAGAGAGGGAATCAATCCCAAGCAAGACGAGGCTCAAACTCACAAACCGTGAGATTGTGACCTGAGCCGAAACCAAGAGTCAGGCTCTCAACCAACTGAGCCACCCAGGCTGCCCACATTCTTGAAATTTTTAATAATTTCTATTTAAAGTAAAAAACCGTGTGTATTCAAAAATCCACTATTTGCTTTTTAGTACATTCACTTTTTTATGTAACCTTCATCACCAACCATCTCCAGCTTTCCAAACTGAAACTCTTAAACCCTAACTTCTCACTTGCCTCTTAAACCCTAACTTCTCACTTGACCTTCCTTCCGCCCTTGGTAACCACCATTCTACTTCCTGTCTCTGAATTTGACTACTCTAGGTACCTCACGTGGGTGGAATCATGCAATTGTTTGTCCTTGTGTGTTTGGTTTATTTCACTCAACATAATGTCTTCAAGGCTCATCCAGGTTGAACCATGTCTCAGAATATCATTCCTTTTTAAGACTAATAATATTCCATTGTACATATATACTACATGTTTTGAATCCATTCATCCATTGATGGATTAATTTTTAAACAATGGGCTCTGCATGTTCATTTTGACTAGGCCTCATAATGACATAGCTCTTCTATTTATATCTCCTCTGGGGCTTGAGGGACACAAAGAGGAAGTGGTGTCATTGGAACCCGGTGAGAGCCTCAACCATGGGAGGGGCTATTGAGCAGGGTCTGTGGTCTAGGATTCCACTTTGGTCAAAGCTGTGGCTTCTATGGAGGAGGGGGGATAAATGCCCCATTGCTTTCTTCTCTTCCCTCTGAACCCTGCCAGGACCTCCCACTGGGGAACCACACCAGGGTCTGTAGATTTTCTAGATTCAGTCTTCCTAGGTCAGAAGTGAAAAGTAGGTAGTAGATCTAGAGAATAAATGGAGACTGACTGCACATTCAGAAGGTAAAGAATAAAATGCTCTGCCTTTCAGTGGAGCCTGCATGGTGCCTCATGAGTGCAATCTTCCTTGCCTCTCCCACTGTAAACATCCTCCCCCACCCCATGCAAGTTCTGGTTTTCCCATCAAGCTTACTTAACTTCTCCTAAGTGCTTGTATAACCTATCTGATCTGATCCCAAAGATTTTATTAATCATAAATGAAGCATTATTATTTTACTATAATAAACAACGAGTCATATTTATTCATGTTGTAGTGTAAGTAGATTTATTCATTAAGGACATACTTGAGGACCATCCGAGATGTGACAATGAGAAACACAATGTCTGCTGGGGTAGCTTGTCTGTCGCTGAGTGGCGCTGGCTTGTTGATGCCTCTCTGCATTGGTTCCTACCCAAATGGGTGCAGGCATAGTCATGTGACTTGTTTGACCAATGGGACAATAGCAAATATGACACAAGAAGAAGGTGAAAAAGTATGTGGACATTAGGTCCTGCCTTGTCTTGCTGCTGGCAACTTCTCCCACCACGTGAACAAGGCTGGGTCCGTCTGGAGGATGGGTGGTCCCAACGATCCCAACCATCCCAGCTGAGGCCCCAGAAAAGGAGACGCCATTAGAGACAATCCAGCACAGCCAAGCCAGCCTAGACTAGAAAACCTGCCTCATCGAACTTCAGGACTAGTTTCCAGATGTGATGAGGACGGAGATGTGTGTGCCACCAATGTCACAGAGCACAGCGACTGCTCTATGAGTGCAGGAGCCAGGCACACGCATGCAGTGCAGGGCCAGGGAGGTGGCCCTCAGGCAACAGGCAAGGACAGGCAGGGGTGGTCTGTGGGAGCTGGGACTTGAGCGTGTGGCCTCTGGCAAAGTAGACCAGCAGGTGGAGTGGCCGTGGGGGAGCCTGGGTGTGAGGCCACGATGGGCGGGGCACGGACCACAGGGATCGTCATCACGCTGCTGAGGGTGGAAGGTACGTCCCTGCACGGCCAGGTGTCTCCTGAAACCAGACTCTCTCAGCCTCCGGGCTTCCCACGGCCAGCAAATATAGACAGGAACGTGCAAACGTGTGTATAGGAAACTGTGTTTGTCAACAGATTGCTTTCTGAAATGTTTGCTTCTGCTTTTTAGGTTTGTATGACTTTCCCATTTCTCACCTTTTGTTGACTCACACTTTTGGTGTGAGGGCAGATCTATTTGTTTCTTTCAATTATTTATTTATTTTGAGAGAGAGAGAGAGAGGGAGAGAACCCCAAGCAGGCTCTGTACCGACAGTGCAGAGCCTGATACGGGGCTCAAACCCACGAACCGTGAGATCATGACCTGAGCCAAAACCAACAGTACAGTACTCAACTGACTGAGCCACCCAGGTGCCCCAGGACAGATCTATTTATAGACAACACCTTTGCGAATAAGTCTGGGGCTATGCGAAAAAATATCTTGGGGGCCAGCGAGGACATATTTGTGTGCTACAAACCACCCAGACTTCCTCCAGCCACTCTGAGCTACGTCATTTGTATTGACAGCCCCACTGTCCTCCTGGGCCCTGCCAGGGATTTAAAAGGGGCTGACATTAGAGTTCACTTTATGTTGCCAGTTTATTAAGCCTCTCCCCCAACCCCTCGCTCTCTGTTTTTGGAGCTCTTCAGAAGCAATGGAAAACACGGGCTGCAGGGGAATGTCTCTTTCTCCAGCTTCTCTTGATCCCAGTGACAAGAAAGAGGCCACACAGCACTCCCTGTGCTTCTAGGAGCAGAGCCCTGGGCCCAATGGCCACTGGGGACGGGATAACAGTGATGGAACAGGACCTTCAGCTGTCATACCCAGAATGTCAAGCAGCATGCCTGGAGGAGCAGTCTTCACTCACACCAAATATCACTTCTGCTGGTCTTCCTCGACCCCTTCTGTCATAATTCAACACAATTCACACTTTATTGTTGTGTGAAAGAAAACAATTATTTTTTCTCACAGAGATTCTGAAGAGAGTAATATCTGAGAGTTCCCCTGACACGCTGTGGGAAGCCACATTCCGATATGACTGTGCTTTTCTTTGTTAAATCCCAATTTTGTTTGTCAGCTAAATCCAAATTTCCTGCGCACTGGGCAGCAGACAGGGAGTCTGAGGAGAAATTACTGCGATCCTTGGAGGGATGGGGAAGGGCTAGGTCACGGCTGCCTGAGACCAAATTTTCATATCAACCGCAAATGGCTGGGCCAGAAATTTCTAACAGATGACAGCAGAGCTCTAGCACTTTTGGAGCGAAACTGCATTTGTCAGGGGCTCTGCTAGGTTGTCGGACAACTGCTAGAGAATTGAGCCTCACGGAACGAAAGTACGGACAGAGTGTTCACTCTACCCTTCCCACCGTACCTTGCTGTCTCCCACAGGGCGCTCTGAGTGTCTGGCCTTCTCCCTCAAAGAAATCCTTCACACTCTGTTGAGGGAGTCAGTCTCCTCAGGAATATCGTGAGGCGCCACGCATGAGCCACACTCTAGACTTTGGACTCCAAGTCTCTTAAAACTTTGACTCGTGTATCCGTTAGTCTGTCGCCATCTAACAAATCATCCAAAAACTCTGTGGCTCAACACATCTATCTCACAAAATTTCTGTGGGTCAGGAATCTAAGAGCGATCAGCTGGATGGTTCTGGCTCAGCGTCAAGATGTTGCAGTCAAGATGTCGGCCGCGGCTGGCAAGATCTGACTTCCGGGTGGCTGCCTCCTGTTAGTGAGAGGCAGCACGCACGGGGCTTGGATACTGAGGGAAAGCCTTCTAAGCTGACGCGTCCTTTTGTAGCTGTCGTCAAGGGCCAGCCTAGGGCTCAGCATAGTAGATCTGAGCAAAGAGGAGAGTCGGCTGGTGAGTTGGCCTGGGGAGTGCGCAGGGGACGATACAGTCCCCAGAGCAAAGACGAGATGAATTCGGTTGAGACAGTTCTGAAGAGCAGAGCTGCTGCCTTCCTGGGTCCAGAGAGCTCTCGTTTATGAGGATGAACACCCGCCCGGGCAAGAGGTTTGGCAACTTGACAGAGAGGATGTCAAGTGAGATGAAAGGCCTTTAGCAACCGAAAGCTTGAGAGTGACCTACTTCTCGACCACTCACAGCTGATTATGGGACAGAGCGAGGAAGAACGGTACGTGAGGCCTGCCAGAAAGAGGGTTGAGGGAAAACTACTTATGGGCAAAAGATACAGATTAAGTGGTCGCTTTTCTTTTTCTAAGAACTCCGGCATCGTTTTCATGGACCGGACATGTAGCTGTGTGCTCCGGGGTAACATTCCAGGCAAGAACCAGTATGAAATGGTAGAGTCATTCCTGTATGGAGATTGAGGATGATTCTCTTCCAACAACACCAGCCGATAAGAAACCAAGGTGCTAGGAGGTAAACTGATATCCCCTCTGAGTTATGAGAGGCAAGTCTGCGACTGGACATCCTACTAGACAACCCGTAGGCTGGTGCTCTTTGTGGTATACACCGGAGAGATTCAGGCAAGGTTGTATACGACAACGAGCTGCCTTGTCCCAACATACCCCACGAACATGCAGGGCTCACCTGTTCAGAGCTGTTACCCAGCCAGAAGCTTCCTTCCATCCACAGACCTGAGGGCAAGGAGTGGGCAATGGATTGTTTGGGCCACTAGTGGATTTCCCCTGCCTATGCCCTGTGACACCCGACACGGGGTACAGCAGAGGCCTGCTAACACTGAACCCCCCTTCTGGAGGAATAAATGATTTGTGCAGAGAGCTTTTGGCTCAGGGCACCCAGCGGCTTGGTGCAGCCAGCCTGGATTCTTGGAAACTAGGCTTCCCGTGACGTCTAGGGTCAGAGAGCCTGCGCACTTTCTTCTGTTCCCTGTGGGCAATCTCAGCTCGCCCGAACAGAGTGAACCCTTAGCTGCCAGTAGAACCCATATTTTCACTTCGCCAGGTCTCAGAAGCCTTCACATGGGCGAGGCGTGGACTCCAGGCTGTTCGCTGGTGAGGCCGAGTTGACGGCCATCGCCAACCTATTAGCGTCAGCTTTTCAGAATCTCAGGGAGACGTGTTCGTGTCAAATCAGCCCTGACAGTAAATCCTACGAATCGGTGACTTGCTTGTTTGAAGGCTGAGCTGGGGGAACAGAGGCCATACAGAACCAAGCACTTACAAAATGAATCATTCACAAGCAGCCGTGGGCTTTCTGTGTTGCTCCTGTGTCAGGGCTCCGGATAGTTCCACAAGGAGGCCAAGAAGACAGTACACGCAGCTCCAGGCTCCATGGGCCCTTCGGGTGTATCTGCAGGGTGCTAATGGCTTCAGATATTCGTATTTGCCCTTTGATCCTGGCCACGATTCCCCTCTCATCCTCCAGCTAACAGCCCGTACAAGACAGTTATTGAGATCATAGTTAAATGGGTGGTCCCGTTTTAACCTTCCACCCCCACCCCACCCCCATCTCTACAGGAGGAGAACTATGTGCATCTGTTGCCACCTTGGGCCAACAATCCATCTCAGCTGATGCGCTGGGGGCCGCTCCCGGGCAGCGGGAGACCCGCTGGCATACGCCAGGGGCTCCGGCAGCTCTGGGGACAAAGATCAAAGCCGGCCGCAACAGGTTTATTGCAAGCAAGCGAGACCCCAGGGAAAGTCAGCAGGAATCAAGCAGTTAGGAAGTGTTGCAGACGGCAATTACTGGGTGACAGTTCTGTCTGATTCGACAGGCAGGGCTGTGCTAAATTTAGCATGTTGCTTTATTGGTGTTGGGCAATCACATCCCAAGGAGGCAAGATGCTAAGCACAGTCTCCAGCAGCAAGGCCTTGGCGTCGGTGGTGGAAAACAATAGAGGGTGTGAAGCCTATTTGGCCCAGAGAACGAGCAGAGCTGGGGGCTGTTAGGAAGCAGGTCTCCAAGCTGGGACTGAAGGCGGCAGGTCAGCTGGAGCCCCGCAGGGGCCAGCTTTCCCCTTCACTGCACCCCCGGTGTGATCTATTTCAACAACATGGCACATGAGGGGCCGGGCTATTTCTGAAAGGTTCCTATCACAATGGATTTTGGCTTAAAGAGTTAAAAATAGATTTCTCTTTCCAAAATTAGACAAACCAGACTGAGTAAATAAATGTCAAAGAGCCCCCGAACAGGACACCCTATGGAAAGGGTCAGCAAACTACAGTCCACAGGCTGGCAGCCTGTTTTTATAAATAAAGCTGTATTGGAATCCAGCTGCACACATTCGTTGGCGAATTATCTGTGGCTGCTTTGAGGCCGCAAGGAGGACCGGAACGGTTGTAATGGAGACAAAATGGCCTGCAAAGCCTGAAACATTTACTATCTGGCCTCTTAAAGGGAGTTTTCTGATCCCTGCCCTAGAACAGGGGTCCGTGGGCCAGGTCTTTTCGATAGTTCTAAGGTCAAATGGTACTTGTGCATTCACCGCTGGAACGGCAACAGAGACCGACCTCCAGGGCCACGTCGAACGGTAGCTCAGAGTCAGATCCAGCCGGCACATATGCCTTCTCAGGACAGCACAGTCGCGTTTTACAAAAATCATCGACATTTCCAACCCAGGAGATTTCACTAAAGAACGTCTGTTTTGGGGCGCCTGGGTGGCTCAGTTGGGTGAGCATCCGACTTCAGCTCAGGTCATGATCTCACATTCATGGGTTCCAGCCCCGCGTCGGGCTCTGTGCTGACAGCTCGGAGCCTGGAGCCTGCTTCGGATTCTGTCTCCCTCTCTCTCTGTTCCTCCCCTGCTTATGCTCTCTCTCAAATAAATAAATAAATAAATAAATAAATAGAATGTCTGCCTTTTCTTTTTTACTGTTGAAAAGTTGGGCAGTCTGGCCACCCCTGGATCCACATGCCTGCGTGGCAACCATGGGCAAAGGCCTGGCCACGGCAGCCTTCTTTAGATGGGGTGTCTCCGGTTCTACATAGCCACAGACCCCACTATCTCCTACTGTCTCCTTGACACTAATACAGTGTCAGCCGCAATTTATCCTGACTTTTGCCTTATGGGTTCACACCCCTGGGGGTTTGATTATATATTACCTGCCAGTTAGCATGAGTTTACAACCCGAGAACTAAAATCAAGATTCTTTGCTCTGGGTGTGAATTCTTTCGGGTTACTTTAAAATACTGGTTGTGTCACGTTGATCAGAAGTTCTGTTTGACTATTACTTGCATTAGCAAATTGGAAAAAATAATAAAAGTAATACTTCATAGTAAAAAGATGGGGGACAATGGCTCTAAAACAGCTAAGGCTCTAAAACAGCTTTCCTTAACAACCATTAGCAACTAGTAAACTGTCAACTCCAGAAGGACAAGCGGTCAGCCTGCTTCTGGCATTTTTTTCTTTTTTCTCAACGAGGTAAGCCCATCTATCTGATTTGCTAACATTTCCTCCCAGGGATTACTCAGTGCTGGGTCCCTGTACTGCTGACATAGAATCACCTGGAGTCTTGTTAAAGATGCACATTCCTAAGGTGCCTGGGTGGCTCAGTAGGTTAAGCATCCTTGATTTCGGCTCAGGTCATGATCTCACAGTTGTGAGATCGAGCCTTGCATCAGGCTCTGTGATGAGTGGGGAGCCTGCTTGGGATTCTCTCTCTCCCTCTCTCTCTGCCCCTCCCCCCTGCTCACGCTCTTTCTCTCTTTCCAAATAAATAATAAACATTAAAAAAAGGAAGATGCACATTCCTAGATCCTCACCAGACGAACAGAATCAGAATCTGCTGTGATCATCATTAATGCACACAGGGGATTGTACCTAGGCTACCATTTTTGACAACTTTATTTGCCTTCTGAACTCCAAGGATGAAGGTGCATTTTATTTGTAACCAGAAAATCAAAGCTTTTCCCTGTCATCACTGGGGTGTGCTCATTTTGTATTCTGAGAAGGGAACAAATTATTGATTTTTAAAATGGCTTTAAAACTCGTAACTGTAACTCCCTTCCATCTGCTCGCTTATACAGTTTAGCACAGAAGGGGTTTAATTCCTTATTCAGAACCTGCTGAAGGCTTGAGGTGCGCCATTCCCAATTCTGGGGCTAACTGAAGAGATGTTAAAGTGATGTAGTCAGTTTCCACCAAAAGGCACTTGGGCACAGTTTTCATTTTTCTCATCACAGGAGCCAGCGCCCAAAGAAATGGAATCAGAAACATAGGTCTTTAGGTGGTGACATTGGCCCCAAGTAGGCAGGGGGCTGGTGGAAAAGACAAGCCAGCTCCATTCTCCAAGTTTGCATATATGCCTAGCAGGACCCTTAGCATCCTTTTTTAAATGCAAAGTGGCATGGACCAGTGGAAAATATAACTCTCCCTCTAAAGGCTTGGCGATTTCTATATGAAATCTGTGAATAAAGTCACAGTTTTGGTTTCTTTTCAGGAAAGTATAGACCCCTGGGGACTCACTCTGAGGGCATTGTCCAAGGTATCTACCAGTTCAGAGCTGACCAATCTGTCTTTAGGCACATAAAGGGAGTTCAGAGAAAGCCTCTTCCTGCATTTGCTGTTTTTGAAGTGCCTACAGTTTAAAATAATCAATATGCTTGGGGTGCCTGGGTGGCTCAGTCGGTGAAGCGTCCGGCTTCGGCTCAGGTCACGATCTCGCGGTCCGTGAGTTTGAGCCCCGCATCGGGTTCTGTGCTGACAGCTCGGAGCCTGGAGCCTGTTTCAGATTCTGTGTCTCCCTCTCTCTCTGCCCCGCCCCTGTTCATGCTCTGTCTCTCTCTGTCTCAAAAATAAATAAACGTTAAAAAAAAATTAAAATAGTCAATATGCCAAAGTGACATACGTGGGGTGGCGTATTCAGCTACCTTCCACTTATTTTCCTAAATCCTAACTTGGACTTTTTTTTTTTTCAATCTTTTTTTAAAAAATTGAGTCCCTCCATTGTTTTCCCTTGTCATTTTCACCCTATCCCCTGTCACGTGGAAAATATTATTCCTAGGATTTCTTTCCTCTTCCTCCTTCTCCTTGTAAGACTACATTCACGGGGGAGCACTGGCAATCGATCATTTGTTCTATTAACTCCCTCCCTCCCCCCTCCTCCCCCAGCTGCTGCCCCTCCCACTTCCCATCCAAGAATTTGGGAGGATCCCCCTCCACCCCACCCCTTCCTTCACCCTTCCTGCTTTGATGTGTGCTGCCTCTTCCAAGATAAACTCTGGGACAGAGATCCTTTTGTGTATGGGCTCGTGACTACAGACACCTCCACCTTAGTAACCTGGGACATGGAGCTTTGAGACCATCTGACACTTCCTCCCCTGCTTTTTCAGGTATAAGCATCTAATAGCACAGCCTGCTGCTTGGTGGGTTTGTGAAATGTGGCGGTTGGCTCCCAAGACGGCGCTTTTCCGCTATACATAATGTCTACAGCACCCTCCCCCCACCTGTGAATCAATAAAAAAGACGAGCTCAGATAAGGAGAAGAGCTTGATCTAGGGCTTCACAAATGAAGGGAATAATAGGAATTTTAAAATGACAAACCACTTTCTGAATTCACAAATACATTTTTAAAAAACCCTTATTGGATTAAAATTAAGGAAATCGTTGCAAAAATCAAGGTCTTTCTTCTGGTTCCAACTTTGACACAGAACTCTGACACCCAGGCAGGGATCACCCCCTCTGGCTTGAGGCTTTCTTCTCCGAGTATGAAATGGCACCTAAGTGGTTCTAAGGACTGAATGTTCTAGTTGCCTATGCAAGCTTCTGACAAGAGAGTATTGTACCAGGAGACGCTTCCTCCTTGCCCCTGATGTGGAAGAACCCCTCCCTCGGAGTCGGAGTGAATCATTTCTTTGGCTTTGGTGTTTCCTTCTGTGGGGATGGCACCTGTCACCTCATATGAGGGCCGTTTTCCTGCCAGTTTTCCCAACCAAACAACAATCAAGGTCCACTATCGTGCTGCAAGTCGGAGAAAATCCGTATCAAGCAGGCTTAGATAATAAAGATAATTTATTGACTCGTGTAACTGAAAGGTCCGATTGTGGGTTTGGCCTGAGGTCTGGCTCCATTCGGGGTCCGCGTGATGTAACTTGGTCCTCACCTCTCTCCTTCCCTCTGCTCTGTTTGCATGATGTTGGTCCCATTTGCAGGTGGTCCCAGTGGGAAGAAGATTTCTCCCTTCCCCAGGCCAGACCGACCCTACCGGATTGACTGTTTGGCTCAAGTGTCTATGCTCGAACCGATCGATGAGGCCGAGATGATGAGAAATAGTAATCAGCAGAGGCTGTTCAGGCTTCCCTGCTTCCTGGGAGCTGGTGGTGGGGTCAGCTCCACCCACCACCTGCCTGGCTGGGGACAGTGAGGCAGTGACTTCTCAGATACCAGGATGACAGAAGAAGGCCAGGGGTGGGTGCCGCACTTCCCTTCACACGTAGTGGACACCTCCCCATGCAGCATTCACCGCCGCTCACTTTCTATACAGGGGTTCTCGTCTCCCCCCTTAGAAAGTGAACACCTCGACCCCAGATGCTCTATGTCTGCATTCCCAGGTTCCCGGCACGCATGTGTTCAGTAGAGGTTTCTTGCGGTCAGTTTTTTTTCAGATGCTTCTGCAGTGTTCACCTTCAGAAGGTGGCTCTTGGCTGTTCCCGGGGACTTTGGATTCCAGGTCCAAGTGGAATAGATGGAGGTCAGGGGCATTGAGATGGAGGAAGTGTGGGCCTGGGACTTTGGAGCATGTCTCCGCTGGCCATGTTGAAAGCATGGGAGGACTCCATCCATTCACCGCTCAGGAACACCAGCGTGTTCCAGCATCATGGGAGCTAAATGACCCCCAAGTCTGGTTTTGATATGACATTTAGCACAAAAGGACATGGGTGGGTATAAAAATCAAGCACCAAGACACAGCCTGACTTTCTTCTCCCAGGAGTAGAATTGCCTCGACTGAGCTTCTAACAGAAAGAGACAGGTGAAAGACAGGAGTGGAAATTAACTCCCCCCCCACCCCATGCTTGGGGTGCAATCTGGCATTTTGCTGGAGGCAGCCACTTCACAAAGGTTTGTGGCAGTGGCTGTGAAAGAGAAATGAAATGTCAGGGTTTCCTCCCTGGCGGGGCCTGCATTAGGTCAGTGCAGAGGGCATCCCTCCCCACGCAGCATGAGGAAAATGTATTTTAAAGGGTATTTTGTCGATTTAGCAAACTATGGTATGGGAACATAATGGAATATGGGATAGCTAATAAGATGCTGTGTGAAAATGTTGATTAATATGGATACTGTCTTTGGAAAAAAAAAAAGTGAGTTAAAAAAAACAAGCCTAGAACTCAAAATAGCATGAACACACTGATTATAGCTCCATAAAACATGTGTTCATTTTTAAATATCGAGAGAGGGTTTGGAGTAAAGTAAATAGAGTTTATGAGGTTGGAAGCCTTCGTTTGTAATTAGTTTTAAAGGATTTTTGCAGAACAGTCTTCTCTGGGTGAATGTGTAATGGATTTTCAGGAACTGAATTCTGCTCATCCTAGGCTGGTTGGATGTATGTAGTGGTTTTAGTGTAAAGTGTGGAGAAGGAAGGAAGGAAAGAAGGAAGGGAGGAAGGAAGGAAGGAAAAAGGAATGGAGGAAGGAGGGAAGGAAGGAAGGAAGGAAGGAAGGAAGGAAGGAAGGAAGGGAGGAAGGGAGGAAGGAAGGAAGGAAGGGAGGAAGGAAGGGAGGAAGGAAGGAAAAAGGAATGGAGGAAGGAAGGAAGGAAGGAAGGGAGGGAGGAAGGAAGGGAGGAAGGAAGGGAGGGAGGGAGGAAGGGAGGGAGGGAGGAAGGAAGGAAGGGAGGGAGGAAGGAAGGGAGGGAGGAAGGAAGGGAGGGAGGAAGGAAGGAAGGAAGGAAGGGAGGGAGGAAGAAAAAGGAAAAGACAGTTAAGGAAGCAGACAAAACAGTTTGGAAAACATTTTGCAAAATGTAAAGTACTAGGTAAATATTTGCTATTATTAGACACAATAACTCATGATCTACTGCAAAATAACACTGCTCTCAGAATGAGGTAAGGCCTCCTGCCTTTATCTGAGATGGTTTTAGGTTGCTATTCTTTTGAGCCTCTCTCATGGTTTTAAAAACCTCTCCTCCCTTGAGAGACTTCCTTCCGCTGCTCAGTTCTTTGGGGACCTCTCTCCCTGATACTTCTAAAGCTTCTATGATGAGTTGTAAACCAGATAACCACATCTGTTAAAACTGAATGTAAAGTAAGAGTAAATAGACTCTGAGTGAGACGTTGAGAAGCTTCTCCTACTGGCAAAGTTATAAACTTTAGGTCTTAAGTTTTTTGGGGGGAGAGGCATCATTTTGGCTAATAACTATTATTAATACTAAATACTATTTGGTAACTTAATAACACTAAAAATGTATTGACAGTTTGGGATTCCCTTCTGGGCCCCCAGATACGTGAGAGGCTGTTGGATGAGTGATGGCCACACAAAAGAGATGTTACAGGCAGTTGAACTCTTGGACCTATTCTACACGTGGTTGAAATTGACCACCTAGAGCCACACAGTGTGTTGGAATTCAATCAAGTAAACCTTTTATTCATCAATTATATTTTTGTAAAAAGGATTTATGGTTGAGTACATCAAGATACATCTGACAAAGGTGAAGAAGTTGGCTATAGGAGCTGGTCTGCCATGAACATGGATTATTCTATTTGGGGTATATTATATTGAGATGATGACAAGGCATGGCTGTGGGATCATCCTCAGGACAATTGGAGATCTGGGAGCAGAACCTGGGCAACAGGGAGCAACTAGAAATAAAGGTTTAGGGATTAACTGCAAATAAATGGTAGATAAAAACGCATCTGAAAGATACACTGAGGGAATGCTATAGATGGAGAAGATCGGAGGACTGAGGGTTGAGCCCTGAGCAAATCCAGACTTAGGGACCAGAAGATGAAAAGTGTAAAATGCCACCTCTGACCTCCAGGAAACTGGCATCTTGTCAGAGATACTAAACGTGTACCGCATGAAGGAATTCATGGCTACAAAAACCACCACGTGATAACTTGGGCTCTCCAGACCCTAAGTGCTGTAGGTGGTCGGGCAAGGAGAGATGTCATAAGATGGAACCGATAGAGAAGACTTCTTGGGAAGGGAGACCAGCTCAGCCTGGAAAAGGTGGCTCTGGGAGCTCTGAGCCAGCTGCAGTATATCTGGGCAACTCTCTAGCCCAGAGTTATGAACAGAGAAATGTGGGCGATCTGGTCAACCCAGGGGAAAAATGGCTCCCCTCACCGCCTCCCACAGATCCCCTTTTTCCCCATGCATGTTCACAAACTTGCCTCTCACACTTGGCCCGGGCTACTTCTGCCTTTACTGGAAGGCCTTCCTCTTTTTCTCCTGCTGTCATAGTTTCTGGAAGCCTCAAAAGAGCACCCAGTTGACTTCCTTTCTCTAAACTCTAGTAACTTGCTTTTCTTTACCATGTGTTTGAAACTTTACATATATTTCTCTATATTTTTATTTCTTTATGTGCTTGGCCTGTTCCCCAATTACACTGTTTGTCACTTGCCTTAGAAGATTGCTATAAGGATCAGGGACAATGTATATAAGTTGTTAGCACAGAATAGGTGCTTAGTAAGAGCTGGCTGTTACTATCCATGGGATTACGGATGCCCCTTGAGATCGGTGGCCATGTCTGGTGTCCTCTCCACATCTAGCTAAGGGCAGGCACATGGTGAATGAATGCGTGTTGATGAGAGAGCAGATTCTCCCCACTTTCAATTGGCTTCTTTCATCTCCTCAGCAATTCTGTTCAACAGGAAGGATTGTAAGAGCTCATTTCTGGGCAGTTTCAAAGATATTTGCCCATTTAATTTTTTTTTTAAAGAAATGGCTGGAGAAAAGCCAACTCTCTTGACCTTTATTGATGAAGGGCAAGTTGCTTTTGTTAAATATAACATCTCAAAATCTTTCAAATGGACATTAATGCTGACGACAGACCTGATCTCAGCAGACAAATGGGGGAATTACGGGCTCAGGAAGAGAATGATCATACAGAGCTTTAAATCCCTGGCTGTTCCTGGCTCATGATCCATTAATGTGGGGGGTAATGCTGTTAGTTCCCTGTTCCAGCTGGGAACTTCACTTCACATTTCAGAGCACCTGCAGAACGAGAGGGAGGAGGAGGAGGAAGAGAAAGAGGAAAGGACAGTGATGTGGTTTTCTTTTTTTGAAGTGACATGTATGAGGCCCAGCCTAGATGATTTCCATGACATTTTTTTTGAAAGAGCCATTTTTAGAAGCTGAAGTCGTTTCAAGCCATATCAGCCCTATCGTCTGAGACATTGGCGGAGCAATAGAAGCTAGGAAAGTGTTTGCGTCCCTGGAGAGCATTTAGGTTTCCTCTTAATGGCACTCATCGTGGTTTGGCTTGTAGCATTAGCTGGGGGAGGGTGGGAATGTGGCTATTGGAATTCCTGGGCCACTTCTCTTTTGTACACTGACCTTCAGACTTAGGCTAGTTTTAAAAATAGGTACCTCCAGGGGAGCCTGGGTGGCTCAGTCGGTTAAGCCTCCGACTTTGGCTCCGGTCAAGATCTCACGGTCCGTGAGTTCCAGCCCTGTGTCGGGCTCTGTGACAACAGCTCAGAGTCTGGAAACTGCTTTGGATTCTGTGTCTCCCTCCCTCTCTCTCCCTCTCCTGCTCACGCTCTGTCTCTCTGTCTCAAAAAATAAAAAAATAAATAAAACAAAAACATTAAAAAAAAAATAGGTACCTCCAGAACCAGGACAAATAATTCTGCTTATTTAATGCGTATGAATATTTCACATCCATAGAGTGAATCTAGAAAGCGTGGTGAAGGGAAAATGGTACAGGTTGGGTACATTCCCATGTAGTTCAAGCCCAAGCTGAAGCTACGAAACAGATGGTTTGTCTTCAGGGTCTGCCACTCCCTCGTGTCAGAGTGTCCTTCCGAGTGACACACGGGAGGCTTCCTCCGCACCAGCCTGGCCTGGGGCTCAGCATGCCAGCTGTCTGCAGCCTCCTTCCTGGAAGCAGCTCACCCACCATGTGTCCTTAGCTGTGCACCTGGCATCGCAAGAACCACCCCCCCCTCCTCAGACCCCACCTCCTACCAGTTGAGCCCGCCCCCCCCCCCAACTCCAGGCCCAGCCCCAGCCCCACTTGACCGGTCCCACCCCCCTGAGACAACTGGATTTGGGGAGAATGCCGGCCACCAGGGGGTGCAGCCCGGGCTAGCTGTCAGCTTGTGAGGGGCTTGGGGTTACAGCCTTACTCGGGAGGAGCAAAAAGCTCAACCAGAGTCTCCCTGCTTCTGGAACTTGCATTGGAGAACCAGGTAGAAGTCGCTCGTTGGTGATGGGTCTTTGCTGAAAGCCTTGCAGACGCACACGCGGAGGGGCCGCGCGTGACCAGGGAGCACGGCAGGGAGGCCGAGAGGTAAGGGCCACGGGGCAGGTGGGAGCAGGACAGGAGTTTGACTCCTTGCGTGGCAGCCTGGAGTCTTCTCTCTTTTCACTGATAGTTCTCCCGTTTGCTATGAATGCTATGGTTTTAGGAAAAGAAAATACAGGGACCTTGTAGGAAGAATAACACATTAAAGTCGTGCCGAGACTTGACAGATGTTTCGCTTAGAGCCAGGCATCTCCAGGCTGACCCCAAGGGACAAGAGCCAGGAACCCGGGGGCTAAAAACAGAAAGACTGGAGGGGCCTGGGAGGAGGCACACGGGGAAGGGACTGTCCTAGTCAGCTCCGGAGCCATAACAAAATACCACAGATTGGGAGACTGCCCCAACAGACCTTTATTTCTCAGTTCTGGAAGCTGGAAGCCTGCGATCAGGTGCATGGTTGAGTTTTGGTGAGGGTCCTCTTTCCGGCTTGCAGGCAGCTCCCCACTCATGGGAGCAGGGGTGGGGGCGGGGGCCCTGTCCGGTGTCTCTTCTCTTAAGGACAGTGATCCTATTGGATTGGGGCCCCACCCTTGTGACCTCATTTAACATCAACCACCTCCTTACAGGTCCATATCCAAATATAGCCACTCTTAGGGTTAGGGTTTCAACATATGAATTTGGGGAAAGCATTTGGTCCATAAAAGGGACCAAAGAGAAGAGCCTTGATGTCCAGCCAGTGGTGGACTCTGAGTTCCTTCATGGTTGACTTGATGTCTGTCTGTTAATTCATTTATTCATTCAGTCATTCAATGAGGATTATTGAGCAACATAGTCAGAACGCCCAGGCAATATCCCCAATTAATATTATTTCTACAATATTTTAATAATTAATATTAATATATTGTATCAATAATTAGTATTATAGAAATAATATGTTTATATATTATTTATTGATATGTGGGATGATTTAATGCCTTATATTTAATAATTAATATTAATATATTATATAAATAATTAGTATTATATAAATCATAATATGTGTATGTATTATGTATTGTTTATAAGATATGTGGGATGATTTAATGCCTTATATTTAATAATTAATATTAATATATAATTAGTATTATATAAATAATATGTTTATATATTTATATATTATTTATAAGATATGTGGGATGATTTAATGCCTTATATTTAATAATTAATATTAATGTATTATATAAAAATTAGTATTATATAAATAATAGTACATTTATATATTTATATAATATATTATTTATAAGATATGTGGGATGATCTTAATGCCTTATATTTAATAATCAATATTAGTATATTATGTAAATAATGAGTATTATATAAATAATAATACGTATACGTTGTACGATATGTGGGATGGTCTTAATGCCTAGAAGAAAAGTAATGCATTGGTGGGGCTAGGGAGAGAGTGTGCGTGTTTATTATTTTAGATGGCATGTTGAGCAATGGTTATAAATAGAATCTCAGATTATTTCATAAGATAATCACAGGAAGTTGCTCCTGACTTGCTTTTTCTCCTTTCTTGCTTTAAAAATCAGGGCACTGGCTGCAGGGGATGCTAGTCTTTCAGACACCCCATCGCAAAGGGAAATTTAGCTGGAAGAGGGAGTGTTCACCATTTTCAAGATAATGATCCATCATCGTTGGACATTCAGAGGTACCTCCACGGCTCCGTCCTCACGGGTGATATGCCAAATCCGTCCCTTGTTGCCGAGCCCCGCTGTTGTTGTTGGCCAGCTGTCCCCAGACCTCCCGGGCTTTACTCAAAGCACACAAAACAGCTGATAGAGGCCCCTGCCCCAGGAGAGAAGTCTGGCTGGGCACACACATGGGGCCCCTGGAGGCTCTGTGCCCTGCCTGGCTCACGGCAGCCAGACTCGGGGTGTCTACAGTCAGTTTTGGGAAATCAAACTATTGCTATGTCCAGGTTGGTTTTAGAATAAAACAGCTGAGAAGTATGTGACCCCCGAGCTTAGGTAAGTAAAGTATTTGAGTGTCACCGATGTTTGTTTAAAGAAAACGGCATGACTGTGATGACCCTTAATCTTTTTCAGCGCAAGCCGTCTCCTTTGACAAGAGTGTTGACCAGACTTGGATTCCGTTGGAGGACATTTGGGGATAATTCACTGGTGAGCACTCTGTAACTTCCTGGCAGGGCCGGGAGGACTGAAGAGCTGCCCCTCTGGGGAGACTTTAGCGTCATGACAGTCCTTTCCCTAAGTTCCTTAGACTCATGCAGCCAGAGACACGGCCCCCTAGGAACCTCACTTAACGCACGTTGGGCTGTCCGGACCAAAGTGGCCAGTCCGTCGTCTACCCCTGCTTCCGTGCACACCAGTCCCGATGCCTGGTGCTTGATGACTTGGTCCTTTTGGGAATCTCTGGGAATGCCCAGAATTCCTTGTTGCAAAATGACAAAGCTCGCCAGTCTTCCTACCTAAATGTCTTCGCCACAGTCCTGTGTGCCAGGGGATGATGCGATGAGCTCTAAGTAGCAGGGACTACCAGTGACTGTGTCCTTGTCCACTACTCTTGAGCTGTCATGGTGGGTCCACTCTGGACACAGCCCAAGGCTGGGTAGGTAGTGCTTTAGACTGACTTGAGGCTGGAAAGGGGGAACTAGAAGCAAGCCTGGTGGATAGGCCACACCTAGAGTGTGATAAATGCAGTGTATCGATCAAATCAGACTCAAAATATAGCCTCCGGGGAGATGGCCCTTGCCCATAGTTCAGGACAGGAAGGGAGGAACACGGTCTAATTATAGCAGCAGAGGAGGCAGAAGGCAGCAGCATGTCCTGGCAGTGAGCCAGGCACGCACTAAATGTACACCTACCGTATCCATGAACCCCAGATACAGTTTCAGCCCCGTCAGCAGTGCCTCCCCGTGTCTCTCCGCTAATCCGGTGTAGAGCTTAAATTAAACGAAATACAAAAGCATCCCGGGGTCCATGGTGTTATTCTATTACCGAGCATACGTGGGTTGGGATCCTTTGCAAAGGTGCTGATTTTCTTGAACCAGGAGCCACACGGGGGCTCTTCCTGTAACGCAAGGTTGGCATAGATACGATATTAAAAGCGACTTACATTCTGAGAATTGGTGTGCAGAGAAAACAGGCACCATTGCGCTACTTAGCATGCCTGAAGTCAGGAAAGACATGAAAAGTCATCCAGCTTCATTATTGTTGCACGGAGTTTGAAAGGCAGAATTTCAGAGATCTTCTGTTTCGTCCATTTCTTTTGCAAGTTGGGCAAGGACGCTCCGAGGGAATGAAATGAATGAAATGTGCCCAGGGTCACACAATACAGGGCAAAACCTTGATTAGAGTCCAGAGTTTCTAACTTCGCTTCACTCCTGGACTGTCTAAAATCTATTCTCTTTTAAAAATTTTATCTCCAGTATTACTAAATAACACATTATGTCTAAGAGGCTTATTTAGGTTTGTTATTTTTAAGGGATAGCCACTTTGAAATTTTCTCCCCAGGATTTTTTTTCTTTCCCCAGAAAAAATTTACAGAGGATTACCACCATCCACCAAGTTGCTGAAGCCACAGCCATCTGAGTTATCATCTCCCCTCCCCCGCTGCCCCATCCTTCGCTCCGTAACATCTCATCTGTTGAGAGGTCCTATTCTACTTTTAAAATACATTTGCAATCCTTCGTCTTCTTTCTGCCTCTGCCTTTCCAAGCCCCACCAGTGGCTCTTGTCATATTTGTGGCAAAACCTCCCTCCCATGCATTCGCCACCCTGGACCCAGAATGATGCTTTTAAACTATTTCCCTTTTGAAATAATTACAGATTCACAGGAAACGGCAAAAAAAAATAATAATAATAATATGCAAGGAGATCTGTACACCCATCACCCGGTTTCCGCCAATAATAACATCTCACGCCATTATGTGCGTCTGCAGTCATATGTGTGGATGCATGTAACCACCACCACAATGGGGATGATGATCTCTAAAACCTGTATGTCAGTCATGTGGTTTCCTTGCTGAAACCTTTCAGGGGCTTCTCATCCTTCTAGAATACACTCAAACTTCCGCCCGAGCAACTTCTCGGCTTCCTCCCAGACCACCGCGCTCTGTTCCTGTCGCCTCCACGAGCCCCCCAGAGCTTTGACAGCTGCTTCTGCTTCCATTTGATCGGCTTTGCTCCTGGCTCTTCCCTCCGCTGGCGCATCCGTCCTTAGGTGCCACCTGTCCACATCGCCTTCTCTGACCACTTACTCTCCATCGTAGAACCCTGGTTTGGGCCCTGCTCCATACGTTTGCTCCCTGGTTTCTTTATTCCTTGGGGACATAAATGCCACGAAGGCAGGCATTTTGTCAACAGTTACCCCTTCAGAATGGACTCCCAGGCCTGGTACGCAGTAATCGTGTAGAATGATGTTGAGGGACAGATTGATGTCCTAACGTCCAGAATCTGCCAGGACAACTCCGGGTCCGAATTATTTGGCGGGAAGGAACTGTGTAGTTATGTATGTAGAGAAAAATCTCATCTTCTGAAAAGAATAATGGCCTTATACTCAACATAAATAATGCTTCAAGAATCCAAAGGTATAGACTTTTGTAATTCTTTTTGGTAAAAGTCTATATCCAATACTTTTTGAGGCACTGAAAAGGGAAGTCGTGTTTTCTGTTCTTTATCAAGTTGCCTTTTTGGTACATGGTTCAGGTGGTTCTGCTGCTTTTTCTGCATTGTATTTTGTGTCCTTAAGAAAGGTGTCAAACCCGGGGCGCCTGGGTGGCTCAGTCGGTTAAGCGTCCGACTTCAGCTCAGGTCGTGATCTCGCGGTTCGTGAGTTCGAGCCCCGCGTCGGGCTCTGGGCTGACCGCCCAGAGCCTGGAGCCTGTTTCGGATTCTGTGCCCCGCCCCCCCTCCTCCGCCCCACCCCTGCTTGTGCTCTGCCTCTCTGTCTTTCAAAAAATGAATAAACATTAAACAAATTTTAAAAAAGAAAAGAAAAGTATCAAACCCATCTCTCCCTATATCTACTAAGAGTAAATATTCCAAATAGGATGATGTTGTATTGAATGCAAAAGTGTGGGCTCATATTACAGTTAATACTGCCTGGGAGTATTTGTCTCAGCGTCCTCAGCCACTGCCAAACAGGAGGACTTCATGACTGATGGCAGTTTTTAGGTTTAGTCCCAAACGCATGGGTATCGAGTGCTCCTGAATTAGGCAAACTCACCGAAGACACGGTGCCCACAGGCCAGCAACACGGTGCGGATTTCACAGAGCCACCACGGAAGGCAATGGGGCCTCCACTGTTGGGACAGAGGGAGCGGTCTCTAGTCACGCCAGACTGAGGGACTCGGCTGAAATGACATGGGCCTTCGGAAGCACAGGCTCACGTGTGGGGTTTGCCGGTCACGTCTCCCGTGGAGGACACCACTGCTGTGTGGAAACTGCTCTGGACGAGACCAGGAGATAGAAGAAAGCCGCTTTCCGCTTCTCCACACGTTTGCCACTTTCTGTCTCACGTGGGTGGCTCACGCTCTCTCCAGCGTCGTCTCTGTCGGAGGCGTGCAGGTCCTGTGAACTTGCCCCGTGTTCGCTTAGGCGATCTGGACTTCGGTGCTAATCCGTGACCTCGTCAGATGCCCGTTAATTGGGACTGCTGCGGGTCACGCCTGGCGTGAGAGACACAAAAATAAAAGGTACCTAAGTTTGGGGCCTCTAGAAACTTCCAGGGCCAGCGAGGGAGCACAGATAAATGGACAGGCGATTGCAGCACAACATGAAGGCCGGTGCTAGTTACGTGTAATTTGCAACCAGGCGCACAGATTTGGGTCCCGGGAAAGCCAGCTTGAGTAGGAGGGAGGGCAGGTGCTGTGACCTCTGAGGGAGGCGCGGCTCCCTCCACGTTGTCCTTTGAACAAAAATCAAAGCTGGCAGTTGAGACCTCCTGCTGAGGAGTAGAACCTCCATAAATTATGCCCGAGGGGCCAGCTTCCCCTCCTTTCCTGACCCTCCAGCAGCAGATGTGACCAGGAGGTCACGGGTGATTTCTTTGCCAAATCTGGGGGTTTCAGGTGTGCTGGCACCCCCTTGATAAAAGTGCAAGAAGATAAGGGCCACAGGGGCAGGAACTGCCTGGGGCAGAGGGAGCCGCCCCGGCAGGGGTCTGGAGGTCACCACCTCTCCGCTTGGCTGAGTTCCACCTGACTTCTCCCTGCAACAATGTCTGGGTTTTCAAGATCATTTCACGCTGCCGGTTCATCTCTGCACTTAAAAGTGTTTTCTTAATTGCACTTAAAAAATTAGTACAATAGGACCTATTGTACTGTTCCCCCTTTTCCTCTGAAAGGAGACTGCTGGGAAAAGGGTTTCATTTCCTTCCTGTCACAGCCACGGCTCTGTCCTCACCAAGGCTGTGATTCTGTGGGAGATAATCTGGGTCTGGAAATCTTTCTTTCTTGCTTGCTTGCTTGCTTGCTTGCTTTCTTGCTTTCTTTCTTCTTTCTTTTCATTTCAGACCGTTATGCGTTGCAAATCCTCCCGGGGCTGCTCAGAACTCAGGTGTATGTTTATTTTCCTTTCAGCTGTTCAGAAGGACGTGAAGTAGACGGTGCTGGGGGAGAACTGGGAATGTGGAGGTGGCAGTACAGGGTTCTGGGACTGCACCTGTCCCAGTGCCTTGGCATCGTCTCCTGACTTCCCTAAGCTTCAGTTTCCTCCCCTGTACAATGGGGCCGTTTGACCACAGCCACCGCGGCACTTAGCCCAGAGTCCCGCTTAAAAGATGTCAGTGACAATGATCGCGGATCTCAGATGTGGGCCAAGCATGAAGCAGAGACACAGAGTCACTGGAGTTAGCATATGTGATGTTTTCTACGATCACCTCGGGACCGAAGGGCAGAAGCAATCACAGAGCCGTGGAGCTGGTGGGCCCCCAGGGGGCAGCCCCCCCAAGCTTCTGTCACAGTGGAGCTTGGGGCTCTGGGTTCTGCTCATGCTCTGCCGTGGGGTCCCGCGGTCTCGGGTGTGCGTCCCCTTGAATCATCTCCAAACCTCGGCTGCCCCCTCCTGCGTCCCCCCCCCCCACCACCACTGAGTCTCTGACCAGGGGCTGCTTCTGACAGGTGGCAGTGTGTGGGGGGTGCAGGACTTTGCCGAATGACTTCAGAGACGCTGCCACAGGGACTGACAGTGCAGGAGTGAGCCCGGCTCCTCTGCGTCGTGGATCCCTTCACATGGGGCCCCTTTCAAGTAGCCATGGGGACCTTCTGGACGCAAATGGGGCGCAAGGCAGCCTGGCGATGTTCCCAGCGGTGTGTGAGTCCTGTCCCTGTGGTGGTGCCATCTACACCGTAGGACCAGGGAACTCCGAACAAAGGGAGCCAGGGGTGAACTGGAGACAAGCTCAGGGGCTGCTGAGAGGGCAGAACAGAACGAGAGGGGAGCCCAGGGCGGCGGGGCGGGGGGAGAGGCGAAGACACCCCGGAGCCCCCCAGCCTCACTGACCCCACCCATGATGACGGTTCTGTGATGATGGCCAAACGCAGACTTTCCCATGAAGCCCTGCCTTTGTCCATCGGCCTTTCTCGGAGGCTGCAGAGAATGGAGACACCTTGCCACGTCCAGCCCCTGTTTTAAGGACAGCTTCATCGCTCAGTCATTTCTTACACATTTTATGTGTCCAGGAGAGCAGAAACCTGCAGCCAGCCCCCTGTTTTCTTTCTCCGGCCCCCGCGTGCCGCAGCCTGGGGCATCCGGGACAGCGGGGCACGCCGGCTACTCAGTGGGACAGCAGAGCCGGGAGCCGTTTTCAAACTCCTTCCGACCCCAAAATGCAGTGCCCTTTCTCCATCGGCACATTCAGGTTCTAACCAACCAGGAACTGTCCCCTGAATAATAATGATGAAAAGGAAACTCATTTCTTGCCCTCACAGAGCTGATGACTTGATGGGAGACACTGACGATAATGTCAGATGATGACAAAAGCCACGGAAAAATAAAATAAAGCGGAGAAAGGGGCAGAGAGGCCCAAAACGTTTGAGGTTGCAGTTTTAAATAGAGTGCTCAGGCAGGGCCTCACTGAACAGGTGCCAGTCGAGCAGGGACCTGAGTGAGGTTAGCAAGTGAGTCTGTAGCAATCTGTGTTAGGGAGAGGTAAACTTACAAACTGAGAACTGTAAGTGCAAAGGCCCTGAGGTGGGAGGCCTGACATATTCACGGAAGCACCAAGCAGAATGAGTATGGGGACAAGAAGAGAGGTGGAGTTTAGGGGGTGAAGGCAGCTGAAATAATGTGGGGCCTATAGGATTTGGGCTTTTGCTCTGAGTGAGATGGGGAACCATCCAAAAGTTGAGACAGTGTCGTGATCTGACTTATGTTTTATTATTTAAAAAATTTTGTTTAATGTTTATTGATTTTTCAGAGAGAGAGAGAAAGAGAGAGAGACAGAGATAGAGCATAAGCAGGGGAGGGGCAGAGAGAGAGGGAGACACAGAATCCGAAGCAGGCTCCAGGCTCTGAGCTGTCAGCACAGCTGGCTCCACCCGGAGAACCTGGAGTTCAGACAGACACTGAGAATGGCCCGTGTGTGAAGCTATGTAAGCTGTTGGATACATGGACACCCGTCCCCAGTTTGAAATGTGACTGGCGGATCATGGCAGAAAGAAAATGCTGGGGTACGGATTCACGAGCCTGAGAATTGGGTGCGGCTTCTCCCCATCGGGTATTTCTCTTTCTGTTTTTCAATTCTTATCCATGTTGGTATTCCTGCTGTCCCTCACCACAGTGAGAATAGAATATCTTAGAATATCTGCCTCTTGTCCCAGGAGGACTTGGAGAGAAGCGGATTCAAAGAATCAGCACATATGAGATTATCGCCTTTCTTTGCACAGACGAAGTATAATAACCTCAGCCTGTATTTCCGTGTGGTAGTCCAACAGGAAACCAAAAAATGGGCGCTGAGGTTTCCTCCGGCTCATTTCAGCCTCCCACGTGTGGAAGTCAGGTGTCCCCTGAGGGTCCTCCCTTGGAAGCTCGCATCAGGATTTGAACTTATGGCAGCTGAACTGGCGAGTGGCCGCTGGCAGCTGAAGGGAAGAGAGATCCAGTGGTCACTGGAGAAAAGCTGCAGCTGGAACAAGAGCCTTGGTTCACACCCTAGACGTGCGGCTCACTTGCAACATGACCTCCGTGACGGTTTAGTGTTTGTTCCCGTGAAATGGGGATTACATTTCAGTCGAACCTCCTTACTCAGGGACTCTTGTGTTGTGAGTCTGCCTCCTTCTAAGATGTATCTGAACCCCCCAAATCATTGCTCGTGGCACTTTCACGATCATGGGAGGGTTTATGCAGAGCAGGGACATTTTTGAGTCGTCTGATGCACACGTTCCTAAATGACGACCGACGAGGCAACACCCCGCTTTTTTGTTCCTGCTCCCATACTGCGAACAAGTGTCCTTTTTGCCGGGTTTATTTAGTGCTACATTAAAAAAAAAAAATTGTGCATTTTGATGTTGCTGTTTAAAACAGCTCCAAGCTGGGGCTCCTGGGTAGCACAGTTGGTGAAGTGTCCGATTCTCGGTCTCCACTCAGGTCATGATCTCACAGTTCATGAGTTCGAGCCCCATGTCGGGTTCTTACTGCTGGCGTGGAGCCTGCTTAGGATTCTGTCTCTCTTCTCTCGGCCCCTCCCCTTCTTGTGCTCTCTGCCCCCCCCCCAAAAAATAAACTTAAGAAAATTAAAAATAAATAAATAACAAACAGCCTCAAGCCTACTACTGAGGCTGTGTACTACTCCAAAGTGATGTGCCTTATGGGAAAAATGCCTGTCTTTAGATGAGTTGCATCCAAGCGTGAGTTAGAGTACTGTTGGCCAAGAGCTCAGCTAGTAAATCAACAATATGTATTAAATGAGGTGTCTTTAAGCACAAGCATGCGTGAAGCTGGTTTACGTAATGATCAACTGATGAAAATGATGTGACCGGGGGCTCGCAGGAACCTAGTTTAGGTTGGGATTTGCCAATTCGGTGTTTGTAGCGACTTCATAGAACTTAACTACCACCAGGAACGAGAATCAATCGTACGTGCTCCGCCCAACTCAAAGGACTGTCATACCAATCGAATGAGATGCTAAATGTAAAACCGCTTTCTAAACTATAAACACCAAACAGCGAGAGGTGGTTGCCCTCATTTGGCAGTTACCGTATACCACGTTTTTGGACGTCCATTCATGATCTCAGTCTCCCTCACCTCCCTACGATGCAAGGTGTCTTGTGCTTTTGGTTCATGTACCTAATATCCGGAAATAGAGCCGGCAGATATGAGGTGGCCGTTCAGCAGTGAGGTAGCAAGCGTCATTGTGCGAGCCCAAATAAAACGATGGATGTGCATGCCTCTTAAACTTCCGGAACACCTGAGCGTGGCCCTCAGCTTCCTGAGACATCCGTCTAATCCGGGAGGGTTAGAAACGTATGGCAAGATGGCGAACAGGAAGCTTTCCGTGTCTGTGTCCCGATTTCCCCTCTCTGAGCTTTGACCGTGGGGAAGACATTTCGGACGAATGCAGGAGTGTGTGGAAGTCGGGTGATGCCGCCCTCTCCCCGGGGAAGGGCTGGCTTGCGGGGTCCGTGACTTGCTTCTATACCAGGCGGAGGGAGGCCCAAGTAGCCAGGTGTATTCAGGTGGATGGGGCTCTGAGGAAGGGCTTTCCCAAGCTTCCTTGAGTTTCTTAAGCGGCCCAGGCAGGACCCAAAAGTAGTTGTGAGTCACTTGTAGGTCCTGCCAGAGGAAGGTTCTACACCTGAAAGCAAGGAGGCCGGTGTTAGGGTTGGGGGGTGGCCATTAACTGGACCAAGTGGGAAACTTGCCAGGTTTACTGTATGGTGATGCGGGGTGAGGCCTAGTACTCCAGGGGCACGCCTGTGACAGACCTCATCCCTGAGGCCTCCCTGGCCAGATGCACCCAAGGTGAAGAGAGAGGCAGGGGAGAGAAGGCTAGGAGACTAGCATTTGTATCTAGGAGAGGCTGAACACTGTGCCCAAAAGGCCTGTCTCAGGGCCTCTCACAAGGTCATGTGCAGGAAAGTTGTCTAGGATCTTATAAAATGCAGATTCTGATTCAGGAGGCCTTGGGTGGGGGTCTGAGACTCGAACAAGCTCCCAGCTGAGGCCGGTGTCACTGGGCTTGGACCACGCTCTGAGTAGCAAGGCTCTGTGTCAAAGATCAGATTATCCTTGAACTGAGCTGGAGTTTTAGCGGTTTCTGCTTTGTCCGCTTAAGTAGCAGTGGGACCGCGGGAGGAGAGCAAGAGTCTCAGACTAAATACAAGAAACGCTTTCCTTCTGCACGTCTGCACTGCCTCGCTCCAGTCATCCCAGAAAGGCAGGGGCCCAAGAGAAGGACCCAGGAGGAAAGGTAGGCAGGTCAGACACGATCAGGTCAGGATTTGATGGCTACGACACGATTCCTCCCAATGATGAAGGCCTCGACTCGGCAAGCATCTAGCGAGCCCCTTCCAGGGCAGGCAAAGTCCTTGAAGTGCCCTCAATACCACTGGGAACAGAAGGACAAGAGATGGTCCTGCCCTGGGAGTTTCCTGTTTAGTGGGGAGTATAGGTACCCAAATAATCACACTTTCAAGGCTTATGTTTTATTTTGTGGAAAACCTTGGGATATGAAGTGGCATTGTCTTAATAGCATCCAATACGATCATGTAGGGTCAACTGTCTTAGCAGGAAGTTCCACAGTGGAAAAATAAAAAGTTCATCTCAACATTACGGGGAAACTTTTATCACGGCCTCCATTTGGGATTGATTGTAGTGCTCACCCCACCTAGTGGCTATTTACCTGAACTGCAGGTCGGTTTCCTGTGCCTCTGGAAATCTACACGTCGCATGAAATGGTAGTAAATGTCTCAGAGGACGAGTTCTTCACTGTCCAATGAAAAATCTTGACCACTTTGGGACCCTGGGAACTTATCACTGGTATCGCGCCTGAAGCCCTTTGTGAATTTGTGAAAAGTTCTACCTTTGGGGCTTGGGAGGTTTTTCGTGGGTTGATTTCTAAAGAGGAGAGGAGGATCTTTTAAAAACTAGTTTTCAATAATTTGGGGAGCACCAGAATAATCAGAGAGAGAGAGCAAGAGAGACAGACAGGCAGAGTGCAGACGGGCAGAACCTACTAAACTACAAACAGCGAAAAGTAAGTATTTCTGAAAGTGATAAATCTGAAATGGCCCCAAAAGTAAAATGTATTTGTCTGATATGCATGACAGACAAGTATATGGATACCCTATTTTTAACCACTGTGTCTTACTGTATTTCTCACGCTCGAGATATATTTATTAAAGCACGTTTTGTTTTTGTGCTGGGCACTGTAAGGTGAATTAAGCAGATTGTGGACTCCGAAGGTTCAAACTAGCATTATGAAAAGTGACCACCATTCCAAGAGGGGGCTAGCGAGGGGGGAGGGCAGAAGAAAAAAACCCAGCAGTCTGTTTTCAGGAGGTCAGACGCCAGTTGGAGCCAAGAGGTGAGGAATGGGGACCCTTCAGCCTTCCCTTTCCTCTCCGGTAATTTGCATCGAGCCACCTCCCCATTATATGATGTAGACATTTGACATTTCCTACACAAACAACAGCTTCAAACCTCATCTTCCAACCAGATTGCTGCCCCTAATTCTCTCCTCTATAAATTTTGGGGCCACCACTTCTAATATCCAGCCTAACCCCACTTGCAGAAGTTAGCCAAAGGTCTCCTAAATCCTAGTTCATTGACATCATTTTGGTCTTTGACGAGTGTTGATGTTTATGGATCTGACCGGACGACTGAAGAACTTTCTGGTAGGTGATTATGGCTGCTACTTTGACAAGGTGCACATCAACTGGGTGAGTGATCTAGTTAATTACACTACCATGACTCACAGGCCTGCCAGTCACTGAACAAAGTAGGCCATTCATCGGGCTCAACTGCATGGTCTGCAAGACTCAACTCAAAAGTTGGTTTCCTTTAGCTGAAAATTGAATGCAATTCAAATTTCTTATTCCCATGACCCTTAAGACTGCAGGCTAAAGCAAGGTCAAAAAGTATTCAAGCTTTCAGGTGGGAATGCACAATTCACGCTTACAGGAGCTTAATAAAAAGAAAAGAAGGAGGGGCGTCTGGGTGGCTCAGTCGGTTAAGCTTCTGACTTCAGCTCAGGTCATGATCTTAAGATTCACGAGTTCGAGCCCCACGTCAGGCTCTGCACTGGAAACAGAGGGATCCTCTGTCTTCCTCTTTCTGTGCTCCTCCCCCATTCACATGCATGGGCTCTCTCTCCCTCTCAAAAATAAACATTAAAAAAAAAAGAAAAGAAGGAAATTATTTGAAAGGAGTTGGCTAAGTATAGCACCCACAAATGAGTTCAATGGCGAATCCAAAATTAAGCAAGAAGCTCCTGGGTGCAATCATCTAAGAGTAGCCAAGATGGGAGGTTTAAAGGAACAGGATACAGAAGGTTATTTTACCATTTAGTGGAAAATCTCATTGACAGATGATACATTAAGAGCTGAATCACAGGGGCTCGGAGAACCAAGGAGAAACGAGGCAGCATAGCACATTCATTCAGTCACTCAGCATTTTTTTGCTGAACTTATTATTGAATTCCTTTGTTCGTCATTCATTCATTCATTTAGTTCAGCATTTATTTAAGTGTCAGATTCTATGCAAAGCAAGAATAACCTCAAAGCCAGACAGCCTGAGTTTACGGAACTTACAGCCTATGAAGAGAGGCGGGTACATAAATATTAGGGCACCTGGGTGGCTCAGTCAGTTGAGCATCTGATTTCTGCTCAGGTCATGATCTCGCGGTTTGTGGGTTTGAGCCCTGCGTCAGGCTCTGTGCTGACAGCTCGGAGCCTGGAGCCTGCTTCAGATTCTGTCTCCCTCTCTGCTCCTCCCCTGCTTGCTCTCTCTCTCTCTCAAAAATAAATAAACATTTAAAAAAAGTAAAAAAAAAAAGTGTCCAGTGGGATAATGGCTACTAGGAGGGGAATACTGTGATATGGAATATTTTTGAAAAGGACAAACAGGCACAGAAAGGCTCCCGAGGAAGTGACAGCTGAGCTGAGAAGGGTTCATTACTAGAGAAGAGGGTAAGCGTCTTTCAGATAGGGTGCACAGCATGTGCAAAGGCCCTGTAGTATGAGGCCCTGAGTATGAGACAAAGGGCCACGGAAAGACCACTGTGGCTGCAGTGCAGGGAGGGGACCAGCTGTGCAGCCCAGTGGGGGTAGGTAAAAGCTGGAGGATGCAGGGTTCTGAGGGCCATGTTGGGGAGGGGTCAGATCATTTACTAGGCTCCCCTGCCGCCTTTCTGTTGTCAAGGAGATCTTTTGCTCATCACTCAAGAGAGGAAGGGGACAAGGAAGAAAACAGAAAAAAGCTGGCAAGGCTTTTCCCGGCTTTGGTTTCCTTAAAAATGTTAGGAGGATGCAAAGGACTTGAAATCAGGCAAAATGTTTAGAGAAATATCAAAAGATGAAGAAGGTGCCCTTCCCTCAAGCTAGAAAAGAATTTCTTAAATGAGGTAAGGGACAGGAGGACGGGCATTGAGGACTCTGCTAGAGGGTCACGATTTTCCTGCAGACCCCAGGGCTGGGAGGTAGGGAGTCCCTGGGAATCGGGCAGGTGTGGCGTCGGAAGGCTTGTCAGCAAAGCCGGCAGGCCACGTGGTCTCATGTGGGTAAGTGGAGGGACTGTCCAGCCCTGACCTCCGGGGCCCAGGAGCGATCTCAGCGTCTGTCTGGACCCCTCCCCACATGCACTGTGGGACGCCCTGGACTCTATACCCAGTCCCAGGGAAGACAGAGTGGGGTGTGTGAAATCTTCAGATTAACTGGGATTCGGTGGCCGCAAATGTTACTAAAATCGAGAGGAGAGGAGGTGTGGGGGGGGGGAGGCAGTGGGGACCAGGAACTTCATTCACATGTTGTACCATCATACGATGCCTTGGGGACACTAGGCAAAACTGGTTGGCCGTGATTGTCTTTGAGACATTCTCTGCCTGACTCTTTGTTCTTCTGAATTTTCAAAAAGAATCTCTTAATTTCTAAACGTGATGGATGTGCAAAACCCTACCTCTAGGTAAAAATGGATTTGTTGATTAGTTGTGGGCTTTTTAATTTGCTTTAGCGGATAAGAAAACTGGCAACCTGGTATTTTTACCAAGGGGCACCAAGTTGCCTTATTCTGGGGACCACAAGTGCATATTACCTCACGTACAATCTGGTGTTTTGTCTCTCTACATGCAATGTCTTGTGTCTTGACTTACGTTGATGCGTAAGTTGTCTTAAGTTCTTTCAGTAGGATGTGTGGTACAAAACTTAAGAGAATATTATTTAAACGTTTTATTTAAAAAGTTCAATGACAGAGGTTTCTTGAATCATTTCGGATAAGTGAATGCGTTTATATTCCTGGTAATGATGAGGGTGTTGGAGACTTTTACTGGCTTGCATATAATTCCTACTCCGATTATGATGGTATTTTCTCATCTGATGCCACAGTTTGCCTCAAATCCTTAGAAAGTGGTTCGGGATTTTCTTTGTCTATAATTTCTTAATTGAAACCTCTTTGTGCATAGCGTATGTTTATAATCGTTACTGAATTGTGTAATCTTCAAACTTTCCAGTGAAAATAGAAAGCCAACACCAGTTTGCTAGAAAATACCAACAACATCTGCGGCACTGGCAACACCTCTGAAAGTATATTTCATTTGAGACTCAGGCATTGGCAGCACAAAATGACACGGATAATAATGCTTCCTGATCATTTTACCACGTGTTCTAAAAATGGATACTACTCTTGGCACTATTTTACAGAGAACGAATGGAAATCAAAGGAAGATTGCTCCTGTCCTAGAGTCACTGTCTTGTCTCTTACATTCGAAGTGAAGATACAAGTCTGGCTGAAAGGATAAAGCCACAGAGAATGATAATGCAGGAGAGGCGTCCTGCCCACTTTCTCTTTGGCCCTTTGGCGGGTGCTAGTGAAGGGGGTGCTGACGAGAAGAGCCTGCGGAGCCTGGAGGAAGTGGGAAAATGGAGGCCGCTCCATGTGTCTTTTTAGGAAGTTTGACAACAAATCTGTTGGAACCAACTCTGATGTGTCTGCTGTCCCGACAGCCTGACGTTCCTAACTCAAATCAAACTCTTGCACATTAAGGTATTTAAAAAAAAAAAAAAAAAAGGACCAAAGTGTTGGGGTATTTTTGTTAGCATCTTCTTGACCGGAACTCAAGAGCCCTGGGGCCTGCCATCGCCTTATTCCACAGACAGGAAGTCCTGATAATATCTTCCCTTTGTAAATATGTCTGCCAATTAGGAGCACTTTCTTTACGTACCTCGCTTGAGCTTCACCATCATCTATGAGACAGGAAGAAAGAACAGGTTTTTTGTTTGCTTGTTTGTTTTAATTTTTTTTAACGTTTATTCATTTTTTGAGAGACAGAGAGTGAGTGGGGGAGGGGCAGAGAGAGCGGCAGACACAGAATCCAAAGCAGGCTCCGGGCTCTGAGCTGTCAGCACAGAGCCCGATGCGGGGCTCGAACCCGCGGACCGTGAGATCATGACCCAAGCCGAAGTCCAGCGCTCAACCGGCTGAGCCACAGGCGTCCCGAAAGAACAGGTTTTATTGCCCTCATTTTATGGAGAAGAAAATAAGGATTGAAGAGGTTGAGTGACCTTCCTAGAATCGAACAGCGTAAGTGGCTGAGCAAGAATTTAATCTCGGGTTATCTGACTCTGGGACTGAGTTCTCCAGGAGAACTTTCAGGAGACCTAGTTAAGGTTTTAGGTTTACAGACTACGGGTGGTACAACCCTTGTAAGCCGCTCATCAACTTGAAAGTGAGGGGCTGGGGTGACCCGGGATCTCCAAGGTTCCGTGACTCTGTGGTGGTGGGAGGTGGTTCATCCACTTTTCTCTCCCACTGATCCCCGGTAAGTAATTGTCAGGCATGGAAATTAGGAATACAGGGTAATATTTTCCAGTGAGATTTCATTTTTTCCCTCTGTAAGTACAGATTTGCTGAAAAATCACCGGGGAATCAGCAAAATCCCTCAGTACCCCAAACCTCCTTAGGTAATTTGTGCTGCCTAAATCCGAAGTTAAGCTCTGAGCTGCCTGATTACACCAGGGCAGGAATCTCGCATATGTCTTGCGGAGCAACAGTGAAATTTACCTACAATTCTTCCTTAGGACAACAACCATTTCAGGGTATGAGCATCACGTGGGTGCTACAGTCTGAATTCTGAATTCTGGATGCTGTGGTTACTTTGGACTTCATGTCACCCCCTCTGAAGTCACCTCTACATTTCCTTCAGTTCCCTTCCTGCCAGTGTTGTTTCTGACCCTAAAAAACGAAACCTTTCTGGGGGCTTAGCAATTCAACTTCTTGAATAGTCCTGATATCTATGGTAACCAACCCCCTCCCCCCCACCTCCAGAAGGGAGAAACAAACAAAGAACTAAGTTCACGTTATAAGCTCCATCTCGAATCCCTGTGAGGAAAAGGATTTGTTTGGGTGAGGCAGCCACCACCAGCAGCTCCGGGGAGCCCTGGTCCTGCCTGTCTCCCGGGGCAGCTCTGCTTTTAGCATCTTGTTTTTACCGCACTGCAGTGGTAATTGATGTAAACGCTCTATTAAACAGATGGACGACCCAGCAGGAAGCATCTTAGGTAAAAGACAGCTCGATTCTATCGGGTTGTTGAAACGCTTTACCCTCTGATTTAATTTCATTCTACTGGGATCCGATGCATGAGGATGACTCCTGGTTCTCACTCTATTGTCATCCATGTGTGTATACTCTCTAGAAAAAAAAGACCTCTTTTCTGCCCTTCCCCCCACCCAGATTAACGGTGTGAAGTGAAGACACAAACACCATCCTTCGAGGGGGCTTCTCTTGTGACTTCTCTGCTGCCGACAGGCAAATGGGGTGGGTGGGCAGCCTCCCTGGTAGGTGACAAGAGAGAAGGGAAGAAATCATTACTGCTTGGTGAACCTTGAAATGGTGTGGAAGCTTGATCTGAGGCTGTGAATCCACACCTCTGAGTTTTCCAGGGTTCTCTCTGAAATACGATCTGAGTGTTGAACTTTTTTCCTTCTGTTTGGGCACTTGGATGTAGAATCATAGAAGTTGTATACCAAATAAAGTATGCAGACTGAAAAGAAGATGGAGATTGAGATTAGAACATTTTTTAAGAATAGTTTTTTTTAAGGGCATGAATAATAAAGGGGACAATCCAACAAAAAGATGTTAACAAGTATAAATATTTATGTACCCAACATAGAAGCACCCACACACATAAAACAGTTAATAACAAACATAAAGGAACTAATCAATAATAATAAAATAATAGTAGGGGACTTTAACACCCCACTTACATCAGTGGACAGATGATCTAAACAGAAAGTGAACAAGGAAACAATGGTTTTGAATGACACAGTAGACCAGATGGATTTAACAGATATATTCAGAACATTCCATTCTTTTCACGCGCATGTGGAACATTCTCCAGAATAGATCGCATATGAGACCACAAAACAAGTCTCAACAAATTCTGAAAGATTGAAGTCATATCATGCATCTTTTCAGAGCACATTGCTTTGAAACGAGAAGTCAACCATAAGAAAAAAATCTGGAAAGACCACAAATACATGGAGGTTTAAAAACATGCTACTAAACAATGAATGAGTCATCTAAGAAATGTAAAAGTACATGGAAACAAATGAAAATGAAAACACAACCGTTCAAAACCTTTGACATGCAGCACAAGTGGTCACCAGAGGGAAGTATATAGCTAGACAGGCTTACCTCAAGAAGCAAGAAAAATATCATATAAACAACCTAACCTTATACCTTATACCTAAAGGAGCTGGAAAAAGAACAACAAACAAAGCTTAAAGCCAACAGAAGAAAGGAAATAATAAAGATTAGAGCAGAGATAAATTATATAGAAATTAAAAAGTGATAGAACAGATCAATGAAACCAGGAACAGGTTCTTTGAAAAAATTAACAAAATTGATAAAACTCTAGCCAGACTTATCAAGAAAAAAGAGGAGGGGCTCAAATAAAATCACAAACGAGAGAGAAGAAATAACAACCAACACCACAGAAATACAATTATAAGAGAATATTATCAATACCTATATGCCAACAAATTGGACAACCTAGAAGAAAATGGATAAACTCCTAGTTTACATATAAACTACCAAAACTGAAACAGGAAGAAATAGAAAAGTTGAACAGACTTATAACCAGCAAAGAAATTGAATCAGTGATAAAAACCAAATCAAAACAAAACAAAACAAAACAAAACAAAACAAAACTCTAACAAACAAAGGTCCAGGACCAGATGGCTTCACAGGTGAATTCTATCAGACATTTAAAGAAGAGTTAACACCTATTTTTCTCAAACTATTCCAAAAAATAGTAAAGGGAAGAACACTCCCAAATTCCTTCCATGAGGCCAGCACTACCCTGATACCAAAACCAGATAAAGACCCCACTAAAAAAGAGAACTACAGGCCAATATCTTTGATGAACATAAATGCAAAAATCCTCAAGAAAATACTAGCACATCAAATCCAACAATACATTAAAAAAAATCATTCACCACAATCGAATGGGATTTATTCCTGGGTTGCGAGGGGGGGGTTCTATATTCACAAATCAATCAACATAAAAATCACATCGATAAGAGAAAAAATAAGACCCATATGATCATTTCATAGATGCAGAAAAAGCATTTGACAAAGTACATCATCCATTCATGGTAAAAACCTTCAACAAGTAGGTTTAGAGGGTTCATATCTCAACATAATAAAGGCCATATATGAAAAACCCATTGTAATATCCTCCTTAATGGGGAAAAACTGAGAGCTTTTCCTGTAAGGTCAGGAACAAGACAAGGATGTCCACTCTCACCGCTTGTATTCAACACAGTTCTGGAAGTCCTAGCCACAGCAATCAGACAACAAAAGGAAACAAAAAGCATTCAAATGGGTAAGGAAGATGGGGCGCCTGGGTGGCTCAGTCGGTTGAGCGTCCGACTTCGGCTCGGGTCATGATCTCGCGGGCTGTGGGTTCGAGCCCCGCATTGGGCTCTGTGCTGACCGCTCAGAGCCTGGAGCCTGTTTCAGATTCTGTGTCTCCCTCTTTCTCTGACCTTCCCCTGTTCATGCTCTCTCTCTCTCTGTCTCAAAAATAAATAAATGTTAAGAAATAAAATTAAAAAAAAAAAACCAAAAAAACCCACAAATGGGTAAGGAAGAAATAAAACTTTCACTATTTGCAGATGACATGATCCTATATATAGGAAACCTGAAAAACTCCACCAAAAAAAACTGCTAGAACTGTTAAACAAACTTAGTAACGTCACAGGATACAAAATATAATGTCCAGAAATATGTTGCATTTCTATATACCAATAATGAAGCAGCAGAAAGAGAAATTAAGAATAACAATCTCATTTACAATTGCACCAAAACCAGAAAAGATAACTAGGAAGAAACCTAACCAAAAAAGGTGAAAGACCTGTACTCTGAAACTACAAAACATTGATGAAAGAAATTGAAGATGACACAAAGAAGTGGCAAAACATTCCATGCTCACAGATTGGAAGAACAAACATTGTTAAAATGTCTGTATTACTCCGATCAGTCTACACATTCAATGCGATCCCTATCAAAACACCAACAGCATTTTTCACAGAGCTACAACAAGCAATCTTAAATTTGTATGGGGCCACAAAAGACCCTGAATAGCCAAAGCAATCTTGAAAAAGAAAAGCAAAGCTGGAGGCATCAGAATTCCAGACTTCAAGTTATATTACAAATTTGTAGTGATTAAGACAATATGGGGGCGCCTGGGTGGCTCAGTCGGTGAAGCGTCCGACTTCAGCTCAGGTCATGATCTCGTGGTTCACGAGTTCGAGCCCCGCGTCGGGCTCTGTGCTGACAGCTTGGAGCCTGGAGCCTGCTTCCGATTCTGTGTCTCCCTCTCTCTCTGACGCTCCCCCCATTCATGCTCTGTCTCTGTCTCAAAAATAAATAAACGTTAAAAAAAAATTTAAAAAATAATAAAAATAAATAAATAAATAAATAAATAAAACCCTATGTTAAAAAAAAAAAAAAGACAATATGGTATTGGCACAAAAATAGACACAAATCAATGGAACAGAACAGAAAACCCAGAGTTGAACCCACAACTATATGGTCAATCAGTCTTTGACAAAACAGAAAAGAATATCCAATGGGAAAAAAAAGGAGAGTCTCTTCAACAAATGGTGCTGGAAAAACTGGACAGAAACATGCAGAAGAATGAAACTGGGCCACTTTCTTACACCATACACAAAAATAAACTCAAAATGGATTAAAGACCTAATGATGAGACCTGAAACCATAAAAATCCGAGGAGAGAACACAAGCCGTAACCTCTTGTACATTGGCGATAGCAACTTCTTTCTTTCCTCAGATATGTCTCCTGAGGCAAGGGAAACAAAAGTAAAAATGAACTATAGTAACTACAGTAAAATAAAAAGCTTCTGCCCAGCGAAGGAAACAATCAACAAACCTAAAAGGCAACCTATGGATTGGGAGAAGATGTTCTCAAAAGACATATCTGATAAAGGGTCAGTATCCAAAATATACAAAGAACTTATAAAACTCAACACCCAAAAAACAAACAATCCGATTTAAAAATGGGCAGAAGACATGAACAGACATTTCTCCAGAGAAGACATACAGATGGCCAACGGCCCCCTGAAAAGATGCTCAACATCACTGATCGGGAGGGAAATGCAAATTAAAACCACAATGAGATATCACCTCACACCTGTCAGAATGGCTAAAATAAAGAACACAAGAAACTGTAAGTGTTGACAGGAATGTGGAGAAAAAGGAATCCTGGCGCACCATTGGTGGGATTGCAGACTGGTGCAGCCACCGTGGAAAACAGAAAGGAGTTTCTTCAAAAATTTAAAAATAGAGCCACCCATGATCTAGCAATCACACTACAAGGAATTTACCCAAAGAATAAGAAAACACTAATTCAAAGGGATATATGCACCCCTGTGTTTATGGCAACGTTATTTACAATTTAATTAAATTACTTAATTTAAATTACATTAAATTTAATGTAATGATCCTATATATAGGTAATTTAAAAAGATCCTCCTGCACCAGCGGAGACCTCAGCAGACTGCAGCTCCAGGCAAACATCTTAAAAGCATCTTCATGAGAGACCCTTCCCAGGACATAAGCACACAGCTAAGCCACTCCTAAATTCCAGCTCCAAAGAAAGTGTGTGAGATAACACATGTTTATTATT